>NC_047118.1:20632709-20963543 GCF_902500255.1 Thalassophryne amazonica
TGTTGATGAGTGACAGCTGTCACTCTCTGTTGCTCCAACGCCCTCTCGTGCTTGAAGCCCGCACTTCAAGCAGGGCGCCCTCTGGTGGTGGTAGGCCAGCAGTACCTCCTCTTCAGCGGCCCACACAACATAATTTGCCCAAAAACTCAGAGAAAGTGGCATGTTTCTGACGGGGACATACGAGAGCTGTCCCCGAAGTAGGATTACCGCGTCATATTTTAACCCTTTAGTACTCACCCTCAAACGAGACTACAGTGCCCAATTCTTGTTTTTTTTTAGAGTCATTAACGATGTATACTGAAAAAAAACATTCCACCCTGACAAAAGAACAGTTCAAGGACACCATTAAAAGTACAAAATTACCATGATATTCATGCCCATGAATAGTGTATGTAAACATCCGACCACAACTATATTCAGTGGCTTGAAAATGTTCATGTATCCATCCCCTGACATTTTTTTAAGGCTAGCTTTACAAGTGACTATTTGTATTGAAAATAATCCTGATATTTAATTTCTCCAGTTTCGTATGACATCTGAAAATGGAACGACTGTACACAAAAATTCCTGTAATTCCAAAAAATGAATATAATATTTTTGTTAAATCCCCTTGAAATGAAGCTGAACGTCTACACAACAAGCATATCTTGTTTTCATTACACTGTGGTGGTGCCCAGAGGCAAAATTCCCAACCCCCCCCAAAAAATTCCCTGTCCAATACATTTGGGAGAAGTGCTCGTTTCAGAGATCTGTCTGCTCACTCAACACTTGGTCAAAAGACGATGATGAGGGAAAAGTGCATATGACGATTCGCCAGGGAGCGTCCAACAATAACAACAACAAAAAAATACAATCCCTTCTGTTTTCCTGTTTTTGAGTGTTTGAGAGCGAGTTTGTCTGGCAGAGAAGGACATAAAAACAAAAAAGTGCAAGCCACTTTGATGATTGACTTGCACAAGAGTTTAAAAAGTACTTAAGCTTTTTGGGTTTCTTTGCCTTCTTGTCCTTGTTCTGCAGAAGATTACAATGCAAACTGTGAAAGTGCACCAAATTTTTTGAACTTTGACCCCAACATCACTGATGTTTGTACCTGTAGCCAATGAGTGTTGAGTATGCTGGTGATTGTGCATGTATTTTTATTTTATTTTATTTTATTTACACAGACAGTCCCTTGAGGCTCAACGCCTCATTTGCAAGAGAGAGCTGTGAGTAGTAGAGATAGTGGTGTAGTGGAGGAGAAACTAATGTTTATAACACACATTGGAACAACAAATCTATTTCCTATTCAGACTAATTACATGCTCCACTAGTGCTGCATTTTTGATGCAAACAAATTTCATCAATGACTGTGGAAATTTACATGTTTTCTTCAGGCAGTCATCTTTATAAATCTCATTGGAACGGTACCAAACAAACGTTCCAGCATCATCACCTTGCCCAATGCAGATTCGAGATTCATCACTGAATATGACTTTCATCCAGTCATCCACAGTCCACAATTGCTTTTCCTTAGCCCATTGTAACCTTGTTTTTTTTTGTTTAGGTGTTAATGATGGCTTTCGTTTAGCTTTTCTGTATGTAAATCCCATTTCCTTTAGGTGGTTTCTTAGAGTTCGGTCACAGACGTTGACTCCAGTTTTCTCCCATTCGTTCCTCATTTGTTTTGTTGTGCATTTTCGATTTTTGAGACATATTGCTTTAAGTTTTCTGTCTTGACGCTTTGATGTCTTCCTTGGCCTACCAGTATGTTTGCCTTTAACAACCTTCCCATGTTGTTTGTATTTGGTCCAGAGTTTAGACACAAAATAATAAGGTTGGATACTTTTCTAATAGACCTCGTATAGAGTTGACAGAAAAGCTCAGTGTACAAAGTGTTATGGTTTGGATGCGGATTGAGGAGCGATCCAGCATCTGACTGAACCCAGCGTCAAATAACCAGAAGCAGTTCCAAAAGAAACAAGTTTTATTTTTTTCCCCTAGTGCTGTACATGAAATACTAAACAAAACTGGTGAGATGAAGAGGCGGCGCGCTTTCTCAGCGTCTCAATAGATCGGAGCCCGAACGTTTTGGACTCAGGAATTCCCCCCCAGGTGGCTTTTCCCAGGACTGTACTCTCTGACGTATGCTGACCGCGTTTGCCTCTCACCCTCGTCCTCCTTCACAGGCGCAATGTCAGAATCTGGAGCGGCCCTCAGCGTCCCCAAACGATCGTCACATGGTCGTATTCTCCGGCAATTCAGCCCTGATCACTGCTGGCTTAAATGCAGCTCTTCATTTCTTCATTGGCACCAGCTGAGAGTCCTTAGATCTGCAAGTGAATGCCACAGGTGTCGTAGATCGTCCTGATAGAGAGCCGCACGTGAGTGCAACAGGTGCAGCAGATCACCGTAACAGAGGTGAGAGACTCTTCTGCAGAACACTCTCCCCAGAGATCAGCCCCAAACCACCTTGGAGGAAAATAAACACAAAAACAGCAAAACAATGCCCAGCCAAACCCCCCAACACACAACACAAAGGGAGTGTTGCTTCACTTTCTACACAGAACCCCACTAAGCCGCTAAATATTTCCATAGAATGTAGATGTTAGCTGCTATATTAATGAAAAAAATCTGAGTTAGACCACCTTTAAGACACCACCATAAATGGGCAGGGACTGAACCAAGAGCTGATGTACATTTTCCAGAATTATAATGAGAGAAAAATCATTTTCCTGCTTTATGAAGGTTAATGTGTTTATCTTAAAAAGCTTTGGTCCATAAAATTGTTTATTAAATTGTGTTCAGTCAATACTGACAATTTTAGTATTGATAAAAAGCTTAGACTCTCCTACATACTGAAATTGGTTATAGCAAATCCCACCCTCACCCCCACATGTGGCATGCTGGGAAGTGCTGGTTGTACTTCCATCTGTGACACTGTGGCTTTAGTCGAAATAAAGGAAATTTTAAAAGATAAATAAGAAGTAGTAACCCTAAATAACTGCACAGATGATAGGACATGTTCCTTGGTTGCACAGTAATGAGAACTCGCTGTTCATTTACTCAATTTTTTATTTGCTTGTCAAACTGTGCACAAATTAATCTGCCAATTCAGTTTAAGGGTAAAGTTTCACTTCTCCAGTGGGTATCACTCTTGAGAAAACTAAAAACATACTTCTACTGAAGTATGAAGTTTCAACTGGAAGTAAGTAGAGCAATAATGAGGTGAGATAGTCTGTGGGTAATGCAACATCTTTTTTCCTCTTTTCCTTCAATCTAAGGTGCACATTTCACAACCCTGGAGTATCTCTAAGGCTGTAGACGTCAGACAAGAATTTGTTTTGGCAACTTCTGGAGAAGTTCTGAACCTTTTCCTTTCTTCTGCTTCAGGGTTGTGAAATGTTGTTTACATTTGGCAAAATCTTAACAAACACATATTTATGAGCTGTCATATTGGACTTTTTAAAATTATTATTAAGCTAATATAGATCACCAGATACATCAAATATACATAGTAATTTTGTAGTAGAGAAGCTTGAATCTTCGACTGGACTGGGTTGCTTGACGCGAGGACGTATCACATATATATATATATATATATGCGAGCCGCGTGGGTTCGATCCCCACCGTTGTCCCGGCCATGAAGCTCCTGCTGCTTCATATATATATATATATATACCTTCGTGGCCGGGACGACGGTGGGGATCGAACCCACGCGGCTCGCACAAAAGACCGTTCCTCTACCAGGTCAGCCAAAGGGGAACTCCCCATTAGCCAAGCTAGCGGGAACGTCTTTTCAATTTGGACCCGGGACTATCATCCCGCTACACGTTGCCCCACCATTTTTGACTTCATCCCGAAGTCACAGGTGCATGTTAGCATACTCTGTGACCCACATCCTGTTCGTGACACCAGATTGAAGCAGCAGGACCTTCGTAGCTGGGACGACGGTGGGGATCGAACCCACGCGGCTCGCACAAAAGACCGTTCCTCTACCAGGTCAGCCAAAGGGGAACTCCCCGATAGCCAAGCTAGTGGGAACGTCTTTTCAATTGGGACCCGGGACTTTCATCCCGCTACACACACACAAACACACACACACACACACATATATATATATATATATATATATATATATATATATATATATATATATATATATATATATATATATATATATATATATATATAAATCAGCTATGTGGTAAGTAACTAGTCTTCATAACTTCATAACTGGGGTGGGGAGGGGGATGGGTCCACAAGGTAATGATGATTTACGTGTATTCAGTGTATGTGTGCAGGCAGACCAGGAATGCAAACAAGGGACAGAAAACCAACATTTCTCAACAATGCAACCAGTGAGTCAAAACTTCACACATTTTCAAGAAATGCTGGTTTCTCAGAATTATCTCTCTTCCCGCAATTTTGTGCACTCAGCTGGGCAAATCTCAAATGGACAATATGCACCATTTTGTGCATTTGAAAGATCCATCCATCCATTTTCTATACTTGCTTACTCCAACAGTTAACACAACAGTTATCCCAACAGTCATAGGGCATAAGGCCGGGTACACCCTGGACAGGACGCCAGTCATATAGACAACAGAGGTGTCAAATCCGGCTTCAGAAAGTAAAAACCCTCCCATGTGTTGCTTCTACCTGTGCACCTAAAACAGGTGATCTCAATAATTAGCTCATCCACCTGCCTGAAGAGCTGAACTAATTAAATCAGCTGGTTTATTGGGAAGATGGAAGAAATATGTGGCTGGACTTTTACTTTTTGAAGCTGGATTTGACACCTCTGATAGACAAGCAAATGCATTCACACCTATGGAAAATTTAAAGCTTCCAATTCAGTTAACCTGGATTTCTTTAGATGTGGGAGGAAGCCAGAGCACCCGGAGGGAACCCACGCAAACATGGGGAGAACATGCAAACTCCATACAGAAAGGGTGGGAAGAGAGCCCATCAGTGCTAACCACTATGCCAACGTGCTGCCGACATTTAACAGATGCAATTCTCAATTCTTTTATTTGTGAGTGCTCTGGTGTTGTATGCATGTTTTAACATGCAAACCTTTAATAAATAGAAAATAGCAGTTGGCTGCTATGGTGCTGCTCAGACATGGAACACACATTCACTTACAGACTGGTGACAAATTAGAGGAAAAATCAACACAAAGTGCCCTATCTTGAGGATTTACAGCACGTGGCCAAGTGGTTAATGCGCTTGGTTTCAGTTCGGAAGGTTCTGGGTTCAAATCCCACCCCTGCCACATTTCTCCATGTAATGTGGAGTTGCGTCAGGAAGGGCATCCGGCGTAAAACCTGTGCCAAATCAACATGCAGATCCACCTTGGATTTGCTGTGGTGACCCCGAGTGCAAACAAGGGAGCAGCCGAAGGGACTTACTTACTGTCTAAAGTGCATAGTGCAAGTGTATTTGGGCTGTGGCCAACTCTTGCTTTGCTCATTACGAGGCATGGAATCTAAGTGGGAAGTAAAGTGCAGGATGTAAAATGGTGATATTTAGTGTCTTAATTAATTAGTGGTGAGTTCTGCGTTGTAATATGAATGAAATCATCAGATTGTCATCTGTCATTCTCTTTGCAAGTTGCATGCACTTGAATGTGGCACATTCCTTTTTAGATGGTGAACTCAGTAGGTGTCTATAACATGTCCATGGGTTGACTTACCAGGGAACGGATCTGCGTGCAAAGATTCAAAACATCCAGCAGATCACTTATGGGAGCAGCATCTACCAAATCTCCCTGAGGTAAAGTAGTTCAACTCTTCAGTCATGCAACACCTCCTCCTGCTCCATCTCTGCCCATCTGATCTCCTCTATATCCCATCAGGGACACTGGACCACTACAATAGTGGAACCACTGGACTCCCTGTGCATTCTCTGCCGTCAGTTCAACAGCGCAAGGGTGGGTAATCAAATATATGCATAAAAGAAAAACGGAGCAAAATAATATTGGATGTCAACAGAAAGTCAATAAAAAAAATGCAAGCTTATATGAAAGTTATTCCTTCAGGAGGTCACACTGAATGAACTCCAACTTGCAAATGATCAATGAGCCAAATGGACAAAATGGAGCAAAACATGAAGGTTCCATAACATGAACATACTGTATTTACCACTGCTGCATCACAGCGAATCTTCAGCACATTATCAGTACATGTTGAGCACTTCTTCACCTGTCACTACCTCCTCTATGTTTTTGCTTTACTCTCCTCATCACCATTTGGAAGAAATTTAGGATATTTCCACAAGGACATCATCGATCCCTTCCAAACCCTCTCACCCTCCCTCCCCAACCAATTTGCCAGCAGTAAAACTAATATTGTCTTTAATCAGATGCAATTAGGCCTGCAAGTTAAGATCTCCTCCCAATTAAAACTCATTAGACCCATAATGTCATTTGGGGAGTCCTAAGTAACCACTGCTTGCTTAGGCAGCCCACTCGTTACAAACAAAGGTAAAAGTCAGTCAGTCAGTTGATCCTGTTCACCTGGGAAAATAATATAAAAACATGTTGGCAGGAGTCAAGCTGATGTATCACTGTACAACTGTTTACCTGTAACAGTATAGACAAACTGATGAATATTTTGAAGGTCATTCAATGTATAAGAGCCATTCTGCAAATGTTTAATGTGAGCTGAGAAGCTTTTAAGAGAACAGAGAAATGACTGCCGACGCCACAAGTTCCCCAACGCTTTCAGCCTCTTACTGCTTTTCAGTACATTGTCTAAAATTTAGGATGAAACGAAATGTTGAAGATACTTTCCACAGCCAATAAAGGGTCTATAAAAGACAATATGCAACAAAAATAATTTGTCTTATGACTTTTTAACAATGAAGAAGATGAACAAAATGAAGAAGACGGAGAAGATGAAGAACACAAAGAAGGTGAAGAACAAAATGTGATGAAAAGTAGATAAAAAAGGTGAATATGAATTGTAACTGGTGGTGAAGACTTTCTCTTTCAATGACTAAAATAAATGTCTCCTGGTTGTGTGACAGCTCGGTTGGGATGATGTAGTTCTCAGCCAATCAGCTCATGTTGTTGCGGTTAAGAAATCAATTATTTAGTCACAGGTGATAAACATGCTTGGATCCAGACCCTCTTTTAGAGCACATAGTTAAAAGAAGGACAAATGAACCACACCTCAATCCCCGCCCACCTTCCCTGTTGTCTACAGCAACACTCACATGTTCTTTTGCTTGCTGGGCTGTGATCAGCCTGTTGAAATAATTTTGTGCTACAGAAAATTGAGCTCATGTAAGCTTGTACAGAATTCACATTTCAGTCAAGTGCAGATAGCAAAACGTACTGACTTTGACTTCACTGACAATGCTGTGATTGTTGCAGAATCAGTTGATACCCTGATTGCAACATTTGAGAAGCTGAGTGAGAAATCGGAGTGTCTGGATTTGTGATTGTCCTGGATCACGATGATCCAGACTTTCAATTATTTCCTGAACTCAGCCATCAGAGTACAGTGGCCTTAATGTATCTTGGTCTTCAGCCTTTGAGATCTAGAGGTGCCTGGGAAGAGCTTACGGAGTCATGAGGTCATTGGATGGAGATGTATGATGGTGTTGACATCTTGACAGGAGAACAACGATCCAAGTCTTTAGGCTCCTGGTGATTCCTGTTTTTTTTTTTGTATGGTTTTGAGACTTGGACACAAACCAGTGATCTAAGAGGATGACTGGATATCTGTGGCACCAGACAACACAGCTGACAAGATCACTGGAGCACACAAACCCTTTCACCACAATAAGGCATTGATTCAGGGAGCGGTCATGGGCTATGGGTAATAACTGAAAGAATAGGTATCAGGGACAGGGTGAGAAACTCTAGTGTCCTGGAGGGACTCGGAGTAGACCTGCTGCTTCTTCGCATCAAGAGGAGCCAGCTGAGGTGGTTCAGACAGCTGGTGAGGATGGCCCCTAGTCATGTCCCTAGGGAGATCTCTCAGGGAGGAGGCCCCCGAGCAGACTCAGACCATCCTGGAAGGATTATTGTTTTGAAACAAGGTTCGGTCAGATCGGCACACAGAAATGATCACACAGACTGCATTTTGCTAGAACAAACAGGCGTATGTTTATTCCCCACAAAAGCAGTTACATCAAACACAAGTGGTTGCAGCGCATAAAATATCTCTTTCTCTCTTACCGTGACGCCTTTAAGGTGGAGAGCCAACACCTTCGGCAGAGTGCGCTTGTCAACCGGCTGGGCGTTCTTACGCAACCCGCAGCAGACTCTATCGGAGCATGGCTCTGCCCCCTCTTTTCTAGTGTGTGCGCGAAGGGAGGGTGAGTGGCCATCTCAAACTCCCAGGCGCACATAATTCCTTTAATCAACAGGCATCTGAAAGTTATTTCCTCTTGCAAAAACATAATGACCCCAGCTCTTCACTCCCAGTTCAGAATGACCCCAGCATGCTTCACTCCCAGTCGTTAGTGGCTACAAAAACAAATTCGTGCAATTAGTGTAATAATAACAAGTACATCATTAGGGTTACTTTAAGACAGGGACAAAACAACATAATCTTTTCTGCACACAATTATGTATCCATGCTGGCTTGAACACACCAAGAAGAGTTATAGAACTTAGCCAAGGATATGTAAGTGTTGGATGAGCTGGACCCAGATATGTGGCTGAAAATGAACGAATGAATATGGTATTTGAGGATAAGCACCATCCCCAAATAGTCCTTGTGGCCTGAATGGGACTTTATCATTATTTGGTTTCTGCAATAAGAAGAAATGGCCAGCAAAATGGACAAAATAACATTTTTTTAACCTTACCTCCTTTACATAGAGGTCCTTTAAAAAGTAGAACAAATGCAGACGGCACATGTGCTGAAGGAATATTGAATTTGTGGGTCTCTGTGTCGTTCTCGAAGGCAGTTCATCATTGATTTGGTGCCCACTGCTGGGGAGGCTTCTAAAGCTTTGAGACAGTGCTACCTTGAAGTTAATGTGCTAAAGGCACACAGACACGGTGCCCTTGTTAGAGAGAAATCCACACTATCTCAACATTCCATTTGAAATCTATCACAGCACATCGTTTTCCTTGGGCCCGCAAAGAAATTTTATAGCCTATCACTGTATAATTCAGCAAACATTAAGCTACCACGGCAGGAATCCGTTTTTAAATGTATAGTACAGTATGTTGGTGATAGCCAAGGGCATTTATCAACACAAGGGTTTCTGTGGACAGTACAATGTGTGTGTGTGTGTGTGTGTGTGTGTGCACACGCGGGTGACACCAATCAGCTGTAATTACCACAGAGGTTTGAGTTTTCCTTCTGCCTCTAATTGGCCTTTGCTGTCAATCAACAAGTGATTTCTGCACACAATTGAACTAAGGGGAATGACAAAAGCAGCAATGGAGGGATAATTGAAAATAATTGAGCAAATTGCAGATTTGAGAAGTTGGCTTCATCAGCGCTGTGGGGGTGGAATACAAGCATGTGGCGAGAAGAGAGGTGAATGGAGAAAAAGACAGATCTTAATGATAATGAACAAAACACTCATCTCCATTTTGCCTCCACCCCCGAGGATAGATCTGCTTATCTGAACACTCAACCCCGCACGTCTCCATGTCACATGCTCAGGAGAAATCGCCGACCTTTGATATCTGCATCCTGAGCTGCACGCCAGGCCTTGCATCCTGGCGCCACTCAGGAAACATGGCCCTCTGTGGTGGAGTTGTGTTTGAGTCTCAGCACTGAATTAAATGTGTGAGTCTTGTTATGAACATGTGTGGGCCCAGTGTGTTGTGGTTTGGTCTATGTTGGGGTTCTGGTCTCCTCTTTGTTAATCTGTTACCAACTCTGATCTGTCTTCTTCGATCTCTTTAGGTTATCTTTCTATTTCCCAGCCTCTTATCTTGTATCACATATTTTCTGGTCTAACATTCTGTGCATTTCGCAACTTTTGTCTGTCATGTTCTGTCTGTCTCAGTAGTTTTTGTCATTTCCTTCTCAGTCATTTCCAGCTCTCTCACTCCTTGTCAGTTTCACCCTTTTTCTTGTCTTGTATTCTTTGCATTGACCCTTGTCCTCACAGACCGTCTGTGTATGCATGAAAGGTTTGCCCTTTGCAGCCTGAGTGCTTCCTGGGAACATGTTTGGAGCGTGAGTAAAACATTGGTTTTGCACTTTGGAGCTTAATTCACTCTTTTTTACCAAGAAAGACTTTTTGTTGGAATCCTGTTTGAATCACAAGAAAGACTTTTTGTTGGAATCCTGTTCTGAATGAGAAGACTGATATCTGTTTGAACATTCTGTATACCAGAAATATTGGTTAAATTTGGTAGTTCATTTTGGAAATACACTCCAAGCAGCAAAGACATTCACTGGCTCTGCTTACTCTGGTTGACACTCACTCTTTTATGTAAAGACTGTCTAGTGCACTCCCCTTTACAGGAAGGAGTCCCCAGTTCTGGTGAGCACTCCCCTGGAGCTTCCACCGGCAGTGCAGTTGCATTCCTCCTTGGCCCTCACCAAGATTTAGAAGAGGACTCCCGACTCCGAGTTTTGTTACCACATGATGTTGACTAGTTTCTTTATCACTAATAAAACTGTGCTTTAACGCTACTCATTGCCTTGGCTGTCCTGCATCTAGGGGTTCCCCTCGTCCCTTGGTTCACCTATTCCTGACCATAACACAGTGTGCCCACTTATAGCTCATCTTTACTTTCATCAAGGAAGTAAGGTTGACCATGACTGTCTTCTACTGGTTTGATAGTCGGATTAGTTAAAAACAAATAAAGAAAAAGTTACATTTTGAAGCATTTATTCCTATTTATTGGCATCTATTTTAAAGCCTTGTAGGGAAATTGAGCTGCATTTATGATTGCTGAAGCATTATGTCATGTGGGGGTCACAGCTACAGCTTAGGGAGCTGTGGATGTGAGCACAAATTTACTTTAGAGCTTGTTTTTCTGCAGCACTTTAGTTTTTGGGGAGCTTAAGATGTTGTTAAAAGACCTTCTGTAGATCCTAAACCACTGCTCCCTCACTGTGCTTTAAAGTGCAGGTGAGGTCTGGGATCATGTGCTGGTGCCACATGTGGCCACCTCTACCTCACTACAGAACTGCCTTAGGTCCTAGATGGCAACCACCCAATCAGACAACTAGTCCATAAAGTCCTCTATCTGCTGCAACCATGTAAAGTATGACTGTATGAAAAGCATGTTTGATAGCTGATAAAGTGACCATCAAATCCAATGCAAAATTAATGTTTTTATATAGTCAGGCCAATGATTTGGATCAACATACAAAAAACTTCTTACGTCAGCCTTAATGCAGTGTCATCTGGATTATGCCAGTTCTGCTTGGTATGATGGCCTGACCAAGCGAAATCAGGGGAGGTTACAGATTATACAGAACAAAATTATCCGTTTCCTCCTCTCTGCTCATCCTCGGACCCATATAGGTCAGACAGGTTGATATGTTGCCAGTGGAGATTAAACAGTTAAAAGTTAATCATATGTTTAACATTGTAAATAACCAATCTCCTCATTATCTGTTCTCTTCTTTTAATTTTGCTGACCAACATAGCATGAACACACAGTCCAGCAACTTGTCTCTAGTCATTCCCCATGTTAAATCTTTTGGTGCTTCCAGTTTTATGTACACCGGTGCAAAGCTTTCTAACAGTTTACCTAGTCATATCAGAGTCTGTGATTCAAAGTCTTTATTTAAACATGGGGTTAAGGGTGATTCTTAGACTACAGGCACCTATGTATGTCCTTTGATCATATTGTATGAAAAACAGAAAAAAAGGGGAAATTTCACACTTTTATAGTTATCTTTACAATGAAAGTGTTTTAAGAAATTTGTTCTAGTAGTCTATGATGACTTTTTCACCTTTTTTCAGCATCATTATAGTGCCCGTAGTTAAAGAATCACCCTTAAACACTTTTTCTTTTGCAAAATGTCCCAACTAGAAAATAGTCTATTTATTACTAAACCAATTGTTTTGTTTGTTGGACCTTTTCACGGTCACGTTTGTCTTTGTTTGTTATGTTGATGCGTGTTTTATTTCCAGTTGGGCCACAATGGAAACATGTGTTTTTGTGTTACCCAGTATATTTATGTATCCGTGTCTATTTAATACATTTTATACTGTATTATTTTACAGATGTTTACATTTTATGGGTGATTCTTAGACTACGGGCACTTATTATGTCCTTTGATCATATTGTATGAAAAACAGAAAAAAGGGGAAATTTCACACTTTTATAGTTATCTTTACAATGAAAGTGTTTTAAGAAATTTGTTCTAGTAGTCTATGATGACTTTTTCACCTTTTTTCAGCATCATTATATGCAAATATTGCCGTTTTGTGCTTGTCCCACACCCAGACTTTTGATCTTCAATGATAAAAATGAATGGTAAAAAAACGTTTTTTCTAATGTTTTAAAATATCTCTGAATAAAATATCAGTAAAATAATCAAAACATAACTGGGGTATTCAATGTCATACAACTGTTGTGATCTTTTTAAAAACAAAATGTAGTTGTCCCACACTATTGCCGTAATTTCCACCACAACACTGTAATGTCCCTTTAAACAGTTTGTATGAAAGATTGTTTGGGTAGTTTCTATGGAGATAAACAGTGACATCAGAGCACACGTATATAGCGCCAAATCACAACAAACAGTTGCCCCAAGGGGCTTTATATTGTAAGGCAATGGTGTGGTGGAAATTACATTTACAAGGCCAATAGTGCCCGCAGTTAAAGAATCACCCATATACGAATAAAAATCAATCAACTGACTGCCTTTGGTCTTTCCTAGTTGCAGGCATCCTCAATGCTGAGTTATCTGCCTATAGAAGCATGCCACATGGCCAAAATATAGCTGATGTTCCCCCTCCAAGTAAGTGATACACCTGGGGCCTGTACTATGAAGCGGGGTTACTGGCTTATCAGGGTAACTTCGGAAGTAAGTTGATGACGTGTGGAGTAACTCCCAGGTTAACCCATACTACAAAAGGTGGATAGGTTTTGATCGAGGTATGCTGCCATGGCAATTTACGCTGTGTGCCAAACCTGCTCCGAGCAGGTTATGTTCTAGGTTAGCTTGAGGTTTTAGCTTAACCACTCCCTTTATATGTACCACCCATCCACCGTCAATCACTCCGAAGACAATGCCGGCCTACCTGGATGATCCATTTGATATTGGGGCACAAATTGTGAGGGGCTCTCATTGCAGGGCGAGGGTTTTTAAAGACCGCCAGAATCCGCTGTCATACCCGGATGATATTCTCCATGAAAGATATAGATTCTCAGCCGAGAGAATTCGTTATCTTTGTCAGCTGATCGGGCCAAACGTCTGTAACATCACTCATCGTAGCAATGCCCTGACGATCGAGCAGATAATGTGCCTTGCGCTTAGATATTTTGCCAGTGGACAATTTATGTATTCCATCGGTGATGCTGAACATCTGAGCAAGAATACTGTATGTCGTATGATTTACAAGGTAGTACTTGCTCTATCTAAACTGTTGGATGCATTTGTCATTTTCCCTGGCCATTTATCCGCAATGCAAATCAAAGAAGGGTTTTATGCAATCGCGGGTAATTACTAATATCAAAATAGGTCTAATGCATGTCTATTAATTAGGCGAAGTGGGGCTTATCAATAACAATTTCTCCTAGGTTTCCCAAGAGTAATAGGAGCCATTGATTGCACGCAAATCCCAATCAGTGCACCCCTGGGAGTGCACGAGGGCGATTATGTCAATCACAAATCTTTTCACAGTATCAATGTGCAGGTATAGCCGTTCTACTTCATATACCCATTATCGTGTAGTCCACTCTAAGCTCACCTTCTTTTCACTTATTTCAGCCACATAAGGGTTGCTTTAGTTTGGGTGATTTTTCTAAATATTCTAATATACAATTACTATAATTACATATTTCACATTCTTTTTCTCCCCACATGGGGCTGTTCTGTTGGATAACCTTCATGCCAAAGTGATATATATGTAACTATGTTAACAGAATGACCATTAATGGCTTTAAATCCTTAGATAGGTAGCCTATTTAGGAAACATTAAATTAACCTAACATCTATTAGTAGGCCTATGCCCACTTCTGAATCGTGTTGCATCTGGGCGTAATTAATGAAAGGTCATTATTTTACACATATCAGTCATTCCACAGGTTAATCATCTGTAACAGATTTGGAGAACAATTGAATTGTACTTATGCATTTACCCGATCAACAATACGTTGCCAACAAGCCTGTCTTGCTTTATTGGCAGCCGATGTGTTCGATTTCCCCCTTAACGTTAATTTCAGTTCCTTGTAGCTCCGCATAATAATCGTGCATTCTTCTTCGGTAAAGTAAGGTGACCGCGCCATCATTGAAAAATGTTGACGTGCGCTGCAACCTGCCCCTTTTATGTGAACACGCACAAACACCAATTAGGTTAACACAGGTTCAACAAATCAACATCTTAATCAGCGTTGTAGTACCGATTAACACCACTTGAGAACACCAGGTTTTGTCAACCCCGGTTTAAGAGGTTAACCCTGGGTTACATCTGAGTAAGTTAACCCCGCTTCGTAGTACAGGCCCCAGATCTAAGTCTCCCTAAACAATCATTTGTTTCACACAGTCATTCCAGTGGCATCCAAGGATCCTCTGAAGACATCAAGTAACAAAGGTATCCACTTGTCGCCTTAATTCAATGGTTACCATCCAAGTCTCACAGCTGCAGAGTAAACACAAAGCACAGGACCTTAAAGACTTGGACCTTCATTTACCTGCAAGGGTATTGGCTAAGGACCACCATCAAACCAAGGACCACCTGACTCCATAAGCTCTTCCTAGGTGTCTTTAAATGTAAAACACTGAGGACACAGAGACGTCACTGCCAAAGATAACGAATACTTCTACACATTTTCATAGTGTCCATCACAGTGCAAGTATAGACAGCATTGGTTCCAAACCTTTTTTCCTTTGAGTCCTCCCCTACTTGTATCTAAGAAAGGCTGTGCCCACCCCCTTTTTGATTTATCCAATGGAAAAAAAGATATTCATCACTAGTTTTGATTGTTCTGTATATGTGTTATTGTGACATTATTTAACATGCACATTTCTAATTTTGGCAACTTTGGAGCAGCTGTCCGGCCAATATGTAGACCTTGTCCCGGTTTCATAAAGCAGTCTAATCTGGTTTAGTCGGCTAAACTCATTTAGTTGACTAGTCTTTTGATGTTAATTGTTGCAGAAAGTGCTTAGTCAGCTAAAGTTTCACGTTAACTGACTAAAGTTGTTAGCCTGCTACAGAGGAGGCTAATCTTATTTTAGTCAACAAAACTTCATTGGCTTACCTTAAACATGGTGGCTATCATGTACCACCACTTGATGGAGCAGGAAGGAAGGAGAGTCTCGTGGTGGGAGTGGGTGTTCCAGGACCAGAATAATTCATTGGAGATGTTTACGGATGGATGTTACCTATTGAGGAACACTGCGATCTACTCGCAAGCCCGTCTTTTGGCAGCTAAGGCATAACACTCAAGAGCACCCCTACGTTGGTTGTATTCCTCCACAAGGAGAGCTTCCTCCACTTAGGAGAACTTAGGGGCTTTTTCCAGGAGCGCTTCTTCTCTGGTGCAGCGGACTCGGCATAGTTGTAGCACACAACACTCCGGAAGTAAGCAAATCTTTTGTGCATTGGAGGTGTTTCTTTATAATCTGATGGCGAAATTTGTAGATAAGCAGTCGAGTAACGTTAGACAGCTAATCTACAAGTTTAGCCATCTATGTGAAGTGGACATTAGATGGCTAATGTTCAGTGACCAACCTTAGTTGATTAAGTTGACTAAACTAAAAGATTAGACTGCTTCATGAAACTGGACCTTGGGTTTAAATCTGTCTGTATGTGTCCTTGGGCAAGACCCTTAATCTGCATTGTCTCAGTCCACCCAGCAGTAAAATGTGTAAGGACTTGGTGGGAAGTAACCTGTGATGGAATGGCATCCTATCCAGGGAGCGTCAGAGACTCTGGTCCACTTCATGCAATAGAAACTATAAGGACTTGCTTTTGTTTGTCATTATGATGTTTCAATGCTCATCCAATGACCTCTTCAGTTTTACAAAGCAATTTTGTTTGGCATATAAAATATACACTCACCGGCCACTTTATTATTATTGCTTGTTAACACAAATAGCTACTCAGCCAATCACATGGCAGCAACTCAATGCATTTAGGCATCTAGACATGGTGAAGATGACTTTCTGAAGTTCAAACCGAGCAAGAATGAGGAAGAAAGGTGTTAACCCCCAAAAAGTGAATCAGGTGCAAATTGTGAATTATTTGCAAAAGGTGAACTACAAAACATGAATACTGGAAAAATATCTCCCAAAACGTGAACTTCTTTATGATTTGGTGTATATGCTTGACAGAGGAGCTAATGGTGCGCAGTTACCATCTGTGGGATTATGACTGTGCACCTCTCATTTTCATTGCACCATGGGGCTTTGCGCCACCCCTCGACTCATGCGCACATTAGACTCTTTCACATTCCCTATGAGTGGGTGATCAATCCAACTCTTGGTGAAATCTGAGGAGCTCGGAGTAGAGCTTCATGTTGCTTCATGTTGAAGGAGCCAGCTGAGGTGGTTCGGGCATCTAGTAAGGATGCCTCCTGGATACCTCCCTAGGGAAGAGACCCCGGGGAAGATCCAGGGCCCATTATATCTCCACAATGTCCTGGGAATGCCTCAGAATCCCTCAGTCAGAGATGGTTAATGTGGCCCAGAAAGGGACTTTTGGGGTCCCCTGGTGGCGCTGTTGGTGCCACGACCTAATCCCAGACAAGCGGTTGAAGATGAGTGAGGGAGTGTTCAGATTATGAGTCAATGAATTCATAAATTATTTGCGTCCATGGAACTGTAACTAAAGAGATGTATTTTAGTTTTGACAAATATGAAAGAAAAAAAAAGTAAGAAAGAAAGAAAAAGGAAAAAAAGAAGAGAATGTAATGAATGTACTACAGCTTTGTGCAATGAAAAAGGAAAAAATGTCCTGGAGGAACTGAACGTTATCAATAACACAAGATGTTCTGTGCTCAGGAGTGAATGTGATAAGCCTCTAACTGAATTTGATGCATTATAACAATACATTTTTAAAACTTACTAGAATTAAAAGCAGCGCACATTGTAAAATAATACAACCCCAATTCCACTGAAGTTGGGATGTTGTGTGAAATGTAAAAAACATAATACAATGATTTGTAAATCCTCTTCAGCCTATAGTCAACTGAATACACCACAAAGACAAGATATTTAATGTTCAAACTGATAAACATTATTGTTTTTGTAGAAATATTTGCTCATTTTGAAATGGATGCCTGCAAAACGTTTCAAAAAAGCTGGGACAGCAGAATGTTTACCACTGTTACATCACCTTTCCTTCTAACAACACTCTATAAGCGTTTGGGAACTGAGGACACTAATTGTGAGTGTCAAGATTGGGTATAAAAGGAGCATCCCCAAAAGGCTCAACCATTCACAAGCAAAGATGGGGTGAGGATCACCACTTTGTGAACAACTGCATGAAAAAATAGTCCAGCAGTTTAAGAACAATGTTTCTCAATGTTCAATTGCAAGGAACTTAGGGATTCCATCATCTACAGTCCATAATATAATCACAAGATTCAGAGAATCTGGAGAACTTTCTACAAGTAAGCAGCAAGGCTGAAAAGCAACACTGAATGCCCATGACCTTTGATCCCTCAGGCGGCACTGCATTAAAAACTGACATCATTGTGTAAAGGATCTTACCAAGTGGGCTCAGGAACACTTCAGAAAACAATTGTCAGTTAACACAGTTCGTCGCTACATCTACAAGTGCAAGTTAAAACTCTACCATACAAAGCAAAAGCCATACATCAACAACATCCAGAAACGCTACCGCCTTCTCTGGGCCCGAAGTCAATTGAAAGTGGAAAAGTGTGCTGTGGTCTGATGAATCCACATTTCAAATTGTTTTTGGAAAACATGGACGTTGTGTCCTCCGGACAAAAGAAGAAAAAGACCATCCAGATTGTTGCCAGTGCAAAGTTCAAAAGCCAGCATCTGTGTGTGATGGTATGGGGGTGTGTTAGTGCCCATGGCATGGGCAACTTACACATCTGTGATGGCAAAGGTACATCCAGGTTTTGGAGCAATACATGCTGCCATCCAAGCAATGTCTTTTTCAGGGACGTCCCTGCTTATTTCAGCAAGACAATGCCAAGTCACATTCTGCACGTGTTACAACAGCGTGGCTTTGTAGTAAAAGAGTGCAGGTACTAGACTGGCCTGCCAGCAGTCCAGACCTGTCGCCCATTGAAAATGTGTGGTGCATTATGAAGTGCAAAATACGACAACAGAGACCCTGGACTGTTGAGCAACTCAAGTTGTACATCAAGCAAATGTGAGAAAGAATTCCACCTACAAAGCTTCAACAGTTAGTGTCCTCAGTTCCTAAAGGCTTATTGAGTGTTGTTAGAAGGAAAGGTGATGTATCACAGTGGTAAACATACCACTGTCCCAACTTTTTTGAAAAGTGTTGCAGGCATCCATTTCAAAATGAGCAAATATTTGCACAAAAACAATAAAATGTATCAGTTTGAAAATTAAATATCTTGTCTTTGTGGTGTATTCAATTGAATAGAAGTTGAAGAGGATTTGCAAATCATTTTAAATCATCACCTGTTTTTATTTACATTTTACACAACGTCCAATTTCATTATAATTGGGGTTGTATGTATGACTTAAATTTCTTCTACCTATGTATAATTAAGAAATGTGAATTCATTGTCATTGTAAGATGAAAGATTGGTATTCCTGTGTGATCATTTCCATTATTTATGGATTAATTATTTCTAAATGTGGAAATAATATGTTATTTGAATGACAATAATAACAACAATTCCACAAATTTTTACCTTGGAAAAAATTTTCAAGGTCAAATTCTTGTTAGGAGTGACTTATCAGCTAAAATATAATACAGCATATATCAAAAGGGCTTTTCTATGTTAAAATCAAATATCCACTAAATCTGCATTATGGATCAGATGCAGTTCAGACTTAGTCTATTCATTGAGAGTGCCAGTTTCCATCTCATTGTCACAAAGGAGAGTGACTAAGCACTTTTGATTTACAGGTCATAATAATGCAAAATGTACACCAAATGGACTTTTCAATATTAAATTCAAATGTCCACAAAATCCCCAATCCAGATCAGATCTGTCTCAGACTTTGTCAGGTGATAGTGAGTGCCAGTCTGCACCTCACGTTCAAATATGAGAGTGATTGGGGCACGTTGATTAAGATATAATTTAAAATATACATTAAGTAGAGATTTAAATGGCCACAAAATGTGTAATCTGGATCAGATCCGAATCAAACTGCTCTTAAAAATGAAATAAATTTTATATTAGTTGACAGAGTTATGAATTTTTGAAAATTTGTTCAATGTTAGAGATAGGGATGTTTCCTATTTTACAAGGTTTTTCCAGACTTTGACCTTTGACCCATGACCTTGAAAATTGAATCAGTTGTGGGCTCCAGGTTGTTCACAAACAAACCAACAAACTTAACCTCCTCCAACTTTGTTGGTGGAGGTAATAATTTCATAATTATTCATAATATTTTATTTTACAGCACTTTTACTGTATAATGTGCTGCACAATATAAAGTCAATAAAAGAATAATAAATAATCGGATATTAAAATATAATAATGAAAAATCATATAAAATACATGCATAAACTTAAACAATATGATGCCATTTTACACATCCTCAGAGAGCATGTGCAGCAGAGAACACATGAGCCTTGAGCCGTTTCTTAAGTCCTCAGTAGAAATTGGCTGCCTAATCTCAACCAGTAAACTGCTCCAAAGCCATGGTGCATAAAAGGAAAACGCTCTGCCACCTGCAGAATTTTTTCTTTACCTTAGGGAAAACATAACAGGTGAAGTTCTACTCTACAGTGGTTTCTGGGTTCTGAGTAGGGAGTGAATTTTATTGGTTTTGGAAATTACCATGGAAACGCTTTAATTTCTGACAAAGTGTTCCATTAGAGCCTTTGGAAATGTGAACTGGATCTTGGACGAGTGACAGAGAGAAAGAGAGAATAAATCCTATACAGGCACTGGGACACCTCCATGTGGATCGTAGCGTGAAATAAATGAGAGTGCACCACTCCACCTGGACAGAACAGGTCCAGTCTATTGCAGGCCACGGCTGGTACCTAGTTATAGCTGGATAAACTGAGACAATACTGATGAAACATTATGTCTAAGGACTCAGATGGCCTGAAATGGGTACACCTTGCAAAAAAGGTGACAAATTAAACTTAAATAATTATAATTTAAACTGCACAAACAGCAGGTCCTGAAGTAGGGAATGATGTCTGTGGACTGACAGACAGAAAGCTAAACAGACAAAAAATAGTCCAATATGGTTTGATTATGCATTGTGCACAAAAACTTCATAAATGTTGCTTAATATGTTGGCCTGCAAAAGATTTAAATATATTGTTGGTGAGATGGACTCCACATTTACAGAACTTCTAAATCTGATGCAAATGTTAAAATGAGGCACCCATACACACATATGTATGCATGCACGCATGCACGCACGCACACATCGGAGCAACGCGAGTATTAAGGACCTTGCCCAAGGAATCTTAGTGATTTTCTTGTCTGACTGGGAATCTAACCAAGGATCCTATGGTCACAAGCCCACCTGTAACTCTAGACCAATATATGCCCCGGGGTTCGATTCCCAATGTGTGTGTCAAGCTACCTGTCTGTGTCCTTGGACATGTTAGATAGATTTGTGGGTTTATATATTATTTTGTTTTCTTTGCTTTTTTTTATATTAAGTGATCACTTTACTTAAATGGTTATGTACTTAGTTTGGTATACTTTTAGTCTATTTGTCTAAATGTGCATGTCGAACTGGGTTGAACCGGCTTTACCACTTAGTTAGTTACAATATAAATTATAATATGTCCCATTATCATGTTGGTTATGGGCAGGGGGCTGGACCTCCCCTGAATGTTCACGGGGACCAATAAGGGAAGGATTTTGCAAAATAATTTCTTTTGAGGTGCGGCTCCATCCAGAGATGGAAATGTCTTCTTCTGCAAGCCTCACATCCTGCGCACCAGCATGGACTCCCAAAATTTTGTGTATATTTGTTTTGTCAAGTGTGTCGGTAGCATGGCCCAAGCAGAGGGTCACCCCTTTGAGTATGGTCTGCTTGAGGTTTCTTCATCAAATCATCAGAGGGAGTTTTTTCTTTCCACTGTTGCCTGTGTGCTTGCTCTAGGGGTTGGTAAGGTTAGAAGGCACTTATGTGAAGGCAACTTTGTTGTGATTTTGCGCTTTATAAATGAAATAAATAAATTATGTATCCTTTATTTAACCAGGTTAGTCTCATTGAGATTGAGACCTCTTTTGCAAGGGAGACCTGGACAATTATAAAATTTCAAGTGTCGCCCAGATCTACCCTTCTTGGACTGATTTGTCTAAAGGTTTGAATCCAGAAACTGTGCCTTAATTACAGTATCAGTGCTTCTGTAGTTACTGTGCATTACTGTCGGAAAAAGTGCCGGTAAGCATAAATGAAAAAAAAAAAGTATAGTGTAACAGCTGAAGTCTGCTGAAATTTCTTATGTGGGTGGATTTTTCTATCTAAGAGAGAAACAATACTGACAAGCTATTGGGACTAAAGGCAGCCTCACACATTCACTTGTTTGTCATCTCTTCTTTTTCTTCTTCCTACTCTCCACATCCTCAAGAGCTGCTTACCTTCAAGAGGTTTAAAAAAATAAATAAAACAACATCTCGCTTGCAATCTACATTTCCATATGCTGCCACTGGCGCCAGGGAGAGGGGATAATTGGGTTGAAAGCGGTGACGGTGAGAGCAGGAGAGAAAGGGATACAGAGAAGGCCAACTGAAGAAGAAGAAGAGAAAAAATCCAAGCTATTACAGGATGGCTTTCTTTTTTCCCCCCCTTCACTCGCCATTTTGCCATGCTGCACTTAACCACTTGTGCAGCTGAAAAGATTTACCTTGGCCTCCCATTCTCTCTCATAGAATCACTCTGCATTCGCCTCCCCCGGAGTCTCGCTCCCGCCCTGCTCCCAATTCATCCATATTCATCCAGTCTCTCTCTTTTCCTCTCTTTGGGTGTCTCTCCACCACTATCCCCCTCCCCTCACTGTGTCACCCTCAGCATGGCGTTAATACACCAATTAGTACAAAGAGCAGATAATGGACGATGTCACATTCCAAAAAGGAAATACAGACACAGAGACACATCAAGAGGAAATGAGAAAAAGAGAGCGACAGAGAGAGAGAGAGAGAGAGAGAGAGAGAGAGAGAGAGAGAGAGAGAGAGAGATAGAGAGATAGAGAGAGAGAGAGAGAGAGAGAGAGCGGGCGAGCGGTGGAGGTGTCTTTATGGATGTGGCCTCTGAAAGTGTTGAAATGCTGCATTCACTCTGAACATCCATCCAATGGAAGGAGCATGATGGGAAAAGCGCTCTGGCGGTCACAGGGCTGCAATATAAAAGCTGAGGTGTTACACTGACGTTTTGTTGGCTTGAAATACTGATGTCTATCTGCCTCTGTTGGTTTTTGTCGGTTTTCCTCCCCTTTCACATACTGGAAATGAAATGTGGTTTTCTTCTTGCCACTGTGTTCATATCTACGCCTACAGGCCTTCTTCTCGGGCTACACTGTACATACAGGTCACATACGCCGACCACCGACACTTCCTCCCCTGATGGTGGATCTGGAGTGTAACTATGTGTGTGTTTTATTGTTGTTTTTTCACTAGACATCACAAATAAAATATTGATTTTTAAATACTGAAAATTTATCTTTACCCTCACCCAGCGAGCAGGAGAAGACGAAGGCTCCCGTGTGTTTGTGTGCAAATCCTCTCACATAAAGGGTACATTT
Source organism: Thalassophryne amazonica (assembly GCF_902500255.1). Lineage (NCBI taxonomy): Eukaryota > Metazoa > Chordata > Actinopteri > Batrachoidiformes > Batrachoididae > Thalassophryne > Thalassophryne amazonica. The sequence goes on from NC_047118.1 coordinate 20,655,699, forward strand.
CGAGATCTTCTACATAACTGACTGCAACCGTGGCACAGTCCACCAAGATGATCTGTTTCAGGATCATATCCAGATTCTACAAGATTTTAATTCATTCTTAAACAGAATCAATTTAAATTTAATTCAGGTCAACATAATGATAGACCTACTCAATTCAATTTCAGTTTAATTCAATTCCATTTCAATTTATTTCATTTATATAGCTAAATCATAACAAAGCTGCCTCAAGGCGCTTCACACAAGTAAGGTCTAACCTGACCAACCCCCAGAGCAAGCACACAGGCAACAGCGGTAAAGGAAAAACTTCCTTTGTGATATTGAGGAAGAAACCTCAAGCAGACCAGACTCAAAGGGGTGACCCTCTGCTTGGGCCATACTACCGACACACTTGACAATACAAATATACACAAACTTTTGGGAGTCCATGCTGGTGTCCAGGATGTGAGGCTGCACCATTGCAGAAGAAGACATCCACTCCCACTACTGGATGGAGCTGCACCTCAGACAGAGATAAAAAACAGAATCAGGCAGCAGAAAGACTGCAAATAAGGTATTTGGGACAGGTACTCCAAAGCAGTAAGCTTTGATGTCCTCAGATGAAGCCCTACAGGAAGAGGAAACAGTTGCAGTTTCTTGACTTGGGCCCTTGAGGCTGGCTCCAGTTTTGGTCTCTCTAGATGGTTTCTCCTTCCATGACAATTGTACAGCTTAAAACAGCTTAAACTAAGAAGTTTAAGCTGTTTTGAGCCATAAAGTTCTGAATAATTGGGGGCGATGAGTGACAGCAGCTGAGCCAAGCATTTCTGACTTTTGGAATGTCTGTAAGTCAAAGCCCGCTGGTAGTGGCTGCTAGCTGTTGCGAAACTGTGTCTGTTTCTTTTGGAGTATTTTATAACAAACACCTGGAATAATATGGCTTGTTGTGTGGTGAAACGTCCTAATGGATTATCTAAGAGGTCCCTGTTGCAATTTTTGCACCGAGTGAAATTCTCACAGTATTTAATCTTGTACGCTAATGGCATAAGCACTTTTAGCAGCTATTGGTAGCCTGATCTGTTAAAATACAATTACTAAGACAATAAGCTGCTCATAACTGTTAATATCCACACCAAAGCAAGTCATGAGGCAAACCACACAAAAATATGATAAAAACAAACACCCGAACCAAAGTTAGCCTGTTAGCTTATGTGTGTTGGACTCGAAGCAAGGGAGATGTTCAGGCTTCTTTTGTTACGCACTGAGCCACCCTTTTATACGTTAATGCGTTCTTCATGACATAGCCAGAATAAACACAGCCGCTGCTGCCAACATGGCAACGCCCAGATGTGGGCTTCATATCGGCTGTTCAGGGTATCTATAGAAAACTGTTGGGTGACATCATGGAGGCTTTGTCCAGTACATATGAAGTCTATGGTGCCACATGTTGCAACATCCACCACACCACAGGAACAACTCCAGGTCCAGGGTCCTCAACACTGAGGCCTCAACACCTGTGTGCTGGATCATACACAGAGAAAAGCACCACGTGACCAAAAGTCATAATCCTCACTGGAGTGTCCTTCAGTAACATTTGACACAAAGTGTCAGTCCACCAAGCTGTAAGTGGTACCAGCGTTGGTAGGGGAAGCAACCCACGATGGACAGGCGTCCCATCCAGAGAGAGTCGGAGGCTGTCATTGGCTTCACTCGATGGAACCCTGGGATAGGTATCAACGTCAATGGGCATCAAGGTCATACCTATTTTAACATATAATCAGATAGTAGACAGTTTCCAGTTAGCGTCAAGCTGTGGTTTGTGTGTAATGTTTAAAGTCAACCTCTGAGGTTAGGATGACTGCATATGCTATCATTTACTTTAATACACACCATCCAGACCCAAGCGCTGTCCAGTATAAATACTGCTATGTTCCACAATCAGAAATCTGAAAACTTTGATCACTGCATTTTACTGATATGTTCCAACCTGAAAAACCATCCAGGTCAGTGATTCATTAGACTGTGGTGGGTGTGCATGTTTGTTTGTTTAAGTGAGGTTCTGATGGCTTTGGGGAAAGTGGGCTGCAATTACTGATTGTTCTCACCCTACTCCCATGAAAAATTCATGGTAAAAAATACAAAAAATAGTGCATAAACACTCAAACGTATTTGTGTGGATTTCATACATATTCCATGTGTACCTAACTCTAGATGCAAATGTGCATTTCTAAACGTTTTAGGTGAAACACTCACTACGCACGTGTGAGGAAAATTCAGAGGAATATGCACAAAATGCAATGCTTAACTTTTCGTATCACATCATAGAAAATGTTACATGTTGCAGCTGTTAGTACCTTCTCCAATGTCATTATATTGTGTTTTCATCCATGGCTGCTGGTTGGAGTTGTTTGTCACTGAGATTGTTCAAAGGTTTATTCTTGCAGCAGATAAGTGTAAGAATTGTTGAGTTGATGATGCAAGTACCAGATTTGGTATAAATACTTCTGAGATGTCTTACAGCAGGGGTGGTGGCCAAGTGGTTAGTGCACTTGGCTTCAGTACAGAAGGTTCCCAGTTCAAACCCTACCCCTGTTGCATTTCTCTGTGTAATGTGGTGTTGTGTCAACAAGGGTATCCGGTGTAAAATTTATGCCAAATCAACATGCCTCATTAGTGACCTCAAATGAAAAAAAAAAGGGAACAGCTGAAGGGGTTTGCTTTTACTTTTGAGAAGTCCTTTTCTTCTAAAAAGCCTGTTAACCACGTGAAATTTTAAAATGTCAGCCATTTTTCAATATGGTGACTAAAAATGTAGCCTATTTGTGCAAATAAAACACACTGGCAAGCAAATGTAGGTGGTTACTGTGCAAAATCATTAAAACACAAACACAACATATTAAGATATTATTTGTCATCTTCATTTTTGAAAGTAACATAGTTGTGAACCCTTTTTATCTACAGCAGTGTCAGAAAAGATGAGCTGACGTTGACCCCAATGATGAGTTATAGAACAATGATTGCCACAACTGTGTCTTGATTGTGCATGACACTCACCTGTTTTGGGGGTATAATGTTGAAGTCATTGTTTCATCTGCTCAATAGTTCACTCTAGAGGTTTCCAGTCTTCATGCACTGATATGGGAGCAAAGCAAATTCCATGACAGAAAAGCTCTCTGTGTGCTACCCTCAGAGGCGTAGCACCAAATTCTGGGCCCTAGGTACTAGCCATATTGAAGACTCCCCCCCCCACTGTTGTGTTCTTTTTTATTAATGCAAACACCAAATGTCTAATGCGTAGTCAAACCAGGTCTGAATCATGTATACCTTAGATCACACCTGGGAGTCAGAACCCTTTTTAAAGTTGGGGAAGCAATATTGAGTTGGGGGGTCTGGGGGACCATTTTCTAGAAAAATGGTGCAATTTGGTCTCCCAGACCCCCCAACTCAATATAGCTAGCTTTCAAGCTCACCTCTCAAAGAAAAGAATTTGGTTAGCAGCTGCTTTCCCTCATTTAGTTTTCTTTCCCTGTCCTTTTTTCTCTGCTTTTTTGAAATCCGGACTTTGATTTTTTTTTTAGGAAACACATATTTTATTTCAGCCTAAACATTACGGCTGCAACTAACGATTATTTTACTAATCAGTTCATCGGTCCATTATTTTTTCGATTAATCGTTTTTTTTTTTTTTTTTTTACTTACATGTGAGTTTTGCCATTATTTCTTTAAGTGAGTTATTATTAAAAGGCCTTTGTCACACAACATCAGTGTTTGACCTTGTAACAAAGTTATGTTATTCTTGTCAAAAACATACCTGGAGTAGTGTTTTATTTTGCACATACATACATCACCGACACACCACAGACATTTCTATCAGGTTTAGATGCCTACAGCAACTATTTCAACCACTGATAACATATTACAGCAAGAGTCCACAAAAGTATTTTAAAGACCTGACGAAAGTGTAATATGTTATATTTAATAAGATATTTTCATGAAAAAAGACACAAATGTGCAGTTTACTGCATTTTTTTTGTGTGTGTAAAAACACAGCTTAGATGTGGTTTGACCAAAACAAATTGTCATTAAACTTAATAAAACAGGGATGAAGTGGAGTGGTGTTCACAGGAAACAGTTATTTCTATATTTTTTTATTTTCATTGTTAGTTGGTTTAATCTTTTCTGTTTTGTTTTATCAGATTCTTTTTGTCTGTTTCTCTAAAACTGTATTGTAGCATTATTAGTTATTATTACTATTATTGTTGTTGTTTCTATTATTATTATTATTGATATATAAATAAAAATAAATATATAAAATATTACAATTTGTAATACATTGTACATGTAAATACAGAAAACAAATGTGCTGACAGCTGCAACAGCGTAATGCTAACTTCAACATTGAAAATGCCATAGACATGCTAATGCATTAGCATCGGTCCCATTTTTAAGTTATAAAATACATCTATCAACTGTTTCAGAAGACCATAACAGGTCAGATTAACATAAAAAGGTAAATGTTACTCACAGGCATATGCTCTTTGGGGTTTTAGTGGGGAAAAATTAAGATTAAGCGAAATAAAACACTGAATCAACAAAGCACCAGACTGAATCACTGCTTCGATTGGTTCAAGGTTCAAAGCAAAGCTGCGCTGCAGAAATGGTTGATTTATCAATCAATCAATCAATCAATTTTTTTTTTATATAGCGCCAAATCACAACAAACAGTTGCCCCAAGGCGCTTTATATTGTAAGGCAAGGCCATACAATAATGATGTAAAACCCCAACGGTCAAAACGACCCCCTGTGAGCAAGCACTTGGCTACAGTGGGAAGGAAAAACTCCCTTTTAACAGGAAGAAACCTCCAGCAGAACCAGGCTCAGGGAGGGGCAGTCTTCTGCTGGGACTGGTTGGGGCTGAGGGAGAGAACCAGGAAAAAGACATGCTGTGGAGGGGAGCAGAGATCGATCACTAATGATTAAATGCAGAGTGGTGCATACAGAGCAAAAAGAGAAAGAAACAGTGCATCATGGGAACCCCCCAGCAGTCTACGTCTATAGCAGCATAACTAAGGGATGGTTCAGGGTCACTTGATCCAGCCCTAACTATAAGCTTTAGCAAAAAGGAAAGTTTTAAGCCTAATCTTAAAAGTAGAGAGGGTGTCTGTCTCCCTGATCTGAATTGGGAGCTGGTTCCACAGGAGAGGAGCCTGAAAGCTGAAGGCTCTGCCTCCCATTCTACTCTTACAAACCCTAGGAACTACAAGTAAGCCTGCAGTCTGAGAGCGAAGCGCTCTATTGGGGTGATATGGTACTACGAGGTCCCTAAGATAAGATGGGACCTGATTATTCAAAACCTTATAAGTAAGAAGAAGAATTTTAAATTCTATTCTAGAATTAACAGGAAGCCAATGAAGAGAGGCCAATATGGGTGAGATATGCTCTCTCCTTCTAGTCCCCGTCAGCACTCTAGCTGCAGCATTTTGAATTAACTGAAGGCTTTTTAGGGAACTTTTAGGACAACCTGATAATAATGAATTACAATAGTCCAGCCTAGAGGAAATAAATGCATGAATTAGTTTTTCAGCATCACTCTGAGACAAGACCTTTCTGATTTTAGAGATATTGCGTAAATGCAAAAAAGCAGTCCTACATATTTGTTTAATATGCGCTTTGAATGACATATCCTGATCAAAAATGACTCCAAGATTTCTCACAGTATTACTAGAGGTCAGGGTAATGCCATCCAGAGTAAGGATCTGGTTAGACACCATGTTTCTAAGATTTGTGGGGCCAAGAACAATAACTTCAGTTTTATCTGAGTTTAAAAGCAGGAAATTAGAGGTCATCCATGTCTTTATGTCTGTAAGACAATCCTGCAGTTTAGCTAATTGGTGTGTGTCCTCTGGCTTCATGGATAGATAAAGCTGGGTATCATCTGCGTAACAATGAAAATTTAAGCAATACCGTCTAATAATACTGCCTAAGGGAAGCATATATAAAGTGAATAAAATTGGTCCTAGCACAGAACCTTGTGGAACTCCATAATTAACTTTAGTCTGTGAAGAAGATTCCCCATTTACATGAACAAATTGTAATCTATTAGACAAATATGATTCAAACCACCGCAGCGCAGTGCCTTTAATACCTATGGCATGCTCTAATCTCTGTAATAAAATTTTATGGTCAACAGTATCAAAAGCAGCACTGAGGTCTAACAGAACAAGCACAGAGATGAGTCCACTGTCCGAGGCCATAAGAAGATCATTTGTAACCTTCACTAATGCTGTTTCTGTACTATGATGAATTCTAAAACCTGACTGAAACTCTTCAAATAGACCATTCCTCTGCAGATGATCAGTTAGCTGTTTTACAACTACCCTTTCAAGAATTTTTGAGAGAAAAGGAAGGTTGGAGATTGGCCTATAATTAGCTAAGATAGCTGGGTCAAGTGATGGCTTTTTAAGTAATGGTTTAATTACTGCCACCTTAAAAGCCTGTGGTACATAGCCAACTAACAAAGATAGATTGATCATATTTAAGATCGAAGCATTAAATAATGGTAGGGCTTCCTTGAGCAGCCTGGTAGGAATGGGGTCTAATAAACATGTTGATGGTTTGGATGAAGTAACTAATGAAAATAACTCAGACAGAACAATCGGAGAGAAAGAGTCTAACCAAATACCGGCATCACTGAAAGCAGCCAAAGATAACGATACGTCTTTGGGATGGTTATGAGTAATTTTTTCTCTAATAGTTAAAATTTTGTTAGCAAAGAAAGTCATGAACTCATTACTAGTTAAAGATAATGGAATACTCAGCTCAATAGAGCTCTGACTCTTTGTCAGCCTGGCTACAGTGCTGAAAAGAAACCTGGGGTTGTTCTTATTTTCTTCAATTAGTGATGAGTAGAAAGATGTCCTAGCTTTACGGAGGGCTTTTTTATAGAGCAACAGACTCTTTTTCCAGGCTAAGTGAAGATCTTCTAAATTAGTGAGACGCCATTTCCTCTCCAACTTACGGGTTATCTGCTTTAAGCTATGAGTTTGAGAGTTATACCATGGAGTCAGACACTTCTGATTTAAAGCTCTCTTTTTCAGAGGAGCTACAGCATCCAAAGTTGTCTTCAATGAGGATGTAAAACTATTGACGAGATACTCTATCTCCCTTACAGAGTTTAGGTAGCTACTCTGCACTGTGTTGTTATATGGCATTAGAGAACATAAAGAAGGAATCATATCCTTAAACCTAGTTACAGCGCTTTCTGAAAGACTTCTAGTGTAATGAAACTTATTCCCTACTGCTGGGTAGTCCATCAGAGTAAATGTAAATGTTATTAAAAAATGATCAGACAGAAGGGAGTTTTCAGGGAATACTGTTAAGTCTTCTATTTCCATACCATAAGTCAGAACAAGATCTAAGATATGATTAAAGTGGTGGGTGGACTCATTTACTTTTTGAGCAAAGCCAATAGAGTCTAATAATAGATTAAATGCAGTGTTGAGGCTGTCATTCTCAGCATCTGTGTGGATGTTAAAATCGCCCACTATAATTATCTTATCTGAGCTAAGCACTAAGTCAGACAAAAGGTCTGAAAATTCACAGAGAAACTCACAGTAACGACCAGGTGGACGATAGATAATAACAAATAAAACTGGTTTTTGGGACTTCCAATTTGGATGGACAAGACTAAGAGACAAGCTTTCAAATGAATTAAAGCTCTGTCTGGGTTTTTGATTAATTAATAAGCTGGAATGGAAGATTGCTGCTAATCCACCGCCCCGGCCCGTGCTACGAGCATTCTGACAGTTAGTGTGACTCGGGGGTGTTGACTCATTTAAACTAACATATTCATCCTGCTGTAACCAGGTTTCTGTTAGGCAGAATAAATCAATATGTTGATCAATTATTATATCATTTACCAACAGGGACTTAGAAGAGAGAGACCTAATGTTTAATAGACCACATTTAACTGTTTTAGTCTGTGGTGCAGTAGAAGGTGCTATATTATTTTTTCTTTTTGAATTTTTATGCTTAAATAGATTTTTGCTGGTTATTGGTAGTCTGGGAGCAGGCACCGTCTCTACGGGGATGGGGTAATGAGGGGATGGCAGGGGGAGAGAAGCTGCAGAGAGGTGTGTAAGACTACAACTCTGCTTCCTGGTCCCAACCCTGGATAGTCACGGTTTGGAGGATTTAAGAAAATTAGCCAGATTTCTAGAAATGAGAGCTGCTCCATCCAAAGTGGGATGGATGCCGTCTCTCCTAACAAGACCAGGTTTTCCCCAGAAGCTTTGCCAATTATCTATGAAGCCCACCTCATTTTTTGGACACCACTCAGACAGCCAGCAATTCAAGGAGAACATGCGGCTAAACATGTCACTCCCGGTCTGATTGGGGAGGGGCCCAGAGAAAACTACAGAGTCCGACATTGTTTTTGCAAAGTTACACACCGATTTAATGTTAATTTTAGTGACCTCCGATTGGCGTAACCGGGTGTCATTACTGCCGACGTGAATTACAATCTTACCAAATTTACGCTTAGCCTTAACCAGCAGTTTCAAATTTCCTTCAATGTCGCCTGCTCTGGCCCCCACAATTGACTATGGTTGCTGGTGTCGCTAACTTCACATTTCTCAAAACAGAGTCGCCAATAACCAGAGTTTGATCCTCGGCGGGTGTGTCGTCGAGTGGGGAAAAACGGTTAGAAATGTGAACGGGTTGGCGGTGTACACGGGGCTTCTGTTTAGGGCTACGCTTCCTCCTCACAGTCACCCAGTCAGCCTGCTTTCCCGGCTGCTCGGGATCTGCCAGAGGGGAACTAACGGCGGCTAAGCTACCTTGGTCCGCACCGACTACAGGGGCCTGGCTAGCTGTAGAATTTTCCACGGTGCGGAGCCGAGTCTCCAATTCGCCCAGCCTGGCCTCCAAAGCTACGAATAAGCTACACTTATTACAAGTACCATTACTGCTAAAGGAGGCCGAGGAATAACTAAACATTTCACACCCAGAGCAGAAAAGTGCGGGAGAGACAGGAGAAGCCGCCATGCTAAATCGGCTAAGAGCTAGTAGCTACGCTAAGCTAGCGGATTCCTAAAAACACGCAAAGTGAATAATGTGTAAATAATTTAGAGGTGATTCAGCAGAATGAGTGCTTTAGTTAAGGCACGTAAAGATTACACTGGGAAACAAATCGTAATCTAGATAACTAGATCAATCTAACTGCGCAGATTAAACAGCTAACAGATACAGAAAAACACCGCTGTGCTCCGGAACAGGAAGTGATACAATACCGCAGTGAGAGCCAACCACCAGTAGAGGCAAGCAACAACATGGATTTATATGGAAGAAACGAAACATATGCAGTGAAACAAAGTTATTTAACAACTAATTGATGACTAAATTAGTTGACAACTATTTTAATAATCGATTAGTTGTTTCAGCACTACTAAACACCTCCTCTTTCTGTCAGATCCCGTTTGGGATGTGTGTGCATGTGTGTGAGTGCATGTGTGTGTGTGTGTGAGGGGGGGGAGTGTCGCCTGTGCGCCTGGACTAAACCATTGTACAACTGTGCAGAGATCAGAGATCTTTCAATATTATTGTTAGAGCAGAATTATGTTTTGCAACATTTATACATTCATTCTAATTATATTACTTTACAACATGAATTGTATGGACATTAATAACATGCAACACAAAAATGTATTTAATGCCAGTTTTTTGTGGGCCCCCCAAGCTCTGGGCCCTGGGTACATAGTACCCTTTACCCCCCAGTCTGACGCCCCTGGCTACCCTTACCTAGTTTAGCCCACAAGCCAATGAGATTTACTGGGTTGTGGCCATTGCAGTGCACAAGCAACTACTTGGACCCATAGGTAAGAGTTCAGCAAACAGTGACGACTAGTGTTCATCCAACAGACATGGCTGACTTTAAAAGCAGAAGTACTACCTCTACTACTAAACCCTTACACCCCAAACACTATCGCACGTTGTGCAGCATACATGTTCTACAGCATACATGCACGCACACTTTTTTAAAACATATAGAATCCTTCTAGAAAGCATGAAAATACTGCCTTAAGTTAATTTTAAACCCCTCCTAGTCCAATGCATAATATGTTGTTAGGATTGTGGTTTTTGTCATGTGTTTACTTTGTGCTTGGGTTTTGTATTACTGCTTTGTCTTGTCTGTCACTTGGGTGCTTGGTGGTGGGCGGTTCTCTTTCTGTTTTCCACGCCCTGTTCTGGAGCTTTCCTGCACACCTGTTTCCTATTACTTGCTCATCACACCCTCTATTTAAGCCTCTCATTTCTCTCACTTCCCCACTAGGTTGTTACTCTTTACGCTTTTGCCTCCAGCCCTGTTCATTGTGTATTTCTTGGCCTGTGTTTTTTTTTTTTTTTTGGGTTCCTTGCTGTGTTTTGACGATCACCTACTTGTTTTTTGGACCACACCTTAGTCTTATGATTCTGCTGCTGATTTTGGACTGGCTGTTTATGTACCGAACCCTGCTTGTCAACCTAGTAAAACCTTTTGACTGAATCCTTCTAGTGTCTGAGCTTAGCATTTGTGTCCAGTCTTTTTGTACCACTGGTTCTGATATATCTAACAGGTACACTAAAATAACCCATTTTTTTTATTAGTATATAAAATGCATATTTCTACTTACCAGCTTAAAAAAGGGTACCATCTTGAAAACTGTACTGGCTAACAGCTTTTTTGCACAATGTAGGCCAAGAAGTACCATTGTGCCAAATTTGGTGCTCGTATTATAGAATACAAAATTTTAGTATATTAAATATTTGTATGATATAAATATTTATCTGCTGCACTATATGGAAATATTTTCAGGAAAGTTTTTTTTAAGGTGGGCAAAGAACAAGTAACCCATAAAATTTTGGTGTACAGAAAATCTGATATATATATATATATATATATATATATATATATATATATATATATATATATATATATATGAATTTGTTTTCCTCAACATCCATCCATCCATTTTCTTTACCCACTGCAATAAAACCAAACATAAAAGTGATATTTTTTTAAAGCTTGCAAGTAAAAGCTCTAATTAATTTATCACCACCATGACATAAAGATACTAAACCATTTTGCTAATGGAACCAACCAGTTTAGGTTTGTGGTAAAAGAGACACTTTACTAATTGCTGCTACACAACAAGCTGCATCACTGTGTAAATAGAAGCCATTTGCAATCCATTTGCAAATAGGGCAAGGTGTTACGAAATAATGGTGCTGAATAAACATGAGTTCTGGCTGGGGAAAAAAAGGGCATTAATCAAACATGAGCACGAACAAATTAAAATATTCCAGCTGGATGAATCTCCTTAACCTATTTTTTTAAACAGAAAGGGGGGCAACCATTGAAACAAAAATGCAAAAAGTACAATATATTAAACATAGTTTCTTATCTTGGACTTGACTTAATTTATTCCATCCCTTGTGTATTTTAAACATTTTATTTATTCTCATACATGTTATCTAATATAAGGAAAAAGTAATGCTTCTTCACACTGAAATTGCAAAATAAAGTACCAGTATTTTAAAAACTAGTACTTTTATTTTTGCAATACCCAATGGCCATATTTTAATGGCCTCGGGAAAAATTGATATAATTTAATCTGACAATACAGACAAATCTCTACGTGATCAAAATGAAAGAAAACTATAAAAACAACAAAAAACAAAAACCAAGAGTTATATGCAACCAGAAAGCATTTGCAGTGCTTCACTTTTTCCACATTTTTATGTTACAGCCTAATTCAGAAATGGATGAAATTCATTTTTCCCCCTCAAAATTATACACAGATTACGCACAATGACAATATAAAAAAAGTTGTTTTCTTTGATTTTTGCAAATTTATTCAAAATATAAAGCTATGAAATCAAGGGAAAAGGCGTTAAGTCAGGGACGTGACCAAGAACCTGACGGTCACTCTGTCAGAGCCCCAGCATTCCTCTGGAGAGAGGAGAACCTTCCAGAAGGAAGCCACTCCTTAGTAAAAGACACATAGTAGCCCACCTGGAGTTTGGCAAAAGGCAGCTGAAGGACTCTCAGACCATGAGAAACAAAATTCTCTGGTCTGATGAGACAAAGATTGAACTCTTTGGTGTGAATGCAGAGCTTCCTGGTTTGGAGGAAACCAGGGACCATCCCTACAGTGAAGCATGGTGGTGGCAGCATCATGCTGTGGCACACCCGGGCATTCTATGGCCCGTAGGCCGTATCCGGCCCTTTGGCTGACTTGGACCGGCCTACAAATATCTGGAAATTAAAGAATAAATTCAGGGTTCTCCCCAGACAATGGAACAAAGGTGCCACACCATTATACTGCAATCTAGCGCCGGGATAGTGTAGTGTCATCTCATGATGTTTTAGCGGGAGACTTGGTGGGAATCAGCGCGCAAACCAGCTTTTGCAGGAAATTTCACATAAACAACTTCAACTCTTTATTTTATCCTGTTTACATCCAGATGACACAAACCATGACAAAATGCAAGTGTTACACAAAGCCAGATGATCAGAGGACAATCTTTGCATTTTTTTGTTTCGTCTTGTTGGACCACAGCCAGTGCGGGTCACAGCAATCGCCGTTCTGTCTGAGGAAGAGACACACTGGCGCCGAGCGTCACGGGTGCAGGTGCACAGCCGACTCCATCAACGCTGTCTGTTGTGGGATTGATCTGCTCAGAGCCTGAGAAAGATGCTGCAGCCTCTGTGACAGTGAACAGGGAGGCTTTTATGAAGAAAACGGCAGAACGGAATTCGAAATTATTCAGCTTCCAAGACACAATTTGAGATTTTGGGGCTGGATAGCGGCATGCATTATTTCCATTCTTCTATGTTTTAAAAGAAGTCGCCCTGAAATCAGAACATTTCCGAATGTTCCCGACAGCTCTTCTTAGAGGAAAACATCTCAGCGTGCACTTGAATGCTGCTAACGTTAAAAACGGAACCACAGATTAATTACAAAGTTTACATAAGTGTTATGATGACTCATTTTTTAAGTGATAACTTTGATGCAATCACGGTAAAACCAATCGCTTTTCACTGTGCAAAAACTTAGTGTGCGTGCACACTGCACGAGTGCGGTGTGCGCTGCTCCGTTACAGAACAGTCTCACGTCAAGACAGCCTCTCAAAGTAAAATAAAATAAACCCTACCAGCTCCACTGAGAAGAAGGAAAAAAAAAAAACACCCAAGCTGTCATCCACCTGTGATTTCCAAAGTCCGCTCCACCAAAAAAAACAGCATTATGGAGACATTCCGTGTGGACGCTCCCTGCAGGGCTAAAATAGTGTCCAGCAGCGTCAACTCACGTTAGAATCCAAAATCCGACAGACTCTGAAAAAATGAAGAGTTTTGGGGTGAAGTGTGTCGCCTCCTGTCTCTCTGTACAGCCTCTGTAAATCCAAACCTTCACTTTCGAATGAAAGCTCAGAAGCTTCGTTATCGGATGAAGCAGTGTTCGTTTCTTCACTGTCTGTCAGCCATCAGGATGTTTCTGCTTTTCATAAAATGTACATCACACGCTGAAAAATGCTGACAAATGCTGAGTAATAAGACGTTTTCCAGAAATGCAACTGCTGACTCAGGAAGGAAAGATGGACCTTTTTTGTTTTTCTATTTTTATTTTTTGATGATATACAGTAGTGTTCAGAATAATAGTAGTGCTATGTGACTAAAAAGATTAATCCAGGTTTTGAGTATATTTCTTATTGTTACATGGGAAACAAGGTACCAGTAGATTCAGTAGATGTTTCACAAATCCAACAAGACCAAGCATTCATGATATGCACACTCTTAAGGCTATGAAATTGGGCTATTAGTAAAAAAAAAAGTAGAAAAGGGGGTGTTCACAATAATAGTAGCATCTGCTATTGACGCTACAAACTCAAAACTATTATGTTCAAACTGCTTTTTTTGGCAATCCTGTGAATCACTAAACTAGTATTTAGTTGTATAACCACAGTCTTCACATCTGTGAGGCATTAATTTTGTTGGTTTGGAACCAAGATTTTGCTCATTTGCTAGTGTGCTTGGGGTCATTGTCTTGTTGAAACACCCATTTCAAGGGCATGTCCTCTTCAGCATATAAGGCAGCATGACCGCTTCAAGTATTTTGACATATCCAAACTGATCCATGATACCTGGTATGTGATATATAGGCCCAACACCATAGTAGGAATAACATGCCCATATCATGATGCTTGCCCACCATGCTTCACTGTCTTCACTGTGAACGGTGGCTTGAATTCAGAGTTTGGGGGTTGTCTCACAAACTGTCTGTGACCCTTGGACCCAAAAAGAACAATTTTACTCTCATCAGTCCACAAAATATTCCTCCATTTCTCTTTAGGCCAGTTGATGTGTTCTTTGGCAAATTGTAACCTCTTCTGCACATCTTTTATTTAACAGAGGGACTTTGCAGGGGATTCTTGCAAATAAATTAGCTTCACACAGGTGTCTTCTAACTGTCACAGCAATTACAGGTAACTCCAGACTGTCTTTGATCATCCTGGAGCTGATCAATGGGTGAGCCTTTGCCATTCTGGTTATTCTTCTATCCATTTTGATGGTTGTTTTCTGTTTTCTTCCACGCGTCTCTGTTTTTTTTTTTTTTTTTGTCCATTTTAAAGCATTGGAGATCATTGTAGATGAACAGCCTATGATTTTTTGCACCTGCGTATAGGTTTTCCCCTCTCCAATCAACTTTTTAATCACACTACGCTGTTCTTCTGAACAATGTCTTGAACGTCCCATTTTTCTCAGGCTTTCAAAGAGAAAAGCATGTTCAACAGGTGCTGGCTTCATCCTTAAATAGGGGACACCTGATTCACACCTGTTTGTTCCACAAAATTGACAAACTCACTGATTGAATGTCACACTACTATTATTGTGGATTTATCTTTTTAGTCACATAGCACTACTATTATTCTGAACACTACTGTAGATGGGTGTCCAAATCTGAATCACAAGGACAAGGTGAGATTTTCACACTGTGAATTGAATGCCCCCATCCAACCTGATGGAGCTTAAGAGGTGCTGCAAAGAGGAATGGACAAAACCGCACAAAGATATGTGCACCAAGCTTGTGGCATCATATTCAAGAAGACTTGAGGCTGCATTTGCTGCCAAAGGTGCATCAACAAAGTACTGAACAAAGGGTGTGAATACTTATGCACACGTGATTTCTTCATATTATTTTTTTAATCAGTTTGAAAAAAATGCTAATTTTTTTCATGTTGTCATTATGGGGTGTTCTCAGTAGAGTTTTGAGAGAAAAAAATGTATTTCCTCCATTTTGGAATAAGGCTGTAACATAACAAAATGTGGCCAAAGTGAAGTGCTGTGAATACTTTCCCGATGCACTGTATACCAAAGGGGCCCATTACTTATACAGCCTTTCATCTTGGCTTTTATATTTTTAATTAATTTATATTGAGCTGTGCAGATTTGCTTTGAATTTAAGGAAGAATATTTTAGAAATTTTATCTTGAGAAGCTTGATTTACTTCTTGAATTTGAAAAGTCATAAACCAATAAAAATGTGTGAAATATCAATGAGCCCAGTACTTTTGCAAAAATTCCCAAACAACTTTTTTATGTTGTCATTATGGGGTGTTGGGAGTAGAATTTTGAAGGGGGGGGGGGGGGGTGAACTTACTCAATTTTAAAATAAGACTGTAACATCCTGTCCATCCATCCATTGTCATGCTGAAGAATTGTATTTTTTTTCCAGGAGAAACCTGTTTCTTATGTGCATGGAGCTTTTGCAAACTCAGTCGGAGCTGACAGTCTTGCCGTAAATTCTGTGAGGACTATGAAATCAAAATTAAATTTATTCATTTATATAGCGCCAATTCACAATGAAATCGTCTCAAGGTGCTTCACACAACATAAAACAACAACAAAAAACTGAATCAAAAATTTAAAACACAATAAAAAGACGACCATAAAAGAATACAAGAATAAAAACACATCATAAAACTAATGATAAAACAGGGAAAACAAATGAGTCTTTAAACGTGACTTAAAAGTCTCCACATTATCAGACTGCCAAATGTGTGCCGGGAGATCGTTCCACAGAGCTGGAGCACGGTAGGAGAAAGGTCTGTGACCGGCAGACTTTTTATTCACCCTGGGAACACACAGAAGTCCTGCACCCTGAGAACGCAGGGCCCGAGCTGGTACATAGGGGCTTACCAGGTAAGCCAGATATGGAGGTGCAAGTCCATGAACAATTTTATAAACTAATAACAGTACTTTAAAATCTGATCTTGCAGCAACTGGAAGCCAGTGCAGGGATGCCAAAATGGGCGTAATGTGGTCAAACTTTCTGCTTTGTGTCAAAAGTCTGGCAGCAGCATTTTGAACCAATTGAAGACCCCTAATCCTGGACTGCGGTAAGTCAGAAAATAGAACATTACAATAGTCCAATCTAGAAGACACAAATGGATGAATCAAAGTCTCAGCATCAGCCATAGATAGGATGGGACGAATCTTCGCTATATTTCACAAATGGAAGAAAGCAGTCCTCGTAATGTCTCTAATGTGGAGATCAAAGGACAATGTAGGATCAAAAATTACTCCAAGGTTCCCCACTTTATCCGTATGATGTATAACACATGAACCTAAGTGCTAGCTGATCAAATTGATGCCGATACCTCGCTGGACCAAGAACCATAACTTCAGTCTTATCAGAATTTAAAAGTACGAAGTTACTAGACATCCAACTGCTTACTGATACAAGGCAATCTTCCAAAGATTTTATGTGAATGAGATTACCAGCAGTTATTGGCATGTACAAAAAAAGTGTCATCAGCATAGCAATGAAAGGGAATCCCAAAGCGCCGCAGTATATTCCCAAGGGGTGCTACATAAAGGGAAAAAAGCAGGGGGCCTAAAACGGATCCCTGCAGAACCCCAAACTTCATGTCCCTACGATCAGAAGAGGTGCCATTACACAATACACAGTAAGAACGACTGGACAGGTATGACATCAACCATGCAAGAGCAGTTCCAGTAATCCCAAAGTGATTCTCCAGCCTACTGAGTAAAATATGATGATCCACAGTATCAAACGCAGCACTAACTGGACTAGACTATGGCATTGCATCCACCCTTGATGCTGTGCGTCTGTGGCTGTTGTGGGGCACCCGCTGTGGACCTGGTCATGCAGACTCATCATGGCTGGATTTTCACTCTTCAGACTCCTTGCCCACCTCCTGACTGTGCTGACATCCACACAGGCATCTTCATAAAAAACACACATCCATCTCTGAATGTACAAACCCTCTGCAGTGAAGAATTCAGAAACAGTACATTGTTTCAAACACATGTCAATGTATGTCGTCATTTTTTACCCACTACTGTGTGCATATGTTACATCGAAAGAGACTGAAACTGCAGGCGAAAAAGTGTTTGGTGTAGTGATAATAAATAAAGGCTTATTCTCGTATTATTTCACTTTGATATCTTGCATTATTGTTGAAATAATCAAGAAGGTAGAAAATTTCAGTCGACCCTTGTATTTTCACTTTCTGATTAAAGAGCACAAATTTTAGAATTATTATATAAAGCAGAAAGATTTTTATTTCATTCATATAATTCAGAATTGGTGTCAAAACAGTAAAAGTTGTCAAATCTACATATGTGATTTTTTTCCTGGTACTTCTAATCTGAGTGTCACTTAAAGGTCATTCTGAGGTTATTTCTGGATAATGTGTTCAAGCTATGACTGCAGCAGTTTTTGTAATGAGTTTTGTCTTTCCTCTTTTTTTTTAATTATCCAGCACTACAATCATGTTTTGTCACTATTGTTGTTGCTAAGAGACCAGCATGTGACGAGCAAGAGCTCAGACGGTGTAAATCATGAGATGATGGTGTCACTTTGCACAGATTTGTTTTTTATGTGTCCTGGATCCTTTCTGTAGACAACTTCTTTATTTTATTTTATTTTTTTAACATATGTAAAATAAATAAATAAAAATCTGATCTTACTGTCATGCAACACAAAGTATACTGTGTTGGCTGTTCACTGGCACAATGAGTCAGGCAGCCCATCAAGGTCAACTGAGTGGATGTGAGAGCCGTCTAACTGAGGCGGTGCTGTGCAGAACTCACTCACTATGGAGCCTAAAATTACCCATCAGAAAGGAAAGTCACGAAGGCCTTTTCAGAGGAGAGACAAATTTGTGCAACATGTACCATACCCCCCGGTGCAATTATTGCATATGATATGGAAGCTGGTTAATTCAACCTGGCATCATATTCTGTATTCACCTGGAGCCCAAAAACTGCCTGGGATTAATCCAGAATTATTAGCAGTTTTGGCGAGCTCAAACTGAGAAGCACAAAGCTTTGAACAAAACAGCTAATGAGTGACATTATGTTTGGTTATTAGGTTTAGGATTTTAAATATTTTTCTTATTGTGTATAAAACAAATACACCAAAAGCAGTTTTCCCCTACAGCGTTAAATATGTCCCACGATGTGTGAGCAAAAAGTGACTGCATGCATTTATTTTCCACTTAAAGCTACAGTGTGTAGTATTTAGTATCATCTAGTGGTGATGCTGTGTACTGCATTATGTCACCGGTCATGATTTTATTTCCCCTTCACATTTTTGATTCTTTCATGACAGGGTTTGCAGTTTCTTGAAGTTGGCTTCAAAACCCAGTTACTCCCCATAGACCCTCATGTTAAATTTCACAACTTCACAGCATAAATTAACATCCCAGACAGCAAATAGATCCGGGCCGGATGTAGTCCAACATCTGGTACCAATCCTGAAAACAGATCCGGTCCAGACAGTTTTTGCACCCTAGCCCAGATCCGGCACGGCTCCGCTTCACAGTTCTGGAACAGATCCGGACCACATCTGAACAGGATCCACAAAAGACCAACCGTTTACAGACCATGTGGGGCAGATGTGGACCGCATCACAGCACCGTGGCAGGAACAAGTTTTACAGGGGTAAGTTCCGTGGATCCAAGGAAACTGATTTGTATCTATAACACACAGATCAGTGTCCCTGGACTTATAAAACTTGTTGTAAAGAAACAAACTGCTTTGCAATAAGCATTTAAAAAAGCCTCAGTAACAATCACGATTACAGAGTACAGAGTTTACAACTGCTAATGGATAGTTTCTACCGAGTGCAGATAAAATTGCTTATCGTTATGCCCCATGTTCCTGCCACAGTGCTGTGATGAGGACCACATCTGTCCCAGATGTGTGCCAGATATGGTCTGTAAATGGTTGGTGTTTTGCAGATCCAGTTCAGATCTGGTCCGGATCTGTTCCAGAACTGTAAAGTGGAGCCGTGCCGGATCTGGGCCAGGGTGCAAAAACTGTCTGGACCGGATCTGTTTTCAGGATTGGTACCAGATGTTGGACTACATCCGGCCAGGATCTATTTGCTGTCTGGGATGTTTACAGTGTGGAACAAAAAACGGTTTTGGTCTCAATAGCTAGTTTTCTCATTCATGACTACTGTACAGGGGTTTTATATATATATATATAAAACTTAAACTAATCTGTTAGAGATATTTTTAAGTCCAAAGAATTATTAATTATATGGGGGTGTGGTTGCATTGAGTGACAGTGTGTCAGTTCAAGGGCCCCGCTACCAATTGCCACTAGATTTTGTGGACACAACTATTTGTACTTTTTGAGCGTTTGAATACAAATGCCTGAGATAATAGAATAGAACTTGTGGACACAATGAAACTTCATTTTAGCAGCATCTCTTCAGCACCAAATCATCAAGAAAGACAGCATACCATGAAGACAACATATCATAAAAAAGGACAACATATCACATTCAACCAAGCAGGACTAAAAACAACATATATATATATATATATATACACAACAGATGCTAAATATGTATAACATACTGTGCTGGTAATCGTACTAACAAATCATCTAAGAATTCTGTTTTCTAGTATTATTGGTGAGTGACAGTTTAGTAGTATTTAATCTGTATGGTAACGCCGGTCCCGCCATTTAGCGGGTATCTATATCTTATATGTATTAGCTACAGTGACAGTGTCTCAGTTACAGAGACAATATGCCAGACTTGGTTTTTAATACCTGCACCCAAGACACCCAGTCTGTTAAAAAATGTTAATCATTCATCCAAATTTGTCATGTTAGCCGGGTAACTTTGAGAAATGTGTGTGTGTGTGTGTGTGTGTGTTCTGGCTTATCGATCCTGCTCAGGCTCTACATCTTAATCCATTTATGGGTTGGCCACTACTTATGTGGAGTTGGGTACTAAGACGTGCCATATAGATTCACTCCATTTGACCTACAAACCAGCTTTTCAGTAAGCCTATGGATAAAATCATGGAAGGTTTATACAGTGTGTGTACAGTCTATGGCACTTCCATTGTGTTGTGGATCTTTGCAACAATCTTGCATTTTTTGCATGTGTTGTGTGAATTTGCAGGAGTCACATCATCAAATGAAATTAGTGCATGTGATGTAGGATGTTTTTATGTGCTCTCTCTGTTTGCAAATATTTGGTCAGTTTGCAAGATATTTTTGATGCAACTGCTCATCAAGAATTGATGCAGATGCTTATTTTATATTTCTGTTTTCTGCATTTGCTTCTGTTGTCTTAATCTGGAGGTATTGTGGCCTCCATCAGCCATCATAGGGAAGGACTCAGAGGCGGCTTGGTTGCTAGGATTGTTTTAATAGGAACGTCTGCCTTAAAGGCAAAATCCTTTTTTAGAAGAGCAGTGGAGCTTGGTATCTATCTTTAAATATTTGAAACACTGTAGTTTTCTGCAGTTAATCTCAGTCGGAAGACCCAGGACACGCTGGAGGGACTACGTCTCTTGGTTGGCTTGGGAATGCCTTGGGGTTCCCCCGGAGGAGCTGGGGGAGGTGTGTGTGGATCGGGAGGTCTGGGCGGCTTTGCTTGAGCTGCTGCCCCCGCGACCCGACTCCAGATAAAGAGGAAGAAAATGGATGGATGGATGGATGGATGGATGGGTGGATAGTCCACTGTAGCCTGGCACAGAACATACAGCCGTTCTAATTTGTTACAATCCTGTCAGAACCCTAAAAGTTGTTGGTGTTCAGACTATTTCTCTAGTGGATGTTCATGTTTCGGGCGCCCTCCTGCAGTCCTGTTTGGTACGTTTCCTTCAAATTTGGCACATGGCTTTTCCTGTGTTGCTAATGCATACAAATTTTTGTCACAACACTAACACAGCAGAAAATTTTATTGGGATTCAAAGGTACCCCACATTTTTCTATGTTGGTTCAATGGATCGCCTCTAAATTTGCCAATTCACCCTGATCTCCTAATATGTAAATATGCAAAATGCGTCTTGAAGAGGAAAAAAAAAACATACATAAGGTGCACCAAAGTACAAGTTGCACTTTTTTCCGTATGTGGAACTCACTTTTATCTCAGGTTATCCCCGGGGCATATTTAACACCAGACAGAAACTCAGTGTAGCGCATGTGCACACCACAGAGTGTGCTATTACTTAACATAAGGACTTTTAATTTCTAAAATTAAGTAAGATGGACCAAAAAAAAGTGTACTTGACAACATACTGGATGATTTGTGGAGCAGATGAACACAGATTGCTCACCCACAGAGTTGGAATCACTACAATAAAAATGTGAGTCCATCTGATTAATTTTTTTTAATCAGCTCTTGATATTTTTGTGCTTTTTTTTTTTTTGCTTTCTTTCATAACTGGAGTTCCTTTTGTTTTAGTGCATTGATTCCTGGGACAAAAGTACAGTCTTTTGGAGTCTCCCGTTTTACACTTGGGGTCGCCACAGCAGATCTGCAATTGTGGGCACAGTTCTGCTAATTAGTGAAGCTAACTTTTTTGTTAGTGGATTAGCTTTTCAGCTAACTTCAAAAGTCATCAGTGGACCAATTAGCATCCACTAAATTTAGTTCTAGTTCTAGTAAGAGTGAAATATATTTGTAAACCCTAAAATTATAATTATTGGTTCCGGTTTGCTACATATTTTGCAGCAGTCAGGCAGCTGAGAGGAGTTGAGCTCAACTCTACCTTTACAGCATACAGTGGTCAAAGGAAAACAAGTTTGACTTATGGTTTTGATTTATAAATCAAATTAATCCGGATGGAATAACTACATTGTCAACTCTGTCATTTGTACAAAGTGAAAATATAACATGTATCGTTTAATTTTAAAATAATGCACTAATTCTGAAGTTTTGAACACTAAGACACACAGATGTCCAAAGAGATTATGAGTAAACTGAGCCTCCGCTCACACTGATTGGTTGATTCATTCATTCCATGTAAAAACCAACACAAGTTACTGTAACGTGTGTGTTGGTGTCTACAAATAAATGTGCTTTTGTAAAATGTCATTTTTTTCATTTGTAAAAAAAAAAAAGCATTTGCAAAACCGAAAAGTCTATTTGGTAAGTTGTGATTCAGGTCAACAACCATGTGATATAACCGGGTGCCATTCCCACTGCCATCCAATAGATGGGTCAAAATGCATGAAACACTGCCAGCTGCAGCTTCCGATCATTTTTTTTTTTTTTGTGGTTTATCGGTTTAGCATTATAAAGATAAATTTTCAGTTAGCTGATTAACGGTTATCAAAGCTAACTTTTTGGTTAGCTGTGCCTACCACCGCAGATCTGGTATGGAGCTGTGTGTTTATGTGGGACAAGTTTTGCATTACTGGAAAAGCTCTATATAAACAGCAATTATTATTTTTATTATTATTGTGATGATGAGTAAACTTTAAATTGACTGTAAGGATGCATATGGGGTCACATGTGAGGGCATTTGTGGATTCCAATTATTTTCCATGAACAAGGAATTCCCAGTAAGTGTGGGTCATAAGCTCGCTTTGATTAATTCCATCATCTGTATGCATTTGCCTGTCTATATGTGGTCCTGTGATAGACTGGCATCCTGTCCATGGTGGACCATGCCTCACGCCAAATGACTGCAGGAATAAGCTCCAGCCTACCTCACCCCCTGCAACCCTTAATTGAAGTGGGTATAGAAAATGAATTATATATATATATATATATATATATATATATATATATATATATATATATATATATATATAAAGTATTGCCAAATTATAAGTGACAGGACCCCCAAGACTAGTTAAAAAAAAAAAAACAGCAACTGCTGCTTATGATCTGAAAAATGTGGTAATAGATGATTAGACATTTTAAAAGGTGAATTTCCATTAACATGCATGCATATAACAATATATGTATTGACTCTGTGTGTGTGCGTGCCAGTCGACCTAATGTGAATGCATATTGTTTTTACAGTGTGCTACATCGTGTGAATTGCTCCTCCTTGTGTTTTACTTTTCTCCCTTAGTCAAAGCTGCCACATCTATTAATTAGTTAAATTCCACTCTTGATGTACTCCCTAAATTTAGGCCTACTCACTGGCATGTATGGTATATAAAATTTAAACGAACAACATTCTACAAATAAGCTGCTGAATAACTGACATTCATTTCGTTTTGCACTGCCCCTGTGCTTTAATGTATGAGTGCCATGGCTTGCAGCCAGTTTTCTATTTATACCTTAAGAAAAAAAAAACCTGCAAGTGAGAAACTGACTCCTTATCTGTGGGGTAGTTCAGCAGACTGGGTACTGCATGTACAGAACTTTTAGTGCTCAGACTTCTAACTCATCTTAAAGTTACATGCACTCCATCCCCCCATGAAACGGCTTTACTATCTGACTGTCATCCAGAGGTGGGCAAGACTACAGAGCTCCAGCACTGTGTGGGCTTGTCTCCAGTAAATAGCATCTGATGAAGTGATGGTTTGGAGTTTAAATCTGGGCACTGTTTGACCTTCCGATGCCCATCCGTGTTGTAGCCAAGGCATGCTTTACGGTCTTCAAATGATCCTTTCATGTAGTTTCCTGATGTTCCTTTCTTGAAGAAGGTTCCATCAGACAAGTGCAATGCCTTACTTCAGTCCAATCAGTGGAGTGTGCGGGGGGGGTTAATTATACTTCTTTCTCTGTGCACAAGGGTCAGCACAATATTTGCCATTTCTCAGAGTCGGCGCTCGGACAGTACACGAATATGTCTTGTATTTTTAATGAAAATGTGTAAACAGCGCTTTGGGCTTCCTGATGCAAGAATGTGTAAGGCTCATAATACAAAGAAGGCTGCATGTAAACGAGTCCGCCACACTGTTTATTGCGTTTTTATGTGATCAGAGGCACTTGTTTGTTTGTTTTTTCTTTAGGCAGGATTATTGAAGATGCTTTCAGGCGATCTGCACAAATACCACATTATGGGGGTGGCATTTTGATCCATTTTCTCAAATAGTTTTCAACTGATTTGCATGGAACTTTACAAACTAATAAAACTGTGTCACGTGAAAGAATCCATTAAAGTACAGAGTTGATTGGATTCTGGATTATTTATTTTTCTTCACTTTATGTATCAGAATGGATCGTTTTTGACGTTTGTCAACTGAAAGTTTGTGCAGAACCATGAAGTCCAAGTTTGGCATATGAACTATTGAGCATGTGCATGGAAATAATAAAGATGTAAAAGATAGACATAAAAAAAACAAAAGAACTAATCAAAGATGCTGGAAAAAAAAAGAAAATCATAAGCAATTGACAATGAAGTGCTACCCAATAAACAAACAAAATAATTGGTTGAACTAACTTGTGACTTGATAAGAATATCAGATTGATCTGCTCATTATTCATTGATTTTGTTCTGATGTAAAAAAAAAAAAGAACAAACTCTTCTGAAGAAAGGTGAAGAAGAGATCAGTTGGTTACAGGGTCTTTTCTTATCTGGCATCTTTTATAATGAACCAAAATTGTATTTTATTGTTTGTTTTATCAATTTTACTTTAATTGCTGCTACTTATAACAAATTCTCTTGTATTTTTGTATTGCTTTTTGTTTATTTTTTACTTTGTTTTGGTTGCCAGAATGGCTGGATGCAATCTTTTTGTAGTTTCTTTCTTGCGAAGTGCCTTGAGACAATCTGGTAGCAACGTCATAGATCACATGGGGGCTTCTCCCAGAGACGCAGCAATTGCCGATCTGTGTAAAGAGGTAACGTGACGTCCGCTGGCTGCTCGCTCGAACAGAATAAATCAAGATGGCCGAAAATGCTATGAAACAGCATATATATCTATAGAAATCTATGTTTCTCAAATATTTTGCACAGAAAGTCATGGGTTCACATCACACCTGGGGCCTTTCTGTGTGGAGTTTGCACGTTTGCTCCGTGTTTGCCTGGGTTCCCCCCCCCCAAGATGCTCCGGCTTCCTCCCCCAGCCAAAGACATGCAGGTTAAGTGGATTGGTAACTTTAAATTGGCCGTAGGTGTGTGTATGCGGGTGTGAATTGTATTTGTCTGTCTATATGTGGCCCTATGATAGAGTCTACCCTATGACTGCTGGGATAGGGAGTAAGGGGGTATAAAAAATAGATGGATGGAAATGTTTTGTACAACTTAGCAAGAAATAAACACTTCTAAATCTAAAAACACTGTTTTTGTATCTCACACCTCTGAAGTGATTTACAAGACATCTTACGGATGTTAGCATGCAAGTGAGACAGATCAAAGGTAATATCAAATCCATGGCATTTGAAGGAAAAGACAATATTAACCATGGAATTCCACCCAGATAAATATATCCTCTTCATTAAAATGAGCTGTAATTTTGAAACGTGTTACATACCTAAACCTATATTATAATGCTTGAATGTTGTAGATTTTGTTAAATTTAAATAGCTGTACTGCTTTAAATTGAATTGAATCGCTCTCTTTTTTATATATATCTGAAATGGTCTGTTACTTTATTGAATGTCCTGCTTCCTTCTTTCTTTGAAACATTTAACTTTTTGAAATTAACATTTGCAGATTTTAATTATGGTTTACTGGCGTACTAATCAACAAAAATACATTTCTACAGAAATACCAATCATCTGAAGCACTTTTGTAAAGTACTGCACACACACACATACATACATACACACACACACACACACACACACATATATATATATATATATATATATATATATATATATATATATATATATATATATATATATATATATATATATATATATGAAATAGAGGAAATACAGTAATGTGAAATGCAGACTGTTCAGGCAGTGTTTATCTCTACTTTTCAAATAAATGCTGACTTTCTCTTGTCAAGCATCAACTGATTTATTCACATTTTCAATGAAGCACCTTGAACACTTTGAAACGTTTGCTGTCGCCCATTACTTGATAGTAACAATTTATCTGTGCAAATCCATTTAGTTGTTAGAAATGTCTAAACAGTGAATAAATGTCTGACTGGATGTGAGATAACAGGAACTAACCTGTAAATCAAAGTTTTCCCCTTTCTGAGAATCACCTGACAGTAAAAATTAAACTCTAATTTTCCAAAACAGCCACCCCTGACCATTTCAAAGACCTTTGGCGTTTGGGAAACCATCTCGGTTAATTAACTTATCTGAACGCATAAAACCGGAGGACGCCGCACGGGTTTTTTTCCCCCTCCAGTGTAAAAACGGACCCTAAGCTGTCTTTATAGAATGCACGCCCGTGCGTGAGAGTGGCTGATGAATGTGAGGTCGGACCAGATGCGGAACTGCAGCAGAGGCTGCTCGGTGCTGATGAGAGTGCGCGCTGCCTGGCGACGAGGAGAGAAACTGATCCGCTCCGTGCGTCAGGACGCACAACCGCAGATGGCCTGTGCGCACTGTCCCGAACCCGACGGCTCCTTTCAACCCATAGATCGCAAATTTCTTCTGTCGAAAACCAATATTATTTATTTATAGGCTGCGTGTGGACGATCGACGCTCCAGCCGGACAATGTGAGCCGTCCCGTGCGCACATATTCGTCACGCTGGTTTGACGGACGCGGTCTTTTTTTCTTCTTCTTCTTCTTCTTCTTTTGCGGCAGTGGCGCATTTTCTCGCGTGCATCGGACGGACACTTTTTGTTGATTTTCCAACACGCACTCTCACATTCGAGCTCTCAAGATGTCATCGCTGATATTTATTTTGTTGCGCCACCGGGCGCGTTTTCGTGGTTATTTGCTCCGTGCGTGAGGATTTCCCACATCACGCGTATTATTTTTTTTAAGTCCAGCGGATGTTTTTTTTTTTTTTTTTTTGTCCTAGTTCCTATTTTGTTGCCCGTTGTGAGAGAACAAGCTATTAATTTTTAATTCTTATGCATCCACACGAAGACGCGGGACGAGAGAGGAGAGAACGAGTGATAACCGGAGGAGGAGAGGAGAGAGGAAGGAATGAATGAAACCCACTGAGCAGTCAAGGAAAAGGACGTTAGAGAAATTAAGGTAAGAACAAAAGGCAATTTATATTTCATATTTTATATTATTGATCTCCGGGCTTCCTGCGTGAGGCGTTCAGGCGCATCTGGTTTTTGTTTGGACATCTTTTACTTTGACAGATCGTGTTTCTGCGTCCACGGGAGTCATTTTAAAATACGTGTAGGATGCTCTAAATTAGTGCTCCCGTTTGTGGGCCTATGTGGCCTGCACAGTAAGAGATGTTGACAGCTTTAATTAGCACAGGGAGGAAAACAAAAAGGAAAAAAAAAGTGTTTTGCAGGGCTGTAAGAGTAAAATGTGTTTTTAGATGGGTTTAAATGGAGAGGTGACGCTTAAATCGTGAATGAGTGAACAAACTGTTTCAAAAAAGAGCTGTTTGGATCATGCATTTCTTAATTTCACCCTAACATAGAAAATGTTGAGTGACCTCTCCAACATATTAGTCATCTATGGTTAAATCCTAACTTTGATTCTTTCAGGTTGGCTTTGGAACCTTAAATGAGAGTGGTGACATTAAACTTTATCTCAGAATGTATTAATGGGGACATCCTGTTGGGCTGCTGTGTTTAAAAAAAAAAAGGTGGCACTAGACTAAAGCATAAAAAACAATCAATGTTTTATTCCCAAGTCAAAAGGCACAAACGTCTTCACTCATGTCCAGCTTTAATCAAATGAGCCTTTTTTTTTTTTGCTCTGTGGATCCTGTAATGGAAAAATTTCTAAAGCTCTTGTGTTTTGCTGAGATATTCTCCAATTTAATAACAACAGCATCCCCCAAAATGTACCAGCTGTCTGCAAGAAATGAAAGATTTTGTCTTTGTGTGCTCCAAAACCTGAAAAAGCTTGCAAGAGGGGAAAAAAATTCCAGAAAGCTTATTTTCTGCTGTAAGCCTTCATTTCATTGTGCTTGTCCTGCCAATTCTTGGGGGGGTGAAAATTGGCGTCACTGCTCTTCTGAAGAGGCTGAATGAAATTCAAATTCTTCAGGTGGTAAAACAGCAATATTGCAACTGTCTGATTGTGTTATCTGGGCATTCAAGAAGCCAGACTTGGAATTGGTTTACTGCCAAATGCTCCCTGGGAAGACAGAAGGATTTATTTCCCCCTTGTCTGTGTGTCACATCACCATCAGAAAAATTATTCTCGCCTTTCAGTAGGTGAATAATAGTCATACATTAGCATGGCATTAATGCTCATCAGACCTTTAATACATCACTAATCACAATTAGATTTAGTTCAGTGTGGATTCAGCAGCTTTTTGGAAGACTGTGGGTGAACACTGTGTGTGTGTGTGTGTGTGTGTGTGTGCTGCTGTGCACACATGCAAATGGAAATTGAAGCATACACAACTTTCATGACTGATTTTACAGAATGAATTCTGAACCCTTTACATTTTTTTACTCCTCTGTACTTTAACATGCATGTAATCGTGCATGCATGCAAAAGTCATTTTCATCAAGGTGAATGTTTTCTTTACTTTTTTTCTACTATACTATATGTTTTTTTTTTTTCATTTTTCTTCTACTATACTGCAGAATGCATGCTCTCTGACAGTTGTATGACTATAATATTCCAAAATAAGTGTAAAGATAGAAGCAAGATCTCAGTTGGAAAAAAAAACCCTAAAATAAATAAATAAATAAAATCTGCAATATTTAACATACTCAGGGTATTTTACTGTACTAAATTTATGTTTCTTAAAACAATGTGAGACTGCCACTCACAGGATTGTCAAAACAGATAGTGACAGATTTTGGAGATGTGGAATTATGTGGAACTGTTGCAGTTTTTTTTTTTTCTCCAGCATGACAACTAATGAAAACATCTGACACACGTCGGATACAGTAAAGGATTTTTGATTGTGACATGTGAACTTTGGCTTTAATCTACAAATGACACCGACATGATTTTCCCATGAAAGATGGCGAGAAATGAAAATACAGTTTGGTTTTCTGCAGGTTGCACAGTGAGCTGTCAGTCTTTCAGGTGACACACAGTGTGCACTTTGTATTGCAAATATTTCTATTACAATGCACAATCAATCACACACTTTTTTTTAGTTCATAATCTTTTTAATTTTATCAGTCTTCCCTTGTCTCACACATCAGTGCATGCTTCACTAATCTGTAACCGACAGCAAAGGGGTTTATGCAGAAAATGAAAATAATCAAACACTCTCAGTCAGGTGTAACAATACAAAATGTGGAGCTGTTAAATATCCCACAGATAAAAATAAATTAATATGAATCAACATAGTCATATGTTCAACTTCAGGCTCATTGTTTTCCCTCATTTACTCCACTAATCTGGTCTGTTTTTAACATTTCAAACCAAATTATGACAATTTCTTAGCGCAACATCAAAATCATTGTGCACAAATTAGGAAGCAATCTCAGATGTTCGTAAATGAAAATATTTTTTGCAGACATCATGGTTGTCAGATGAGCGATGTACGGAATCATGATGAAAAATAACCCATGATATCCTTTTAGACCTACAAGCTCTCAAATTGCAAGTTCCAGCTCATCTTCTCAAGATCAGTTGGAACAGCGGGAAACAGAATTTGAATAATTACAGTACACTGAATCATCATAATTCTGAAGACTTGCTGCAATTTTTTTTTCCCCAAGCTGAGGTGCTCTGACCTGTTTTCAAAAATGTCTTTTTGACCTACCACTCAGAATTATCTTGATAGCTGGCCCATTGGTTTTGACCTTTATGACAATTTCTGAGCAGCACTTGCTGATTTACTATTACATATTTACTGACATTTATAGAAAAGTAGACATATGTGTGTGTCAGTACCATTATATTGCAAATGGCTGGAAATTTTAAAATGTCTGCTGTTGCTTCATTGCCGTGGAGCAGAACGGTGGCGCTGTGCAGCCTTCTCCTGCTCAGGCTGAGGGTATCTCCTGATGGATGCGGCTGTGTTGGGATGGATGTGTTTCTGATGTCATAAGGTGCTGCCACACTCTTGTGTACTACTTGTGCGTCAGGAGCAGGTCATCTTTTATACCTTTTTCAGTTATGCCTGTTATGTCTCTGTAGGGCAGTTTTTCACTGGACTGACCCAGAAACTATTTATTGTGCAATGTGAGGTAACTTTTACTCCCCAACCTCTCTGCCAAACTCTGTGGTTGGCACCAGCCTGATGAGATTTGTCCTGGCAGGAAAGCCGTTATGATAAAAATGTTATTTCCACTTGCGGTACAACATTAAACCAACACAATTGTCGAAGGAAATCGATTTAACTAGTTGTTTTTGGCCTAATTACCGCAATCACCTTTATATTTTTAAAGGCTATTTGTTGTGTTGGCTGTTAAATGTTCCCATTTCTGTGGACATCATGAAGTAGAAAGAGTGGAATAAGGATAAATAGAAGAAAGCCAAACCAACCAGCATCAAGGTGATGGGCAGCGTGCATCCATTTTGAAGCTCTGTGAACATGCAGCAGCCTGGAACTATAGGCTCCCGTCTCCGCGTTCGTTGTGCTAAAGTCACCGCTACATCTGGAGGAAGGGTCAGACTGGAGGCGCAGGCTTTGCTGAGCCAATCTTACAGGAACCCGACCGCATGCTAATTCAATTCAGAGTGCTGCCAGCCATGAGCACGTGTAGGCACCGGTGCGGCGAAAATGAACAGGAGCAACAACAGCGCACGAACAGAAAAGATCGATAAGGACTCTTTTTCATAAATGGAGTGGGTGTTAAATTAGCTGGATGGCCCCATGTAGCAACACATTGGATTGAGTGCCTGGTGTATCTGGGTTGTGTCTATCGACTGAGAGATGACTTGGTGTACACGAGTGAAAAGACTCAGTGACACTCAATCAATGCCACCAATCAGCCTCACCGGCAATTCACTTGGTTTTTTACACAGATTTGTCAGGGGGAAGCGGACTCTGAATTGGTGTTTAAAGATCGTGTTGTATGATATTTTAGCTGCTGCTGCCAGTAATGGCCATCTGTGATTGCCCTTTTGAGTCTGCCTGATTTTACGATTCGTGCTGTTAGAAGCGACGCTGAATACAGTCATCAGTTTTCATGCTTTTAACAGCATTTTAAATCCCTGTGGTAAGATAAAGTTTCCAAGGCACTTGAGAGTAATTATCACAAACCACACAAATTGGTGCAATCCTATGGTGCAAAATTGACTACATTACAAGCCACCACTGAAGAAGAACACTGGAGTGGTTGTATGGTTTTGATTGTGGTGTGAAAATGTTCTCAACATGCAAAACCATTTCCTTTCTGCATATTCAGCTGTGATTAACTCATGAACTCTTGAAAGTAAGTATATTGAATTTCTGACATGTTACTGAAGCACAGGCTTGAGAGGGTGGGGTGGGGGTGGGGGGTGATGGGGTTAGGGTGGTTAATTCCACTGGGATGAAAGGTCCAATCCATCCAGCCTATCCCAGCAGTCACTGGGCGAGAGGCAGTGTTCACCCTGGACATGCCACCAGTCTGTAACAGGATGCGTTTCCAATCATTTTTTGGTAAAATTTCATTTGGCTCAAACTTGGGATCTCTGAGTAATTTAAGTTCAGAATTTGCTCTCTTGTCTCAATAGTGGGTCAGTTTTGTTGTTTGTGCCCAGTGACACGGTAGCACTTCAGCTTCTGGCAGAGTTTCATTATTGCCCATAGACACTTGTATCTTGCCAAAAATGTCACCAAATTTAAGACTGCGGATCCAACAGCTCCAGACATATGACCCATCATTCACAGAGACACACATACATGGTGTGTCTACAACATATTTAGTTACAATTTTAAATTCTTGCATTCTTTGAGGGAAGGTTTGGAATTAGTATTTGAGGAATTTGTCCAAATATCCACTTTGCTCTGTGAATATTCCTCTTAAAATTTGCTTCCTCACTTGCTACCATTTACAAAGTGCGCAGAATAATAATGTCTTACTTTTCCTCTGCCACAAAAATGTAAGATCACGTTCAGTTTTTGATAGGTTTGTGAATGCCCATGTTCTGCGCTTCACCTAGCACGACCAAGCGCGCGAGTGCCTCTTTGCCAATGACCCCAGCAAATGGAAAAAGCCAAGGGGACGTGTGTGTCACTTCGCTGTGCGGATAGATGGGTATTTTCGGAAATGGTGATGAATCAGTTGCCTGTCTGTAGGATTGCAAACCAGGATTCAACGGTTTCTGTCATGTGGTAGAGGTGCGACGGGCAGTGTCAACGCATGCTGTCTCAGCAACATTATCCAAAAACACTTCACATTTCCTCCGTCTTCATAAAGGCTTCGTAAAGGTTTATTGCAAGCTCCTATTGTGGAAGAATCTTCTGCTTTAAAATTTTTGACAGGCTAACTATCTTAATGACACGTCACTGCCTCTCACTGTATGACTTGACTTGCCATGACTTCCTATGTGGACGTTCAGCCACAAGGCAACCAGATTTGCCAAACACCATTAATTAAAAGAAGAAGACAGCCATTTTCTTTCTGAAATATGGTCAAAATGCTACTTTGTTGTCAAATTATTTCCTCCTTTTGAATCTTGTACAAATGTTAATTTTCATGTGCAGGAAACTAAAATTGAATGGCATTAGTTGCCTGTTGGTTGAATGAATGGGGCAAACACAACCTGCAAATCTGGAACATCTGCCATATTAGTGTAGGCTCATTTGTCATGAAATAAAAAAATGTGTGTTTTTTCTTTTGTTTTGTTTTTTAAAGTAAAAACTCATCTGATTCTGTTTGAATATGATTTAAACATTAAAAAAATAGGGTGCCATTTTTTTTAACATTCTAATGTCCTGAAATTCAAGATGGCTTCCATGATACATAAATGGCATAAACTGACATTACAGTTGATATAAATCCCATTCCAGTAATTGTTTTCGGCATCTATTCCTTGTAAAACTGTATGTAGAGATTCCTACATGAATAACACCTTCCCTGTGACTATAAATGTTTTTATTTTGTGAAATTTCAGAGAGACTGCCATCCTGAACTATACATGGTGGGCCCAAAATCGATGTTTGAATGCAGTTGCTGGACACCATTTTTCCACATTAGGTTAAGGTTTAAACATTTGGTGTATATACTGTATGTATACAAAGATATATTTTCTTTGTATCTGCAGGAAGCAAGTGCCCACAGCAACTATAATATTCCTTAGAGTCCATATATTAACCAACCATGGCAGATCGAGTCGTCATCTCACATGAAGTCAAAAACTGTGGATTTTGGACTTTGCTTTATTTGTCAGCTGAGCAGCAAACAAATAAAATTATCAAATGTTCAAGAGACATTTGGATGCCATCTTGAAATTAGGCATGTAAATAATACCTTTAGCCTAAGTTTGATGATTCCATTAGTTTCCTTGTGTCACAAAACCTATATTTAGATATTTTGTTTATTATTTTGTTTTTTATTTTAATTATATCTTGTGCATTAGTAAAGATATTGCATTACTGCTAAACGGAGGACATTTTGGACGCCATCTTGGATTTCGGACACTTAGAATGTGAAGAAAAAAATGGCACCTGATTTTTTTTAAAGCTTATGATATCTCCTTTCAAAATCAAGTGAGTTTTTGATTTTAACAAAAAATAAAATAAAATTTTAAAAAAGTAAAATAAAACCCAAAACATGAAATTAGAAATGATCCTACACTGTACTGGATACACCCACAGAGTAAACACAATGTAAAACTCAACACAAAAATGAAAGATTTTTATATACTTTCATGAGATTATTTTAAAATGTTTCCTATCATTGTTTCAGTAGAAAGGAAAGGTTTTTGGTAAACAGAGCAGCAACACTTTTGTTCTGCTCTGTTTACCACAAACCAAAGGTGTTTCCAACATAAATTACTGAGTTGTAACATCACATGAAAACACTTTATATTGTGCACTCTTCATTTTGTTTTTTAATTAAATTAGGTTAAATTTGTTGTGAATATGGTGATTAAGCAGTTACTATAATTTAGCTTTTGTGGTTGGAGTTTAAGGTAAACTGTTAGCGCTTAGTAGCGTTGTATGCTAAAGGTGTGCCAGTTTTGTGAGATTACGTTTTAGCTTTTCCATCAAAACAAAGAAGAAGGTAACTAATACCACTGAATACACAGTTAATGTATGCTGAAAAGTGAACAAGAATAACTTCGTTTTCGTGAATTTACTGTTTTGGCTGAAATCTCCAGTGAAACCAAAACATGCAGAAATGGTAAATGGACTGCATTTATGTAGTGCTTTTCCATCTGCATCAGATGCTCAAAGTGCTTTACAATAATGCCTAACATTCACCCCGATGTCAGGGTTCTGCCACACAAGGTGCAAACTACACACTGGGAGCAACTAGGGGATTAAGGACCTTGCCCAAGTGGCACTTAGTGAATTTCCGGTCAGGCTGGGATTTGAATAAAGGATCCTCTGGTCTCGAGCCCAACAGCTTAACCACTAGACCATTACCTCTCCTAGATAGAAATGAAAACACAAAAACCCCATCTCTCCCCTGGAAGGGTTTATCAGCTCATTTCAGGTAAATGCTAGTCCTTGGTTAATCATTTCATGCCCAACCTGTCCACCACAAAAAGGAAGCACATACAGATGAAAGGAAACAGGAATCAATTGACCTAATAGCTTGTCCAATCAATCCTTATGTTTTTCTGATGATTTGACAGAGAGGTGCTGACCAGAGAGGTGGATGAGCCTCGCTAATTGGCTCGGCCGGAGCCGGCCGAGTTGTCGATCTTCCTCACACATGACGCTCTCACTCTGCCGGCGTCGATACTGACACCTTTTGTCCTTATTACGGCAAGATAAAGCGGCGCAAACACACTCTTCACCTGCGGCAGCACATCTCCATTGTTCCTTCACTACGCCTCTGCCAATTCTTGATTTTCCACCACTGACCCCCTCACGCTCAGTGAGTAATACAGGCGATACTTGACAGTGTCTAAGCTATCAATGCGATCGGTCAGGCAGCAGAAACAGGAGAGACGTGTGTGTGTGAGTGTGTATAAACAGAAACCGTGCTTGTGTCTGGGTTCGACTGTCTGCACCTTACAAGCGGCGGTGTTCACCTGAGACTCACCTGAGTCATTCCTCGGAGAACAGCTGTGGTGAGTTAGTATTTGTGTCAGCCATACTCCCATCGGATTACCGTGTTGAGCTGGTGGTGTGTGCAGTGTGAAGACATACACCCAAACAACACAGGAACGCAAGAAGATGTTTGGCTGCCTGTTTACTGAGATGGGAGGTGGATGGGAGTAGGAGGAGAATTGAGACAGAACAAGAGGTGAAGGAGGAGGAGGAGGAGGGTGTTCATGGAGCTCCTAGAGAGAGAGAGATGTGAAAGGGCACTTATATTCGCACACAGCTGCAGAAACACCGACAGCATAATATATACAGTAGGCAGATGCCAGATGAGACAGTGAGGAGGAGGAGGTGCACAGCGGTGAAAAAGTCCATAAGCACCTAAAGCAACACATTTAGGGAGTTAGGGAGGGAGGCAGGGGGAGAGAGAAAGCAAGAGAGAGCATCCAGAGTGGATTAATTAAGGATTATAATTATGCTGGGACTATGCATGCCTCACCTGAGACTACCTTGTGCCGCTCCTCTCCAGTCCTCTTGCCCTCATGCTCCTTTGCACATATGGACGGAAATACAGCCCACATTCGCAGTATCATACAGTCTCCTCTCTGACACAACAGTGAAAAAACAGAACTGTGTGTGAAATGCTTCCCTGCTCTTCTTTTTCATTGAGCTGCAGCAGGGAGGTCTCCAAACATCAGGATTTGTGTTTGCATTGTTAAATCGAAACAATTGTCCATTCAGCTTATGTTGATTGCGACTTGAGTAATGCTGATTTGAATCTTGCACATTTGGGTGAAGAACTTCATCAACAAAGATGGTTACTATACTAGAATTATAATGTGATTTAATCTATTTTGCATGCTAATAATGCTATTAATTCCCCTCCCGGGGTAATGATGAGGCATTTAGCAGGCTGACATCAATAAATAGGTGGCTGGTGCAATTGTATAGACAGCAAGGCTTTAGTTTTATTGATTACTGGCCTTCGTTCTGGGGCCGCCGTGGCTTGCTGATGCTGGACAGCCTTCACCCGACTGGGGAAGATGCCATCTTGTGTGTGAACATAGATAGAGCTCTATAGGGAGGGTAACCTGCAAGACCCTGGAAGGCTTATGACAAATGTGAGTGTGGCTTAGCAGGGAAATTAGTGCAGAAAATCCACTATGGTGATAGTGCAGTTTATCTGCCAGGGAGGGAAATTCAACAACTTGAGACTGTGGCCTGTTTCCATAAACGTGTCCATAAAAATCATAGAGAGATATGCTTTGCAAGCTTAATACCCATTACTACATTGGATGATGTTGAACTTGAGGATGGCCCATTGGCTGTTCCAGCAAGATCAAAGATTTCATCTCTGCTACCTACAACTCATGTGGAATGTCTCAAACCTAAACTTACTTCCATGCATCTTAAATATGCTGCTCTGGAACCACCCTTAAAAAAACAGTCCAACCATCAACCTCACTGAGGTCCTTAGTTTTTGTCTCATTAACATAAGGTCACTGTCCTCAAAATCATTGTTGATTAATGATCTAATTATGGATCATCACTTAGATATGATTGGGTTATATGAAACCTGGCTTAAACAGTTGTCCTCCCCTTAAAAGAGGCCTGGCAACCAGCACACACATTTAGTCACGTCCATCATGATGCGAAGCAAGGTGGGGTGTTGCTCTGATTGATAAATCTAGGTCTAGCTTATTAGCTGTTGGGGGTCACAAATATAGCTCGTTTGAACATCTGATTCTCTGCTCTGCCCATAATGTTACATATTGCCAAGGTCAGAAGAATAAAAATCAGCAGTATTATTTAGTCACTGTATATAGGCCCCCTGGCCCATACTCTGAATTCTTAGATGAATTTGGTGCGTTCATCTCTAACTTGTTAACTAGTGCAGATAACATTCTGATTATTGGTGACTTTAACCGCTTAACGCCCGAATTTATATAGCTGTATATAAAAAAAATGTTTTGTGTGTGTTTTTGCCTTTAAGTAGATGGTAAATAATGTTGAGATTATTAATTTCACTTTTGTACAAAAACTAGATAGTAATATTGGGTGTTCTGGTAATGACTTTATGTTATAATGTTATAATAATAATGATGGTATGTTGCAAATTTGCGACAACGGGCATACAGGTCAATTTGGTAAATTGCATATTTGAGTCAGAGATTGTAGCATATATGCGACGATGGGTGTTAAGGGGTTAACATTCTTATAAATAAGCCTTCTGGTCCCCTCTGCAAATCATTTATGGAAATTGTGGATGCATTAAGACTTCACCAGTGCATTCAGGACTCAACACACATTAGTAGAAATACACTGGATTTGGTTCTTGCACATGGTATTGCTGTCACAAATACTGACATCATGCCTCTTGCATTGGTGGTCTCTGATCACTCACTTATTAGGTTTAAAGTTTCACTGCCATGTTTAGTGGAACAACAACATTATTTATCACTGTGGCGACGTAACAACTCCTCAACTACGACTGAGCTTGAAGGTAGACTGCCTGATAGCTTCACATTTGGCAAATGCCCAATCAGTAGACAGTGTTGTGGTTAGTTTAAACTCAGTCACCTTGGTTCAATGATCACTTTCATGACCTCAAGCATAACGCTAGAGGTCTAGAATGAAAATGGCATAGTTCAAAATTAGAAGTATTCCACCTCACATGGCGTGATGCTATCTTAGACTATAAGCATGCACTACTGGCTACAAAGTGAACCTATTACTCTGATTTGATCAACAAAAACAAGCATAACTCAAAGTTCTTGTTTGACATGGTGGCAACACTTATTCATGGACAACCATCTGTAGTTCGCTCTCCTTTTACAACACAAGATATCCTGGATTACTTTGAGAAGAAAATAGAACACATTAGGTTAAACATATCCCAGCATGCCTTAACCCAGCCACTGCACCCTGCTATTGAGGTGGGTGCCATTACTGAGGTATTACCTAGATTTACAGGATTTTATAGTATCTCACTAGGCGTGCTGACGGAACTTGTAATGTCTACAAAAAGCACAACCTGCTTATTTGATCCTATACCAACAAAACTGTTTAAGGATCTGTGGCCCACTCTTGAGCCAAGTGTGCTGGAAATTATTCATCTCTCATTAACTTCTGGATCTGTTCCTATATGTTTCAAATCTGCAGTGATTAAACCATCACTTAAGAAATCTAATCTTGACCCCAGTGTATTGAAAAACTATAGGCCGATATCAAATCTATCATTTTGCTCTAAAATTCTGGAAAAAGTGGTTTCACGGCAACGTGGACTACATTACTGAGACTAATCTTTTTGAGCCACTGCAGTCTGATTTTAGAAAATATCATTCCACAGAGACGGCTCGCACTAAAGTGGTGAATAATCCTCTGCTTGCATTGGATTCAGACACCACTATGGTTCTGGTGCTGTTAGATCTCAGTGCTGCGTTTGATGCTGTGGATCATCATATTCTACTCGATCGGCTGGAGAATCATTTTGGGATTACTGGGAGTGCCCTTGCATGGCTGACGTCATACTTGACCAGTCATTCTCACTGTGTTTTGTACAGTAACACTACCTCTAACCTTAGTGACATGAAATTTGGGGTTCCACAGTGGTCCATCTTAGGCCCCCTGCTTTTCTCCCTTTACATAGCACCCCTCAGGCACATATTGCGGCATTTTGGGATTACCTTTCACTGCTATGGTGATGACTCTGTTATACATGCAGATAACATGTATAAATTCTCGTACCCACTCCCTCTTCCTCATCGAGGAGAAGGAACAGCAGTTGGAGACCCTTCTCAACTTGAAGGTGTCATGGTTCACATTTTGGTGTTAAGTAGATCTTACTGTCAATTTCTGGCAACAGATCGTTCACTTATGTGGTAAAACAACAACAACAACAAAAAACACCAGATACCCAATCAGGGCATGATATAGTGTATAATCAGTGGTAAGAGTGACACTGCAGAATGTACTGACCATTCAGGAAAATTTTCAACATGTTCAAAAAAATCAACACGTTGTGACACATCATAATCTACAACAGTGAATATTCAGATGTGTACACGGAGGTAGTATGCTTCTTTTACTTTAATTTTACACATGGCTTTTGTCAGGCTCCTGGGTTGTGGGGTGGTTTTTGTGTCCTGTCTATCTCTTTTTCTATCTTTCTGCTTGGGTTTACTCTGTCCTGTTGTTTCTTGCCTTTTTCTCTTGGTTCTTGGTCCTTCTGTCTGGCCATGCCCCGGTTCTGGGAGTTTCTCAACACACCTGTTCTGAGTTGCAGTTAATCACTTGGGTGCTTTATAAGCGTCACGGTTTGACTCTGTTCTTCACCAGTTTGATGCACCTTGTGCCTTCTTACCAGCTCAGTATTTGTATTCCTGCCTTGCTTTGTTTGCCTCATCGGTTTTTGACGACTACCTGCTTGTATTTTGACCACGCTCTTTGCCTGATGTTTTTGATCCTGTTGCTTTGTTTGGACTGCCTATCTATGTACTGACCCCAGCCTGTTCTTCCAGTAAATGTTGTTTCACCAATGAGCTGTACGTCTGCGTTTTGCATTTACGTCCCTTCGAGCCTGTTAGCTTTGATTTGAAATTTTGTACTGCATCTTGAAATAAATCATTTCTGCTTGAATGTAGATTTGATTGCACAATCATTTTGATGCCAGGGTAAAATTACAGGGTGAAATTAAAATACGATGCACATTGTTTTCTGTTTTGGAGCAGAGCGATTTCATTGACCAGAGCAGGCAGCTGCATGCAGCGGTCAGTGTGTGTGCACTTTGGTGCATTCATGCACTCACTGTTCACTGAGTCTTTCAATCTCCTCTGGAAATATAATATACATTTGTACTCCTATGAAAGGCATCCTGCACTATTTAGCAGAAGACCATTTTCAGATGTTAACAGATACATTTGAGCTTTGCAGTAACATACTGTTCCAAC
The DNA here is from genome assembly GCF_902500255.1 of Thalassophryne amazonica. Taxonomy (NCBI): domain Eukaryota; kingdom Metazoa; phylum Chordata; class Actinopteri; order Batrachoidiformes; family Batrachoididae; genus Thalassophryne; species Thalassophryne amazonica. The sequence goes on from NC_047118.1 coordinate 20,696,072, forward strand.
CACAGACAGTTGTGTATAGACTGCACACAGTACTGTGAGCATGCCCGGTAGCTCTAGTGTCACTGGGCTGCATTCATTGTCCTTTGTAATTCGTAGCAACCTGGTGTATAATTGTGTATAATGCTATGACAGTCAACTTTAAACTGCTGTGGTGGACAGTCAGGCCTGATTACCTAATTTTTGGTATGTGGGCATCAATCAGGGCTAGAAATCAGTGAAGGGAGGCTGCCCTTAGTTTTCTGATCCTTCATTTTCTATTCCTCCTTGTGTTGTCTCTTACGTGTTCTATTTTTAGTTTTTATCTTGTGGTTTGCCTCCTTGTGATATATTCTCTGTATTACTGTTCTCCTTGTGCCATTGGCTTTACTTCCTGGGCACTCATGTCTCCGTTTTTACATAGATAACCACATCCCGGTTAATTGAGTTATGCACTATGTAACCATCACAGTTCTTTCACACATGTGCCAGATTGTCTGTCTGGTTTGAATACATGATTCCTGCAGTTATTTCTAGTGTTTGAGCTCCAGTTGCCAACCTCTGCTGCCTTCTGTTTCTTCCTAGTTTATCCTAGGAAGACTGGAGGTTGGATTTGGAGGGCTCTCTGTTGGGACTGTTTACACAGAGACTGCTACCTGCTGCTTTGGACTTGAACTAACAGTCTTTTTCAAGACTTTTTTACTTTTTTTACTTTTTAATTTTTTTAAACTTTTTACTGTGCTCCAACGCCTAAGGAAGACCTCTAACGGTCGAAACATCGCGACGGAGCACTTTTATCAGCTAACTTTCATTAGCGTTGGCAGGCTAACTAGCTTGCTAAGGCTTTCGTTTTTATTTTTATTTTTTTTTTTATTTTATTTTAGCACCGTTGTCGTGTGTTGCCTGTGCTGCTTCATGGCCTGTTTGGTGCCTTGATTGGGGCACTCCTTCTGCTGAATCACCTCTGGATTATTTGCACATTATTCACTTTGTGTGTTTTTGGGAATCCGCTAGCTTAGCATAGCTACTAGCTCTTAGCCGATTTAGCATGGCGGCTTCTCCTGTCTCTCCCGCACTTTTCTGCTCTGGGTGTGAAATGTTTAGTTATTCCTCGGCCTCCTTTAGCAGTAACGGTACTTGTAATAAGTGCAGCTTATTCGTAGCTTTGGAGGCCAGGCTGGGCGAAGTGGAGGCTCGGCTCCGCACCGTGGAAAATTCTACAGCTAGCCAGGCCCCTGTAGTCGGTGCGGACCAAGGTAGCTTAGCCGCCGTTAGTTCCCCCCTGGCAGATCCCGTGCAGTCGTGAAAGCAGGCTGATTGGGTGACTGTGAGGAGGAAGCGTAGCCCTAAACAGAAGCCCCGTGTACACCGTCAACCCGTTCACATCTCTAACCGTTTTTCCCCACTCGACGACACACCCGCCGAGGATCAAACTCTGGTTATTGGCGACTCTGTGTTGAGAAATGTGAAGTTAGCGACACCAGCAACCATTGTCAATTGTCTTCCGGGGGCCAGAGCAGGCGACATCGAAGGACATTTGAAATTGCTGGCTAAGGCTAAGCGTAAATTTGGTAAGATTGTAATTCACGTTGGCAGTAATGACACTCGGTTACGCCAATCGGAGGTCACTAAAATTAACATTAAATCGGTGTGTAACTTTGCAAAAACAATGTCGGACTCTGTTGTTTTCTCTGGGCCCCTCCCCAATCAGACCGGGAGTGACATGTTTAGCCGCATGTTCTCCTTGAATTGCTGGCTGTCTGAGTGGTGTCCCAAAAAATGAGGTGGGCTTCATTGATAATTGGCAAAGCTTCTGGGGAAAACCTGGTCTTGTTAGGAGAGACGGCATCCATCCCACTTTAGAGGGAGCAGCTCTCATTTCTAGAAATCTGGCCAATTTTTTTGGATCCTCCAAACTGTGACTGTCTAGCGTTGGGACCAGGAGGCAGAGCTGTGGTCTTATACACCTCTCTGCAGCTTCTCTCCCCCTGCCATCCCCTTATTACCCCATCCCCGTAGAGACGGTGCCTGCTCCCAGACCACCAATAACTAGCAAAAATCTATTTAAGCATAAAAATTCAAAAAGAAAAAATAATATAGCACCTTCAATTGCACCACAGACTAAAACAGTTAAATGTGGTCTATTAAACATTAGGTCTCTTTCTTCTAAGTCCCTGTTGGTAAATGATATAATAATTGATCAACGTATTGATTTATTCTGCCTAACAGAAACTTGGTTACAGCAGGATGAATATGTTAGTTTAAATGAGTCAACACCCCCGAGTCACACTAACTGTCAGAATGCTCGTAGCACGGGCCGGGGCGGAGGATTAGCAGCAATCTTCCATTCCAGCTTATTAATTAATCAAAAACCTAGACAGAGCTTTAATTCATTTGAAAGCTTGTCTCTTAGTCTTGTCCATCCAAATTGGAAGTCCCAAAAACCAGTTTTATTTGTTATTATCTATCGTCCACCTGGTTGTTACTGTGAGTTTCTCTGTGAATTTTCAGACCTTTTGTCTGACTTAGTGCTTAGCTCAGATAAGATAATTATAGTGGGCGATTTTAACATCCACACAGATGCTGAGAATGACAGCCTCAACACTGCATTTAATCTATTATTAGACTCTATCGGCTTTGCTCAAAAAGTAAATGAGTCCACCCACCACTTTAATCATATTTTGGATCTTGTTCTGACTTATGGTATGGAAATAGAGGACTTAACAGTATTCCCTGAAAACTCCCTTCTGTCTGATCATTTTTTAATAACATTTACATTTACCCTGATGGACTACCCTGCAGTGGGGAATAAGTTTCATTACACTAGAAGTCTTTCAGAAAGCGCTGTAACTAGGTTTAAGGATATGATTCCTTCTTTATGTTCTCTAATGTCATATACCAACACAGAGCAGAGTAGCTACCTAAACTCTGTAAGGGAGATAGAGTATCTCGTCAATAGTTTTACATCCTCATTGAAGACAACTTTGGATGCTGTAGCTCCTCTGAAAAAGAGAGCTTTAAATCAGAAGTGTCTGACTCCGTGGTATAACTCACAAACTCGTAGCTTAAAGCAGATAACCCGTAAGTTGGAGAGGAAATGGCGTCTCACTAATTTAGAAGATCTTCACTTAGCCTGGAAAAATAGTTTGTTGCTCTATAAGAAAGTCCTCCGTGAAGCTAGGACATCTTTCTACTCATCACTAATTGAAGAAAATAAGAACAACCCCAGGTTTCTTTTCAGCACTGTAGCCAGGCTGACAAAGAGTCAGAGCTCTATTGAGCTGAGTATTCCATTAACTTTAACTAGTGATGACTTCATGACTTTCTTTGCTAACAAAATTTTGACTATTAGAGAAAAAATTACTCATAACCATCCCAAAGATGTATCGTTATCTTTGGCTGCTTTCAGTGATGCCGGTATTTGGTTAGACTCTTTCTCTCCGATTGTTCTGTCTGAGTTATTTTCATTAGTTACTTCATCCAAACCATCAACATGCTTATTAGACCCCATTCCTGCCAGGCTGCTCAAGGAAGTCCTACCATTATTTAATGCTTCAATCTTAAATATGATCAATCTATCTTTGTTAGTTGGTTATGTACCACAGGCCTTTAAGGTGGCAGTAATTAAACCATTACTTGAAAGCCATCACTTGACCCAGCTATCTTAGCTAATTATAGGCCAATCTCCAACCTTCCTTTTCTCTCAAAGATTCTTGAGAGGGTAGTTGTAAAACAGCTAACTGATCACCTGCAGAGGAATGGTCTATTTGAAGAGTTTCAGTCAGGTTTTAGAATTCATCATAGTACAGAAACAGCATTAGTGAAGGTTACAAATGATCTTCTTATGGCTTCGGACAGTGGACTTATCTCTGTGCTTGTTCTGTTGGACCTCAGTGCTGCTTTTGATACTGTTGACCATAAAATTTTATTACAGAGATTAGAGCATGTCATAGGTATTAAAGGCACTGCGCTGCGGTGGTTTGAATCATATTTGTCTAATAGATTACAGTTTGTTCATGTAAATGGGGAATCTTCTTCACAGACTAAAGTTAATTATGGAGTTCCACAAGGTTCTGTGCTAGGACCAATTTTATTCATTTTATACATGCTTCCCTTGGGCAGTATTATTAGACGGTATTGCTTAAATTTTCATTGTTACGCAGATGATACCCAGCTTTATCTATCCATGAAGCCAGAGGATACACACCAATTAGCTAAACTGCAGGATTGTCTTACAGACATAAAGACATGGATGACCTCTAATTTCCTGCTTTTAAACTCAGATAAAACTGAAGTTATTGTACTTGGCCCCACAAATCTTAGAAGCATGGTGTCTAACCAGATCGTTACTCTGGATGGCATTTCCCTGATCTCTAGTAATACTGTGAGAAATCTTGGAGTTATTTTTGATCAGGATATGTCATTCAAAGCGCATATTAAACAAATATGTAGGACTGCCTTTTTGCATTTACGCAATATCTCTAAAATCAGAAAGGTCTTGTCTCAGAGTGATGCTGAAAAACTAATTCATGCATTTATTTCCTCTAGGCTGGACTATTGTAATTCATTATTATCAGGTTGTCCTAAAAGTTCCCTAAAAAGCCTTCAGTTGGTTCAGAATGCTGCAGCTAGAGTACTGACGGGGACTAGCAGGAGAGAGCATATCTCACCCGTGTTGGCCTCTCTTCATTGGCTTCCTGTTAATTCTAGAATAGAATTTAAAATTCTTCTTCTTACTTATAAGGTTTTGAATAATCAGGTCCCATCCTATCTTAGGGACCTCGTAGTACCATATTACCCCATTAGAGCGCTTCGCTCTCAGACTGCGGGCTTACTTGTAGTTCCTAGGGTTTGTAAGAGTAGAATGGGAGGCAGAGCCTTCAGCTTTCAGGCTCCTCTCCTGTGGAACCAGCTCCCAATTCAGATCAGGGAGACAGATACCCTCTCTACTTTTAAGATTAGGCTTAAAACTTTCCTTTTCGCTAAGGCTTATAGTTAGGGCTGGATCAGGTGACCCTGGACCATCCCTTGATTATGTTGCTTTGGCGTAGACTGTGGGGGGGTTCCCATGATGCACTGTTTCTTTCTTTTTTGCTCCGTATGCATCACTCTGCATTTAATTATTAGTGATTGATCTCTGCCCCCCTTCTCGGCATGTCTTTTTCCTGGTTCTTTCCCTCAGCCCCAACCAGTCTCAGCAGAAGACTGCCCCTCCCTGAGCCTGGTTCTGCTGGAGGTTTCTTCCTGTTAAAAGGGAGTTTTTCCTTCCCACTGTGGCCAAGTGCTTGCTCATAGGGGGTCGTTTTGACCGTTGGGGTTTTTCATGGTTATTGTATGGCCTTGCCTTGCAATACGGAGCGCCTTGGGGCAACTGTTTGTTGTGATTTGGCGCTATATAAGAAAAAAGTTGATTGATTGATTGATCCTGCCATGTATTGAACATCCTGTGTGGTATGTTTGAAACCTGTTTACTGACCCTTTGCTAATGATTTTGGATTCTACTTTTGCTACTGTCCTCATGGACACTGATGTCTTTTGATAATTAGATGTGTTCTGAACCTGTGCCTGAGTTACTGATGATGTCTTTGTTTCCACACGGACACCATTATCAGACAGCCTGATTCTGCCAGTTGCTGTAACAGCTCTTGTTTCACCAGCTGCAAATGAAGGCTCTTTGAACTTTTTATTCAGTGTTGTTTTCCGCTCAGGGATCTCCAGTTATGTTATAACCATGACAGAAGTATACTCCATCTTGGAGATGGCTGAATTGTTTTGATTTTTCTTGGTAAGAGGCCATTTTAGCCTTTGCATATGGTCTCTTTTAGGAGAAGAATTCTTTGAAAGCTGCTGCTGTCCGACGTTGAATGCACAACGTTAAACGGGTGGTCACTCAATGCTGTCTCTTTATAAATGTGGAGTGGAGCATCAGTTTAACAGGGTGGGATTTACATGCATTAAATATGCACACAAGAGACTCACATGCATATTTAGTGCAACAGAAATAGAAAACACACAGAAGAAATGTTGCTTGATTATGTGTGCAGGACACCATTATGCCACTACACTTTTACAGAGAAAATAGCTGTTGGCTGCCATTAATGTTTGTGCAGTTTATACCACATTTAAATACAAATTTTGCATCAGAATAAAAGCATTTAAAGTATATGTTTTACTTCACTTAGCATTAGCATTAAGCATTATTAACACTGACATATGAACTTGTCCAACAGACTACTTGTGTAGCAAATTTTATGAGGATACTGCTCATCAGCCATAGGAAAATAGGTATGATATGGACAGAACTGTAGTCCATTTACATGTTTACCATTTACAAACATTAGAAAACCAGTGCACGCTGCAAAACCCTTGAAATTAAGCCACTTAAAACCACAACATGAGCTGTGCTTATTGCTCCCACGTATTTAACATTCCAAAGATCTCAGGTGTGTGTGTGTGTGTGTGGGGGGGTATACATTCATTACAAGAGTATGACTGTCAGTTCACCCTACAGGAGGAATGGCAGCAGTAGGACCAATATAAAAGACATTGTATTGGTTTTAGATATTAATTAAATGTGTTTTTCAGACAATCACAGTGTCTTTACATGTTATTTTGGTGATGCCATCGTGACCTAAATATACACCATATTATGACAAATGATTAACTGATCAGTATGTGCTTTGGATCACCTCTCCAGCCACACTGAAAAAAGAACCAGTGTAATTGAATTGTTTCACTTGGGAACACCTAAATGAATTAAGTTCTTTGAAATTAAGTTAATATGTGTTAATCTAACTTATTAACTTTTAGATGTTACCAGTTGAAACAATTCAGTTAAGTTTGTTCAAGTATATTCCTTTTTCAGTGTATACAGGTTGTGGAGATACACTGGAAAATGTGTTTTTCCTGTCAAATGTGGTAATTTCATGACCTTTAACTATGGTATCACGACATCACTTGTACAGTTCATTGCAAAGGATTTGCTGATGAATATCAGCTATGCATCACCTGGTTGTGAAGATGTCCCAGAAAACGTAGTTTTTTTTTTTGACAGCCTTGACCTTTTGACCAGTACAAATTTACTTCAACTAACAGAGGTGTCAAATCCAGCTTCAGGAAGTAAAAGTCCAGCCACATATTTGTTCCATCTTCCCAATAAACCAGCTAATTCTAATTAGCTCAGCTGTTCGGGCAGGTGGATGAGCTAATTATTGAGATCACCTGTTTTAGGTTCACAGGTAGTAGAAGCAACACATGGGAGGGTTTTGACTTTCTGAAGCTGGATTTGACACCTCTGTCAACTACAAGCTATTTCTGCCAAGTTTATTAAAAAGTCTACTTGTCTGTGCGTTATTATGCACTCGAATATACAAATGTACAGACAGACAGACATGTGCACAAGTGATTGCAGTACCCTGCTGCTCTACTGCCATGGAGGTTAATAATTCAGCTTATCTTCCTGGTGCTGCAACATGATAACCAGGACTTCAGTCTTCATTCATATAGTTGCATATTTCAGTTAAATATGAGATGTTGTAGATGTCTAACTGACACAGGCTGCTGTTTGTGTGTGTGTGTGTGTGTGTGTGTGTGTGTGTGTTTCTTCTTCAAGCTGTAAGGACGAGTATCCTTGTCAAATGATAACTGACTGCAATTTTGCTGGCATAAAGTGAGTCAAATGGAAGGTGCCTGAGAGTGCAACTTTTAAACTGAATTCAGGGTAAAGGTTCATCAGCACATTTATAAAAATTTCACTTTATTATTGCCCAGTTTGCACGCTGTCAAACTGTTAGCCATTTTGCATTTTCAAAACTTGACTTTTAAGTTGGTAAGTCTTGAGTTTACACCTGTACTTCAGACACGACCTTGTGATTGGCTAAGTGTAGGCCTAATGGAGTCAGTCAGTGAGATAGTGGCTTTGGAAAATTTCCATCAGTAACTGCAAAAACGACTGCATATTCAGTTCTGAAATTTGACTTTCTAATATATGCAGGTGAAGACCAGTGAACCTCCTATTTTGGGCCATGGTGGCATATTTTAACATAATTTCTACTTATTCTTTTATATATTAGTTTAAATAGAGGTGCTGGTAGAGCAGGAATGTCTGGAATGTTAAAGCAGACAAAATAGGACTTTTCTTTGTAAGTGATTTATATTTACCTCTAAAGTCACTTTTGTTTGTTTTGTAAGTGCACCAGATAACGGTTGGGGCCCATTGCCGCGACCTTGTGACGGCATATATACAGTATACCTAAGCTTGTGGAAAATAAATGGCATAATCATAGACTCTTTTCCCTTGAAAAATACAGTCAGATGTCAAAGGTGGATTCAATTAAGGCAGAGTGGGTTGCACAAGTGTTTCTGGCAGTTAGCAGCACATTCAGATGATAATGGGTGTTTGGGATTTTATTTTCTGTCAGAAACAAGGTACAGATTACTATTTAGATATCAAATTGTTATGAACCTTCAAGACAGTAAGTTAAGAACAATTTTGTTTGTACTGAGGAAAGCCAACATTGTTGGGAAAATGTAGTTCACTGAACCATGGAACTGCTCTGGGACTAGGCTATACAGGCTAACATTAGCCTGTTCAGATGTTGATGAGCGTCATGTCAATCAGGTTAGATCAGATCTGGAACCATGCACTGGTGACATGTTCATCATACCACAGAAACACCCTGAATACCATCTGGGCAGACATCTGGTTGCCCCAACTGTCAGAAGTAACCATCTGTTTGCAACAGTCAGGTGGACGACTCCTTGGTCTTCTCTGGCCATTGGGGTTTGTCAAGACTGAGGCACCTGCCTGTTAGATCATGCTCAGAGAAACATGCAACATGGCCAAAATATCACTGCCGGCAGTGCGGTGGCTTACCGCCTCACAGCTTAGTGCCTCACAGAAATCCTGAGATCGCTTCCCACCATTTCTATGTGGAATTTGCATGTTCTCCCTGTGTCTGCTGGGTTCCTCGCACAATCAAAAACATGCTCATTTAGGGTCTGTCCCTCACCAAGGCACCATATCTACATCTGGAGTTGGTCTGGGTGCCGGACTGTGGCTGCTCATTGCTCCTAGTGGTTGGATTGTGTCTAACTGTAATTAGGATGGGTTAAATGCAGAGGATTGTGTGTATTGACTATGACAATAATGGGTCTTCTTCCCGCCATGTGTTTCCCTAAGTAACCGCTCATTTAACACAAAGTCATTCCAATTGTACTCAAGAATCTTCCAAGGAGACGTAGCACTAAAGATATCTAGTCATTGCCTTTACTGGTTAGCATCCAAGTCTCAACCATATAGGAAGCACCAGGCCATTGCTCCTGGTCTTGTAATTGTTCGTGTCCAAATTATTTTAGTCCACTCATCCTTCACATTTATGGTTGCAGTTAAGAAAAAAAAGTTAGGTCTTTACTGCCAACAACCATGCAGACACATTCTCAGCTCAAACCTCGGACATCAGACACAGTGAATGAATGGGCTGTCTGTGGGTGGGGACATTTCAATACAATATTCAGGCTGTGAAGTCGTAGTGACATTACTAGATCCTTTTATATTACAACAACCCTTTTCAGTGTGTGATTAGACATAATGATGTGACAGAAAAAGGCAACTTGGAACAGCAGAGATCTGCATTTCAATGAAAAGGGATTATGCAATGCATTTCCAGCAAAATATGATTTACAGTGGCAGCATACGTGACCCAAGCAAACTTATATAAGTACTGCAGGTAGTTGGAGGAGTCTTTGTGTATGTCTCCTTGTTTCAACAGCCCACACTGTAAACATAGAAAAAAGAACATCAATCAATCAATCAATTTTTTTTTTATATAGCGCCAAATCACAACAAACAGTTGCCCCAAGGCGCTTTATATTGTAAGGCAAGGCCATACAATAATGATGTAAAACCCCAACGGTCAAAACGACCCCCTGTGAGCAAGCACTTGGCTACAGTGGGAAGGAAAAACTCCCTTTTAACAGGAAGAAACCTCCAGCAGAACCAGGCTCAGGGAGGGGCAGTCTTCTGCTGGGACTGGTTGGGGCTGAGGGAGAGAACCAGGAAAAAGACATGCTGTGGAGGGGAGCAGAGATCGATCACTAATGATTAAATGCAGAGTGGTGCATACAGAGCAAAAAGAGAAAGAAACAGTGCATCATGGGAACCCCCCAGCAGTCTACGTCTATAGCAGCATAACTAAGGGATGGTTCAGGGTCACCTGATCCAGCCCTAACTATAAGCTTTAGCAAAAAGGAAAGTTTTAAGCCTAATCTTAAAAGTAGAGAGGGTGTCTGTCTCCCTGATCTGAATTGGGAGCTGGTTCCACAGGAGAGGAGCCTGAAAGCTGAAGGCTCTGCCTCCCATTCTACTCTTACAAACCCTAGGAACTACAAGTAAGCCTGCAGTCTGAGAGCGAAGCGCTCTATTGGGGTGATATGGTACTACGAGGTCCCTAAGATAAGATGGGACCTGATTATTCAAAACCTTATAAGTAAGAAGAAGAATTTTAAATTCTATTCTAGAATTAACAGGAAGCCAATGAAGAGAGGCCAATATGGGTGAGATATGCTCTCTCCTTCTAGTCCCCGTCAGCACTCTAGCTGCAGCATTTTGAATTAACTGAAGGCTTTTTAGGGAACTTTTAGGACAACCTGATAATAATGAATTACAATAGTCCAGCCTAGAGGAAATAAATGCATGAATTAGTTTTTCAGCATCACTCCGAGACAAGACCTTTCTGATTTTAGAGATATTGCGTAAATGCAAAAAAGCAGTCCTACATACTACTAACATACTATTAAGCAACAATAGCGGCAGATAGCTAACCAGTAATTTTATTGTTGTTGTGTTTCATTTTTCACCTTTGTATCTATCTATCTATCTATCTATCTATCTATCTATCTATCTATCTATCTATCTATCTATCTATCTATCTATCTATCTATCTATCTATCTATCTATCTATCTATCTATCTATCTATCTATCTATCTATCTATCTATCTATCTATCTATCTATCTATCTATCTATCTATCTATCTATCTATCTATCTATCTATCCTTTGCCTATAATCTGTTGATGCATGTCTTTGAGCAATTATTGGGAAAATACTGACAAACATGTACCAAGGGCTGCACGGTGGATTTGAGGTTAGCACTGTTGCATCACTGCTCGAAGGTTGTGAGACTGCTTCCCACCTGTGGCCTTTCTGTGTGGAGTCTGCATGTTCGCGTGCGTTCCCTCTTGGTGCTTCAGCTTCCTCCTGCTTCCAAAGACATGCAGGTTAGGTGAATTGGAAACTTTAAATTGACTGTAGATGTGTGTGTGTGTGTGTGTGAATGTGTCTTGGCTGTCTATATGTGGCCCTAGTTAGAGAATATATGTAAATTCATTCCAATGAATGAAGAATAACAATTTAAATTTATGGCCTTGTTTTACTTCTTATGATTAAAAAGTAAGTCACTTTGGATGCTCCATTGTTTTCACTCGGGGTCAACACAGCAGATCTAACTTGGATCTGTAGGCTGATTTTGGCACAAGTTTTACGCTGGATGCCCTTCTTCATTCAACTCCACATGGCATGGAGAAATGTAGCAGGGGTGGGGTTTGAACTGGGAACCTTCTGCACTGAAACCAAGCACACTAACCACTTGACCACCACCCCTGCCTGTTTTACTACTTATGATTACATTTTTAAAAAATAAAAGTTTTTCGGTGATGTGAAACTTTATTAAAAAGTTGAAAATCATTGATGTTTTTGGTTGTGTATTTTTAATGACCTCCAATGGCCCACATGGCAGCACGGTGGCTAACACGTGTCCTCACAGCAAGAAGGTAAGGGGATCACTTCCTCCTTGGGCCTTTCTCTTTTGAGTTTGCATGTTCTCCCCCTGTTCGCGAGGGTTTCCTCTGGGTGCGCTGGCTTCCTCCCACTTTCAAAGACATGCAGATTGGGTGAATCGGTGACTCTAAATGGACTGACGCAATCCCTCAACTTTCTTGATTTTGAGGCATCAGTGCTAAACACTACACCACCCTAAGTATCCCTGAAGTGGTATGATTGTGCTAAAACTATACTACAGGTAAGCTACTGTTATTCCACCTATCGCATGGAACAAGACCAAAATGCTACATCACCTAACCACATGCTAAGTCACATTAATGGGCAACCACAGTCTTCACATGCCTGTTTGCAGAGGTGGGATGAAGTCACCATCAAATAATGAATGAGGAAGTCCCAAGTCAAGTCTCAAGTTATAATGACCAACAATTGCTTGCAAGTTGGCTTGAGACTTGACTTGGGACTTGCAGATTGATGACTTGAAAATGACTTGAGAGTGACTTTGTCCTACCTCTGCCTGTTTGTCACAATTACAGCTGTAGGTTCAGGGATATATGGGTGATTCTTTAACCACGGGCACTATTGGCCTTGTAAATGTAATTTCCACCACACCATTGCCTTACAATATAAAGCGCCTTGGGGCAACTGTTTGTTGTGATTTGGCGCTATATACATGTGCTCTGATGTCACTGTTTATCTCCATAGAAACTACCCAAACAATCTTTCATACAAACTGTTTAAAGGGACATTACAGTGTTGTGGTGGAAATTACGGCAATAGTGTGGGACAACTACATTTTGTTTAAAAAAATCACAACAGTTGTATGACATTGAATACCCTAATTATGTTTTGATTATTTTACTGATATTTTATTCAGAGATATTTTAAAACATTAGAAAAAATGTTTTTTTACCATTCATTTTTATCATTGAAGATCAAAAGTCTGGGTGTGGGACAAGCACAAAACGGCAATATTTGCATATAATGATCAAATCAAATCAATTTTATTTATATAGCGCCAAATCACAACAAACAGTTGCCCCAAGGCGCTTTATATTGTAAGGCAAGGCCATACAATAATTACGGAAAAACCCCAACGGTCAAAACGACCCCCTGTGAGCAAACACTTGGCGACAGTGGGAAGGAAAAACTCCCTTTTAACAGGAAGAAACCTCCAGCAGAACCAGGCTCAGGGAGGGGCAGTCCTCTGCTGGGACTGGTTGGGGCTGAGGGAGCGAACCAGGAAAAAGACATGCTGTGGAGGGGAGCAGAGATCAATCACTAATGATTAAATGCAGAGTGGTGCATAGAGAGCAAAAAGAGAAAGAAACACTCAGTGCATCATGGGAACCCCCCAGCAGTCTAAGTCTATAGCAGCATAAATAAGGGATGGTTCAGGGTCACCTGATCCAGCCCTAACTATAAGCTTTAGCAAAAAGGAAAGTTTTAAGCCTAATCTTAAAAGTAGAGAGGGTGTCTGTCTCCCTGATCCGAATTGAGAGCTGGTTGAGCCTGAAACTGAAGGCTCTGCCTCCCATTCTACTCTTGCAAACCCTAGGAACTACAAGTAAGCCTGCAGTCTGAGAGCGAAGCGCTCTATTGGGGTGATATGGTACTATGAGGTCCATAAGATAAGATGGGACCTGATTATTCAAAACCTTATAAGTAAGAAGAAGAATTTTAAATTCTATTCTAGAATTAACAGGAAGCCAATGAAGAGAGGCCAATATGGGTGAGAAATGCTCTCTCCTTCTATTCCCTGTCAGTACTCTAGCTGCAGCATTTTGAATTAACTGAAGGCTTTTCAGGGAACTTTTAGGACAACCTGATAATAATGAATTACAATAGTCCAGCCTAGAGGAAATAAATGCATGAATTAGTTTTTCAGCATCACTCTGAGACAAGACCTTTCTAATTTTAGAGATATTGCGCAAATGCAAAAAAGCAGTCCTACATATTTGTTTAATATGCGCATTGAATGACATATCCTGATCAAAAATGACTCCAAGATTTCTCACAGTATTACTAGAGGTCAGGGTAATGTCATCCAGAGTAAGGATCTGGTTAGACACCATGTTTCTAAGATTTGTGGGGCCAAGTACAATAACTTCAGTTTTATCTGAGTTTAAAAGCAGGAAATTAGAGGTCATCCATGTCTTTATGTCTGTAAGACAATCCTGCAGTTTAGCTAATTGGTGTGTGTCCTCTGGCTTCATGGATAGATAAAGCTGGGTATCATTTGCGTAACAATGAAAATTTAAGCAATGCTGTCTAATAATACTGCCTAAGGGAAACATGTATAAAGTGAATAAAATTGGTCCTAGCACAGAACCTTGTGAAACTCCATAATTAACTTTAGTCTGTGAAGAAGATTCCCCATTTACATGAACAAATTGTAATCTATTAGATAAATATGATTCAAACCACCGCAGTGCAGTGCCTTTAATACCTATGGCATGCTCTAATCTCTGTAATAAAATTTTATGGTCAACAGTATCAAAAGCAGCACTGAGGTCTAACAGAACAAGCACAGAGATGAGTCCACTGTCTGAGGCCATAAGAAGATCATTTGTAACCTTCACTAATGCTGTTTCTGTACTATGATGAATTCTAAAACCTGACTGAAACTCTTCAAATAGACCATTCCTCTGCAGATGATCAGTTAGCTGTTATGTGTCGGACGCAGCTCGGAGAACCGACCAGCGTTTGAAGGACCCAGTATGAAATAAGCAGAGCACGGTACAAAGGCTAACTGAATTTAATACATAACAGTGATAATATAATAACAAAAAGGTGCGGCCTGGCGTGGTGCGCTCCCAGCAGCGCTAACGGTCCGGAGCCAGAAGTTGTTTCGGACCCAAGGACCCCGCCGACACCCCCCAGGTGGCCGCAACAACCGAGTCTGTGAAAGAAGGAACCATTATGTGAGTCCACACTCTACACACAGAACACTTAAAGGTGTACAAACAGCAAACACTTCCTGGCTTGATTACTGATCAGCTTCCCAACCTGCAGGCATGGAACAATCAGTTCACAAAACTCCACTGCAGTGAAACCTGATACATGACTAACATACAGCTCAATACAATAAGGTGTGAGGGACACCACATTTACTGACTGTATAAATGTTAGTCACAAAATCTAACGTACCTCAGGAAGTGTGCTGACGAGCGTGAAAAATCACCCCCTCCTCTTTCACAGACTGTGCATCAAACCTGGACGTTCTCAGCATCCGCTGTTGATGAGATGGCTCCCGAAACGACGATCTCACCCGTCTGGTCACAAGGTCGAGTCTCTGGCAAATACACACTGTGCACTCCAGTCTTAAATGCCAACATGTTCCAATCCATCCAGATGCACCACAGCTGTGAGTCCTGACGAGTCGCAGGTGATCAGGGTGAGGTCCTGACAGCCTCAGCAACACAGCCACTCAGTCCCACACGCAAGCCACCTGGGAGGAAAACCAAAAAACAGAAACAAACCGGCAGCCAGGCCCCCCCAGCCATATAACATTAGCTCTTTTACAACTACCCTTTCAAGAATTTTTGAGAGAAAAGGAAGGTTGGAGATTGGCCTATAATTAGCTAAGATAGCTGGGTCAAGTGATGGCTTTTTAAGTAATGGTTTAATTACTGCCATCTTAAAAGCCTGTGGTACATAGCCAACTAATAAAGATAGATTGATCATATTTAAGATCGATGCATTAATTAATGGTAGGGCTTCCTTGAGCAGCCTGGTAGGAATGGGGTCAATTAGACATGTTGATGGTTTGGAGGAAGTAACTAATGAAAATAACTCAGAACAATCGGAGCGAAAGAGTCTAACCAAATACCGGCATCACTGAAAGCAGCCAAAGATAACGATATGTCTTTGGGATGATTATGAGTAATTTTTTCTCTAATAGTTAAAATTTTATTAGCAAAGAAAGTCATGAAGTTATTACTAGTTAAAGTTAAAGGAATACTCGGCTCAATAGAGCTCTGACTCTTTGTCAGCCTGGCTACAGTGCTGAAAAGAAACCTGGGGTTGTTCTTATTCTCTTCAATTAGTGATGAGTAGTAAGATGTCCTAGCTTTACGGAGGGCTTTTTATAGAGCAACAGACTCTTTTTCCAGGCTAAGTGAAGATCTTCTAAATTAGTGAGACACCATTTCCTCTCCAACTTACGGGTTATCTGCTTTAAGCTGCGAGTTTGTGAGTTATACCACGGAGTCAGGCACTTATGATTTAAGGCTCTCTTTTTCAGAGGAGCTACAGCATCCAAAGTTGTCTTCAATGAGGATGTAAAACTATTGATGAGATACTCTATCTCACTCACAGAGTTTAGGTAGCTACTCTGCACTGTGTTGGTATATGGCATTGGAGAACATAAAGAAGGAATCATATCCTTAAACCTAGTTACAGCGCTTTCTGAAAGACTTCTAGTGTAATGAAACTTATTCCCCACTGCTGGGTAGTCCGTCAGAGTAAATGTAAATGTTATTAAGAAATGATCAGACAGAAGAGAGTTTTCAGGGAATACTGTTAAGTCTTCAATTTCCATACCATAAGTCAGAACAAGATCTATGATATGATTAAAGTTGTGGGTGGACTCATTTACATTTTGAGCAAAGCCAATTGAGTCTAATAATAGATTAAATGCAGTGTTGAGGCTGTCATTCTCAGCATCTGTGTGGATGTTAAAATCGCCCACTATAATTATCTTATCTGAGCTAAGCATTAAGTCAGATAAAAGGTCTGAAAATTCACAGAGAAACTCACAGTAACGACCAGGAGGACGATAGATAATAACAAATAAAACTGGTTTTTGGGACTTCCAATTTGAATGGACAAGACTAAGAGTCAAGCTTTCAAAGGAATTAAAGCTCTGTCTGGGTTTTGGATTAATTAATACGCTGGAATGGAAGATTGCTGCTAATCCTCCGCCTCGGCCCGTGCTACGAGCGTTCTGGCAGTTAGTGTGACTCGGGGGTGTTGACTCATTTAAACTAACATAATTATCCTGCTGTAACCAGGTTTCTGTAAGGCAGAATAAATCAATATGTTGATCAATTATTATATCATTTACTAACAGGGACTTAGAAGAGAGAGACCTAATGTTTAATAGACCACATTTAACTGTTTTAGTCTGTGGTGCAGTTGAAGGTGCTATATTATTTTTTCTTTTTGAATTTTTATGCTTAAATAGATTTTTACTGGTTATTGGTGGTCTGGGAGCAGGCACCATCTCTACGGGGATGGGGTAATGAGGGGATGGCAGGGGGAGAGAAGCTGCAGAGAAGTGTGTAAGACTACAACTCTGCTTACCAAATTTATGCTTAGCCTTAGCCAGCAATTTCAAATTTCCTTCAATGTCGCCTGCTCTGGCCCCCGGAAGACAATTGACTATGGTTGCTGGTGTCGCTAACTTCACATTTCTCAAAACAGAGTCGCCAATAACCAGAGTTTGATCCTCGGTGGGTGTTTCCCCGAGTGGGGAAAAAACGGTTAGAAATGTGAACGGGTTGGCGGTGTACACGGAGCTTCTGTTTAGAACTACGCTTCCTCCTCACAGTCACCCAGTCGGCCTGCTTTCCCGGCTGCTTGGGATCTGCTGGAAGGGAACTAACGGCGGCTAAGCTACCTTGGTCTGCACCGACTACAGGGGCCTGGCTACCTGTAGAATTTTCCATGGTGCGGAGCCGAGTCTCCAATTTGCCCAGCCTGACCTCCAAAGCTACGAATAGCTACACTTATTACAAGTACCATTACTGCTAAAGGAGGCCGAGGAATAACTAAACATTTCACACCCAGAGCAGAAAAGTGCGGGAGAGACAGGAGAAGCCGCCATGCTAAATCGGCTAAGAGCTAGTAGCTGCGCTAAGCTAGCGGATTCCTAAAAACACACAAAGTGAATAATGTGTAAATAATTTAGAGGTGATTCAGCAGAGGGAGTGCTTTAGTTAAGGCACGTGAAGATTACACGCTGATGCTGAAAAAAGGTGAAAAAGTCATCATAGACTACTAGAACAAATTTATTAAAACACTTTCATTGTAAAGATAACTATAAAAGTGCGAAATTTCCCCTTTTTTCTGTTTTTCATACAATATGATCAAAGGACATAATAAGTCCCCGTAGTCTAAGAATCACCCATATATATATCTGTCAAAGCGAAGAAGAAGAAAAAGTATGCTCTAAGGCTTATTTCTGCCTTGTGCTTATTTCCGAAAACCTAGAAAAGACTCTACAATGCCCAGTGGAAAGGATGCTCCTCTGACTCAGGTTACTTAACTACCCAAACCCAGTACCCATCCACAGCTGGGTGGAGTGAGGCAATGCAGATAAAATGGCTTGTCCAAGGACACACACAGGTAGTGTGACTGGAAATTAAATCGAAGTCTATATTTTGGTAGCCCAACTCCAGCTACCTGCTCTACAGGCTCAGTTGATCAATCCATATCAATTCTACAGCAGAAGCTTGAGATCAGATTTCTAATCTCCTTCATATAAAGAGATTGTGGCTCATGATTTGACCTTTTTGTGTCGTTGAGGTGCCCTTAATGAAAATGTACAGTGGTCAGCAAGTATGGTAGGTTCTGTTGCACCCAGGTGTGGATTTAACAGTATCAGTGTGAAGTAGAGCGCTGCTAAAAATGATCCTGTGTGCTCAGCAGTTCTGCATGTGATTTATTTGTTGTTGTTTTTTTTCTTTCTGTTCTTTTGTGAAAGACATCTCAGTAAGAAAATAGTCAAATAAAATCAACAAAACAGACATTTTGATACGCTGTATCATGGTTGGCATAGCGCAAAGCTTGACTGTTGCACCATTTGTGGCATCAGGGTACGAACGCAAACCACCGGCTGTGTCATCTGATGACAATCCGTGATAGCCAAACCGCAGCTTGTCCCTGGTCACCTTATGGAGTGCACACACTTTGTGGAGCTGACCAGCAGAAGCACGTTCACGCTTACTGTGCACACATAGCAGGGCCGCTGCTAAGGTTTTGGAGGCCCTAAGCATAACTGGTCAGGGAGGCCCCCCCACCCCCATACAAGAGAGACCCCCCGCGCGTAAAACACTTCATTATATTATGTTATCTACTATCCGGTGTATTCCATAATGATAGGAAAACTACATGAAACCATTATATTATATTAAATTATGGACACATAGAAAAATACCTAAATATTAAAATGCTCAATACTACACATCAAGCAAAACAGTGGTGGCATTGTGAAACCATACACAACCACAACAAATGCTAAAGTTTACCAGCAGGTGTCACCCTTTCCTTACCCTAAGGGGGAATGGAGCACTCTACAGTACCCCCACCAACTAAACTGCGTTTCTTTTCCAGCATTCTGCTGACTGCACGCAAGCATGCATGTCTATTTTAAGCAGTGGATACATAATTTACATACATATGCCTTAAATAAAAGTTCTGAAATTATTCTCACTATTCTTGGTATATTTATCAGCCTGTCAAATTTATAGTTGCTGTCTGATCATGTTTTCAGGCAGAATAGATTTGGACCTAAGTAGTGCAGTGATGTCTAACTAGGACTTTGTTGACTTATAAGGCACTCAAAATCTTCAAACTACACTGCCCAACTATTTGCAAACGTGCCACATGTCTTGTAATATCCAGATTAGTTTAGCGTTTAAAGCTACATCAAATCAGCAAAGCCAACGCAACCTTGCACCACTGAACATTAAGTAATCAAAACAATTTAAAGCTTTAACACGTACTTACCAGCAAGGGATGCACGGGCATCATCTTTTTGTTTGTTTTTCTTCCGTTTATCAGCTCCAGACTCCTGCTGTCGCTTCATTGTTTAATTGTGGCATAGTGGCAATGAAAAGGGATTATGCAATGCATTTCCAGCAAAATATGATTTACAGTGGCAGCATACGTGACCCAAGCAAACTTATATAAGTACTGCAGGTAGTTGGAGGAGTCTTTGTGTATGTCTCCTTGTTTCAACAGCCCACACTGTAAACATAGAAAAAAGAACATCAATCAATCAATCAATTTTTTTTTTATATAGCGCCAAATCACAACAAACAGTTGCCCCAAGGCGCTTTATATTGTAAGGCAAGGCCATACAATAATGATGTAAAACCCCAACGGTCAAAACGACCCCCTGTGAGCAAGCACTTGGCTACAGTGGGAAGGAAAAACTCCCTTTTAACAGGAAGAAACCTCCAGCAGAACCAGGCTCAGGGAGGGGCAGTCTTCTGCTGGGACTGGTTGGGGCTGAGGGAGAGAACCAGGAAAAAGACATGCTGTGGAGGGGAGCAGAGATCGATCACTAATGATTAAATGCATAGTGGTGCATACAGAGCAAAAAGAGAAAGAAACAGTGCATCATGGGAACCCCCCAGCAGTCTACGTCTATAGCAGCATAACTAAGGGATGGTTCAGGGTCACCTGATCCAGCCCTAACTATAAGCTTTAGCAAAAAGGAAAGTTTAAGCCTAATCTTAAAAGTAGAGAGGGTGTCTGTCTCCCTGATCTGAATTGGGAGCTGGTTCCACAGGAGAGGAGCCTGAAAGCTGAAGGCTCTGCCTCCCATTCTACTCTTACAAACCCTAGGAACTACAAGTAAGCCTGCAGTCTGAGAGCGAAGCGCTCTATTGGGGTGATATGGTACTACGAGGTCCCTAAGATAAGATGGGACCTGATTATTCAAAACCTTATAAGTAAGAAGAAGAATTTTAAATTCTATTCTAGAATTAACAGGAAGCCAATGAAGAGAGGCCAATATGGGTGAGATATGCTCTCTCCTTCTAGTCCCCGTCAGCACTCTAGCTGCAGCATTTTGAATTAACTGAAGGCTTTTTAGGGAACTTTTAGGACAACCTGATAATAATGAATTACAATAGTCCAGCCTAGAGGAAATAAATGCATGAATTAGTTTTTCAGCATCACTCCGAGACAAGACCTTTCTGATTTTAGAGATATTGCGTAAATGCAAAAAAGCAGTCCTACATACTACTAACATACTATTAAGCAACAATAGCGGCAGATAGCTAACCAGTAATTTTATTGTTGTTGTGTTTCATTTTTCACCTTTGTATCTATCTATCTATCTATCTATCTATCTATCTATCTATCTATCTATCTATCTATCTATCTATCTATCTATCTATCTATCTATCTATCTATCTATCTATCTATCTATCTATCTATCTATCTATCTATCTATCTATCTATCTATCTATCTATCTATCTATCTATCTATCTATCTATCTATCTATCTATCTATCTATCTATCTATCTATCTATCTATCTATCTATCTATCTATCTATCTATCTATCCTTTGCCTATAATCTGTTGATGCATGTCTTTGAGCAATTATTGGGAAAATACTGACAAACATGTACCAAGGGCTGCACGGTGGATTTGAGGTTAGCACTGTTGCATCACTGCTCGAAGGTTGTGAGACTGCTTCCCACCTGTGGCCTTTCTGTGTGGAGTCTGCATGTTCGCGTGCGTTCCCTCTTGGTGCTTCAGCTTCCTCCTGCTTCCAAAGACATGCAGGTTAGGTGAATTGGAAACTTTAAATTGACTGTAGATGTGTGTGTGTGTGTGTGTGTGTGTGAATGTGTCTTGGCTGTCTATATGTGGCCCTAGTTAGAGAATATATGTAAATTCATTCCAATGAATGAAGAATAACAATTTAAATTTATGGCCTTGTTTTACTTCTTATGATTAAAAAGTAAGTCACTTTGGATGCTCCATTGTTTTCACTCGGGGTCAACACAGCAGATCTAACTTGGATCTGTAGGCTGATTTTGGCACAAGTTTTACGCTGGATGCCCTTCTTCATTCAACTCCACATGGCATGGAGAAATGTAGCAGGGGTGGGGTTTGAACTGGGAACCTTCTGCACTGAAACCAAGCACACTAACCACTTGACCACCACCCCTGCCTGTTTTACTACTTATGATTACATTTTTAAAAAATAAAAGTTTTTCGGTGATGTGAAACTTTATTAAAAAGTTGAAAATCATTGATGTTTTTGGTTGTGTATTTTTAATGACCTCCAATGGCCCACATGGCAGCACGGTGGCTAACACGTGTCCTCACAGCAAGAAGGTAAGGGGATCACTTCCTCCTTGGGCCTTTCTCTTTTGAGTTTGCATGTTCTCCCCCTGTTCGCGAGGGTTTCCTCTGGGTGCGCTGGCTTCCTCCCACTTTCAAAGACATGCAGATTGGGTGAATCGGTGACTCTAAATGGACTGACGCAATCCCTCAACTTTCTTGATTTTGAGGCATCAGTGCTAAACACTACACCACCCTAAGTATCCCTGAAGTGGTATGATTGTGCTAAAACTATACTACAGGTAAGCTACTGTTATTCCACCTATCGCATGGAACAAGACCAAAATGCTACATCACCTAACCACATGCTAAGTCACATTAATGGGCAACCACAGTCTTCACATGCCTGTTTGCAGAGGTGGGATGAAGTCACCATCAAATAATGAATGAGGAAGTCCCAAGTCAAGTCTCAAGTTATAATGACCAACAATTGCTTGCAAGTTGGCTTGAGACTTGACTTGGGACTTGCAGATTGATGACTTGAAAATGACTTGAGAGTGACTTTGTCCTACCTCTGCCTGTTTGTCACAATTACAGCTGTAGGTTCAGGGATATATGGGTGATTCTTTAACCACGGGCACTATTGGCCTTGTAAATGTAATTTCCACCACACCATTGCCTTACAATATAAAGCGCCTTGGGGCAACTGTTTGTTGTGATTTGGCGCTATATACATGTGCTCTGATGTCACTGTTTATCTCCATAGAAACTACCCAAACAATCTTTCATACAAACTGTTTAAAGGGACATTACAGTGTTGTGGTGGAAATTACGGCAATAGTGTGGGACAACTACATTTTGTTTAAAAAAATCACAACAGTTGTATGACATTGAATACCCTAATTATGTTTTGATTATTTTACTGATATTTTATTCAGAGATATTTTAAAACATTAGAAAAAATGTTTTTTTACCATTCATTTTTATCATTGAAGATCAAAAGTCTGGGTGTGGGACAAGCACAAAACGGCAATATTTGCATATAATGATCAAATCAAATCAATTTTATTTATATAGCGCCAAATCACAACAAACAGTTGCCCCAAGGCGCTTTATATTGTAAGGCAAGGCCATACAATAATTACGGAAAAAACCCCAACGGTCAAAACGACCCCCTGTGAGCAAACACTTGGCGACAGTGGGAAGGAAAAACTCCCTTTTAACAGGAAGAAACCTCCAGCAGAACCAGGCTCAGGGAGGGGCAGTCCTCTGCTGGGACTGGTTGGGGCTGAGGGAGCGAACCAGGAAAAAGACATGCTGTGGAGGGGAGCAGAGATCAATCACTAATGATTAAATGCAGAGTGGTGCATAGAGAGCAAAAAGAGAAAGAAACACTCAGTGCATCATGGGAACCCCCCAGCAGTCTAAGTCTATAGCAGCATAAATAAGGGATGGTTCAGGGTCACCTGATCCAGCCCTAACTATAAGCTTTAGCAAAAAGGAAAGTTTTAAGCCTAATCTTAAAAGTAGAGAGGGTGTCTGTCTCCCTGATCCGAATTGAGAGCTGGTTGAGCCTGAAAACTGAAGGCTCTGCCTCCCATTCTACTCTTGCAAACCCTAGGAACTACAAGTAAGCCTGCAGTCTGAGAGCGAAGCGCTCTATTGGGGTGATATGGTACTATGAGGTCCATAAGATAAGATGGGACCTGATTATTCAAAACCTTATAAGTAAGAAGAAGAATTTTAAATTCTATTCTAGAATTAACAGGAAGCCAATGAAGAGAGGCCAATATGGGTGAGAAATGCTCTCTCCTTCTATTCCCTGTCAGTACTCTAGCTGCAGCATTTTGAATTAACTGAAGGCTTTTCAGGGAACTTTTAGGACAACCTGATAATAATGAATTACAATAGTCCAGCCTAGAGGAAATAAATGCATGAATTAGTTTTTCAGCATCACTCTGAGACAAGACCTTTCTAATTTTAGAGATATTGCGCAAATGCAAAAAAGCAGTCCTACATATTTGTTTAATATGCGCATTGAATGACATATCCTGATCAAAAATGACTCCAAGATTTCTCACAGTATTACTAGAGGTCAGGGTAATGTCATCCAGAGTAAGGATCTGGTTAGACACCATGTTTCTAAGATTTGTGGGGCCAAGTACAATAACTTCAGTTTTATCTGAGTTTAAAAGCAGGAAATTAGAGGTCATCCATGTCTTTATGTCTGTAAGACAATCCTGCAGTTTAGCTAATTGGTGTGTGTCCTCTGGCTTCATGGATAGATAAAGCTGGGTATCATTTGCGTAACAATGAAAATTTAAGCAATGCTGTCTAATAATACTGCCTAAGGGAAACATGTATAAAGTGAATAAAATTGGTCCTAGCACAGAACCTTGTGAAACTCCATAATTAACTTTAGTCTGTGAAGAAGATTCCCCATTTACATGAACAAATTGTAATCTATTAGATAAATATGATTCAAACCACCGCAGTGCAGTGCCTTTAATACCTATGGCATGCTCTAATCTCTGTAATAAAATTTTATGGTCAACAGTATCAAAAGCAGCACTGAGGTCTAACAGAACAAGCACAGAGATGAGTCCACTGTCTGAGGCCATAAGAAGATCATTTGTAACCTTCACTAATGCTGTTTCTGTACTATGATGAATTCTAAAACCTGACTGAAACTCTTCAAATAGACCATTCCTCTGCAGATGATCAGTTAGCTGTTATGTGTCGGACGCAGCTCGGAGAACCGACCAGCGTTTGAAGGACCCAGTATGAAATAAGCAGAGCACGGTACAAAGGCTAACTGAATTTAATACATAACAGTGATAATATAATAACAAAAAGGTGCGGCCTGGCGTGGTGCGCTCCCAGCAGCGCTAACGGTCCGGAGCCAGAAGTTGTTTCGGACCCAAGGACCCCGCCGACACCCCCCAGGTGGCCGCAACAACCGAGTCTGTGAAAGAAGGAACCATTATGTGAGTCCACACTCTACACACAGAACACTTAAAGGTGTACAAACAGCAAACACTTCCTGGCTTGATTACTGATCAGCTTCCCAACCTGCAGGCATGGAACAATCAGTTCACAAAACTCCACTGCAGTGAAACCTGATACATGACTAACATACAGCTCAATACAATAAGGTGTGAGGGACACCACATTTACTGACTGTATAAATGTTAGTCACAAAATCTAACGTACCTCAGGAAGTGTGCTGACGAGCGTGAAACCTCACCCCCTCCTCTTTCACAGACTGTGCATCAAACCTGGACGTTCTCAGCATCCGCTGTTGATGAGATGGCTCCCGAAACGACGATCTCACCCGTCTGGTCACAAGGTCGAGTCTCTGGCAAATACACACTGTGCACTCCAGTCTTAAATGCCAACATGTTCCAATCCATCCAGATGCACCACAGCTGTGAGTCCTGACGAGTCGCAGGTGATCAGGGTGAGGTCCTGACAGCCTCAGCAACACAGCCACTCAGTCCCACACGCAAGCCACCTGGGAGGAAAACCAAAAAACAGAAACAAACCGGCAGCCAGGCCCCCCCAGCCATATAACATTAGCTCTTTTACAACTACCCTTTCAAGAATTTTTGAGAGAAAAGGAAGGTTGGAGATTGGCCTATAATTAGCTAAGATAGCTGGGTCAAGTGATGGCTTTTTAAGTAATGGTTTAATTACTGCCATCTTAAAAGCCTGTGGTACATAGCCAACTAATAAAGATAGATTGATCATATTTAAGATCGATGCATTAATTAATGGTAGGGCTTCCTTGAGCAGCCTGGTAGGAATGGGGTCAATTAGACATGTTGATGGTTTGGAGGAAGTAACTAATGAAAATAACTCAGAACAATCGGAGCGAAAGAGTCTAACCAAATACCGGCATCACTGAAAGCAGCCAAAGATAACGATATGTCTTTGGGATGATTATGAGTAATTTTTTCTCTAATAGTTAAAATTTTATTAGCAAAGAAAGTCATGAAGTTATTACTAGTTAAAGTTAAAGGAATACTCGGCTCAATAGAGCTCTGACTCTTTGTCAGCCTGGCTACAGTGCTGAAAAGAAACCTGGGGTTGTTCTTATTCTCTTCAATTAGTGATGAGTAGTAAGATGTCCTAGCTTTACGGAGGGCTTTTTTATAGAGCAACAGACTCTTTTTCCAGGCTAAGTGAAGATCTTCTAAATTAGTGAGACACCATTTCCTCTCCAACTTACGGGTTATCTGCTTTAAGCTGCGAGTTTGTGAGTTATACCACGGAGTCAGGCACTTATGATTTAAGGCTCTCTTTTTCAGAGGAGCTACAGCATCCAAAGTTGTCTTCAATGAGGATGTAAAACTATTGATGAGATACTCTATCTCACTCACAGAGTTTAGGTAGCTACTCTGCACTGTGTTGGTATATGGCATTGGAGAACATAAAGAAGGAATCATATCCTTAAACCTAGTTACAGCGCTTTCTGAAAGACTTCTAGTGTAATGAAACTTATTCCCCACTGCTGGGTAGTCCGTCAGAGTAAATGTAAATGTTATTAAGAAATGATCAGACAGAAGAGAGTTTTCAGGGAATACTGTTAAGTCTTCAATTTCCATACCATAAGTCAGAACAAGATCTATGATATGATTAAAGTTGTGGGTGGACTCATTTACATTTTGAGCAAAGCCAATTGAGTCTAATAATAGATTAAATGCAGTGTTGAGGCTGTCATTCTCAGCATCTGTGTGGATGTTAAAATCGCCCACTATAATTATCTTATCTGAGCTAAGCATTAAGTCAGATAAAAGGTCTGAAAATTCACAGAGAAACTCACAGTAACGACCAGGAGGACGATAGATAATAACAAATAAAACTGGTTTTTGGGACTTCCAATTTGAATGGACAAGACTAAGAGTCAAGCTTTCAAAGGAATTAAAGCTCTGTCTGGGTTTTGGATTAATTAATACGCTGGAATGGAAGATTGCTGCTAATCCTCCGCCTCGGCCCGTGCTACGAGCGTTCTGGCAGTTAGTGTGACTCGGGGGTGTTGACTCATTTAAACTAACATAATTATCCTGCTGTAACCAGGTTTCTGTAAGGCAGAATAAATCAATATGTTGATCAATTATTATATCATTTACTAACAGGGACTTAGAAGAGAGAGACCTAATGTTTAATAGACCACATTTAACTGTTTTAGTCTGTGGTGCAGTTGAAGGTGCTATATTATTTTTTCTTTTTGAATTTTTATGCTTAAATAGATTTTTACTGGTTATTGGTGGTCTGGGAGCAGGCACCATCTCTACGGGGATGGGGTAATGAGGGGATGGCAGGGGGAGAGAAGCTGCAGAGAAGTGTGTAAGACTACAACTCTGCTTACCAAATTTATGCTTAGCCTTAGCCAGCAATTTCAAATTTCCTTCAATGTCGCCTGCTCTGGCCCCCGGAAGACAATTGACTATGGTTGCTGGTGTCGCTAACTTCACATTTCTCAAAACAGAGTCGCCAATAACCAGAGTTTGATCCTCGGTGGGTGTTTCCCCGAGTGGGGAAAAACGGTTAGAAATGTGAACGGGTTGGCGGTGTACACGGAGCTTCTGTTTAGAACTACGCTTCCTCCTCACAGTCACCCAGTCGGCCTGCTTTCCCGGCTGCTTGGGATCTGCTGGAAGGGAACTAACGGCGGCTAAGCTACCTTGGTCTGCACCGACTACAGGGGCCTGGCTACCTGTAGAATTTTCCATGGTGCGGAGCCGAGTCTCCAATTTGCCCAGCCTGACCTCCAAAGCTACGAATAAGCTACACTTATTACAAGTACCATTACTGCTAAAGGAGGCCGAGGAATAACTAAACATTTCACACCCAGAGCAGAAAAGTGCGGGAGAGACAGGAGAAGCCGCCATGCTAAATCGGCTAAGAGCTAGTAGCTGCGCTAAGCTAGCGGATTCCTAAAAACACACAAAGTGAATAATGTGTAAATAATTTAGAGGTGATTCAGCAGAGGGAGTGCTTTAGTTAAGGCACGTGAAGATTACACGCTGATGCTGAAAAAAGGTGAAAAAGTCATCATAGACTACTAGAACAAATTTATTAAAACACTTTCATTGTAAAGATAACTATAAAAGTGCGAAATTTCCCCTTTTTTCTGTTTTTCATACAATATGATCAAAGGACATAATAAGTCCCCGTAGTCTAAGAATCACCCATATATATATATCTGTCAAAGCGAAGAAGAAGAAAAAGTATGCTCTAAGGCTTATTTCTGCCTTGTGCTTATTTCCGAAAACCTAGAAAAGACTCTACAATGCCCAGTGGAAAGGATGCTCCTCTGACTCAGGTTACTTAACTACCCAAACCCAGTACCCATCCACAGCTGGGTGGAGTGAGGCAATGCAGATAAAATGGCTTGTCCAAGGACACACACAGGTAGTGTGACTGGAAATTAAATCGAAGTCTATATTTTGGTAGCCCAACTCCAGCTACCTGCTCTACAGGCTCAGTTGATCAATCCATATCAATTCTACAGCAGAAGCTTGAGATCAGATTTCTAATCTCCTTCATATAAAGAGATTGTGGCTCATGATTTGACCTTTTTGTGTCGTTGAGGTGCCCTTAATGAAAATGTACAGTGGTCAGCAAGTATGGTAGGTTCTGTTGCACCCAGGTGTGGATTTAACAGTATCAGTGTGAAGTAGAGCGCTGCTAAAAATGATCCTGTGTGCTCAGCAGTTCTGCATGTGATTTATTTGTTGTTGTTTTTTTCTTTCTGTTCTTTTGTGAAAGACATCTCAGTAAGAAAATAGTCAAATAAAATCAACAAAACAGACATTTTGATACGCTGTATCATGGTTGGCATAGCGCAAAGCTTGACTGTTGCACCATTTGTGGCATCAGGGTACGAACGCAAACCACCGGCTGTGTCATCTGATGACAATCCGTGATAGCCAAACCGCAGCTTGTCCCTGGTCACCTTATGGAGTGCACACACTTTGTGGAGCTGACCAGCAGAAGCACGTTCACGCTTACTGTGCACACATAGCAGGGCCGCTGCTAAGGTTTTGGAGGCCCTAAGCATAACTGGTCAGGGAGGCCCCCCCACCCCCATACAAGAGAGACCCCCCGCGCGTAAAACACTTCATTATATTATGTTATCTACTATCCGGTGTATTCCATAATGATAGGAAAACTACATGAAACCATTATATTATATTAAATTATGGACACATAGAAAAATACCTAAATATTAAAATGCTCAATACTACACATCAAGCAAAACAGTGGTGGCATTGTGAAACCATACACAACCACAACAAATGCTAAAGTTTACCAGCAGGTGTCACCCTTTCCTTACCCTAAGGGGGAATGGAGCACTCTACAGTACCCCCACCAACTAAACTGCGTTTCTTTTCCAGCATTCTGCTGACTGCACGCAAGCATGCATGTCTATTTTAAGCAGTGGATACATAATTTACATACATATGCCTTAAATAAAAGTTCTGAAATTATTCTCACTATTCTTGGTATATTTATCAGCCTGTCAAATTTATAGTTGCTGTCTGATCATGTTTTCAGGCAGAATAGATTTGGACCTAAGTAGTGCAGTGATGTCTAACTAGGACTTTGTTGACTTATAAGGCACTCAAAATCTTCAAACTACACTGCCCAACTATTTGCAAACGTGCCACATGTCTTGTAATATCCAGATTAGTTTAGCGTTTAAAGCTACATCAAATCAGCAAAGCCAACGCAACCTTGCACCACTGAACATTAAGTAATCAAAACAATTTAAAGCTTTAACACGTACTTACCAGCAAGGGATGCACGGGCATCATCTTTTTGTTTGTTTTTCTTCCGTTTATCAGCTCCAGACTCCTGCTGTCGCTTCATTGTTTAATTGTGGCATAGTGGCAACTTGTCGTCTCGTGTCAGAATCGAATGTGGGCGAGCAGTGCTACTTCAGTTAGGCGCAGGGTTGCCAGATTGGGTGTTTTCCCATCCAATTGGTTTGTTTAGGGTAAAAATATGGCACTGGACGGGTTTTTTGTATAGAATTGCCACACACATTTTAAAAATCAGTTCAAATTGCGCAGGATTTAGTGCCTCCATGCATTTTTGAGCATTTATTGGACTGGAAATCGTCACATCTGGCAACCCTGGTTAGGCAAAACAGCGAACAGAGAAAGACGCAAACAGGGCTGTACCATTTCAGGGAATTGGGGCGGGGGTGGATGGGGGCTTTATATTAGGCAAAAAACTGTTAATTTGCCCCAATTAAGTAATGGGGTAGGGGCCTACACAATGTTTAAAGACAAAAACGATGGGCCTATTCATAAATAATTCATATTGATTTTGAAATGTAATAATGTAATAATTTCAACACATTTTTCAGTCAATTGGAGGCCCTGCAAACTAGTGCAACAGGGTTGGTGCCCCACGCAGGCTGCGTAGTCTGCTTATGCCAAACGGCGGCGCTGACACATAGACACAAGATAGTTAGGGAAACAGAATAGGAAAGGATTTAATTGTGTCTTTGATCATTATAGAATTACCATGTGCCTTCTTGGCACCCTAGTTATTGTTTCATGGATTAATCATTTTCATTCCACGAATTGTGGAATCCGCACAGCAAATCAGTGCACCGCCTGCTTGACACAGATATGCAGTCAGAGCAAAGGAATTTAAATGTGTTCTTGCCCTTCAATTGGCTCTAGCCAACCATGCGACTTGATTTATTTGAAAGATTGGTTTTATTGATTTACTGAATTAATGTGGTGCCAGTTTAATCAGTGTGCTGTGGAACTGTGCAGAATTTGACATCTGTGTGAACTCAAATGAATTGAGTTTACAATATTGATCTGGTTATCCACAGTATTTATTCAGCTATTTGTCTAAGAGCTGATTAATTCAGCGTGTACGACATAATGTAGGTATGCGTTTGTTTGTGTGGCTCTCTCATTGTCCCTCTGTGCTTGCACAGCTGCGGCTGTTTGAGTTCTGCAGGTTTTGTCCGTTCATTGAAAAAGCTGTTTTTTTGGGGCTTTCTTTTCTCGCGTATGCAAGATCGCGCCACTCCTATATGGGAAAATGTCAACTAAATGCTTGGCATGGATGCAAGTGCGAATTGGGATGCTCACAGAGGCATGTTCAGAATGCACAGTGCAGGTGGCATTGTGTAACAGCAGTAAGCTCTGTAATTGCAGAGTGTATATTGTTGGAGTGGAGCAGCGTTCGGCGCGAGCATTACGAATGAGCAGTTTCTGTCAAACAGGGCCAGAGGAGGGAGACTAGTCCTCTAATTAGAGCAAACTCTGGATGGATATGAATGCTTCCTGACAGCTGTCTCCTCTGATTCGGCGGCCTGTGAAAGGAGAACATTTGTTTGGAGATGTTTGTTTAGGCTCATTATGGATAAAAGTACAGGCTTCACACGTCTCTTTCCTCTTGTTCCACAAGTAATGTAGGACCACTGATGTGGATATTACAGAAGAAAATCTCAACTGTCAGTCAGTTGCTTGTGTTTATAGAGCTAGATGCAGTACACGCAGTACACAGTAAAGTATACTGCACACTATACTCAGTGGTCATTCAGCCCTAGTTGTAATCCTACAAGATTATATGAACTCTGGGGCAAAAATAGGGAATGACAAGGAATCTTACGAGTGTCCGAAGCTTAGTGGTTGCCATTCCAGAACTGGCAGGGGCAGCTATGTACATTCAAGTTCCTGGGTCACTGGTCACTGGTCCGTGGTGATGCTTTTATCTTTGCACAAAAACAAAGATCCAAACCTTTTGGGTTCTTGTGCTTTATGTTTTACTGTAGGGTTGTGAGACTTTGATGCTAATCAGGAGCCTAAGGCGATATCTTAAGCCCCTTTCACACCGGGGGTGATCCCGGTTGCGCCTTGCATCATTATGACGACGCCGCGTGGAAGAAACTCAGTGCCGAGACGATGCAGCTCGGTGCCACAACAGCACGAGGGCCGCAAAGGAGGAAGCAAGTCAGGCACCAAAAAATTAAACCTGTTTAATTTTTTTGTCGTCCTGTGCTTGACGCAGAAAGGAAGTGGTTCCAGCGCAAGTCGGGGCAAAGAGGCGTTACCCTCAAGCTCAGAATTATTGACTTTGGGTCATTTTCTTTGAACAACATAAATCAAAACACATTTTCCATGACCGCACACCCAACACCCCCATACACATTTATATTACATACAAGATGTTCGGGTCCCCTGGATCCAGAATTCATAAAAGTGCATAAACCAGAGGACCTGTGTAGCTTTATTCCATAATCTCACTAACTAGGCCTTGTGTGTGTGTGTGTGTGTAAAAGGGGGTGCGCACATATGTCTTTCTGCCAATGCCATTCCTGCACAAGGTTGCAACATTGTGTATTGAAAATTCAAGCTCCCACAGCTGTCTGCTCTCACATTCCCGCACACCTTACCTCCTTTCTTGGGGGAACAATTTTTTTTTCTCCAGCTGCGAGTCACAAATTAGGGGTGGGACACAATATAAATAACTTTGCCAGTGTGGGTCACTATCACAACTGATGAATATGGTGAAACGATTTTCTACTCAGAGGGCCTTAGAGTTCGTTTTTGAAGAGAGTGAAGATTTTGATGATGATGCAGAGGAAGAGGCTTCAGAATGCTTCAGAATATGAAGACCATATTTCTGAAAATTCAGGGTCTGAGAGTGATTCTAAAGAAGATGAAATTGAACATCAGCCATTTACACAGCGAAAATGAGCCACAGGACCATCTCGCTAGGAATCAGCCCCAGGACCAGCCTACCAGGAACCAGCCACAGGACCAGCCTACCAGGAACCAGCCACAGGACCAGACTGCCCACAGTCAAAACCAAAGGGGAGAAAAATGGGTGTCAAGAAATGGAGAAGTTGAATGGTCTTCTTTCCCAAGGGATGAGCCTCCTTCGCATAGCTGCCAATATCATAAAAATGTAACCAGGGCCAACATGGATGGCGGTTTCGCATGTGCAAGACATCAAGTTATCTTTTGAACTTTTCCTCCCAGATTCCATTCAGAAAATTATTGTAGATTGCACTAATTTAGAAGGAAGACACATTTTTGGAGAGAGATGGAGGGAGATGGATCCAACCTATTTACAAGCCTACGTTGGGCTTCTTATCCTCGCTGGACTTTTTAGGTCAAAAGGAGAATCCACAAAGTCCCTGAGGGATGCAGAAAATGGCAGAGAACTTTTCTGTGCCACAGTGTCCCTTGGAAAATTCCATATAATTTCCGGTATTATCCGCTTTGATAACCAAGATGACAGACCAGCTCGACGGCAGAGAGACATGCTTGCGGCCATCAGGACAGTGTGGGTCAAGTGGGTGCACTGCCTTCCTCTTTTTTTTACTACATTGGTCTTAATGTCACCATCGATGAACAGCTGATGCCATTTAGGGGCCAATGCCCCTTCAGGCAGTATATGCCATCTAAGCCTGCAACATATGGTATAAAGATCTGGGCTGCTTGTGATGCAACTTCATCATAGGCTTGGAACTTGCAAGTCAACACAGGGAAACCGCATGGAGTGCCTGGAAAAAAAAAAATCAAGACATGAGAGTCGTCCTGAACCTGACTCAAGGACTGAATACAAGATCACGTGCAACAATTTTTTTTACTTAGCACAAGTTGGGACAGGAGCTGCTACCAGCAGCTACAAAAAGAAGCGCTGTGAAGTGTGTGGACTAAAGATCAACAGAAAACCTCAATATACCGGCAGCAAGTGCAAGAAATACATATGCAACACACACACACAAGAAAAGTCTGTCCCTCATATGCTGTACAGGCTGGTACGGAAAAGCAATGTGTTCAGTTGATTGACGGTTACTATATATGTGTTTAGTTTGTGTATACTGTAACCTGACTGAATACAGTTAAAGATTAATGAAGTTCAGAGAAATCAAAAATGAACTGTTATGACAATTCTTAGACCCTTTGTAAATTTGTTATAGGCAAACCACTCCAATCTTGATCACAATTGTTTTTGATTTTTGTTTTTTAATTACGTCACAAATCAACCACAAAACGACTGGCACTTACTTATGAATGTAAACTAACAAAAGTAATGGGCAAATTAACCATATGTTATGTTTATATTGTTGTAAATTAAATGAATTAAACCTCTGTTGAGGATTTTAATAAAAAATGTTTTGATTGTATTGAATTACCTACCGAAAAATGCAGCGGGTCCAGCAGACCCATGAACACTAGCAGAATAACAAAAATATGAACAGCACACAAGGGATAATCTTTGCACACTGGCATGCAGCCGCGCACAGTTCAGTTTACGCGTTTACTCACTGGCGCTGTAAATTATGCACCAGGGCGGGGATCAAATTTGTGCAAGTGTCAAGGTATGAACAAGGCAAGTGTCTGGGTTTTAGACATTCATACTGCTTATGAATGTTTAAAACCCAGACAAGTACAGAGTTAAAATGGTCAAACCACAGAAGCCGATCATGTTAATCATAATCATAATTATCAGTGGAACGTCTCAAACGTCAATGACTTGCACTCCACTTATAATGTTCTTTCATCAAATGTTCAAAATAATGGATGTATCTGCACACATTCAAGTAAAGCTTTTCATATGAATGAACATGTGTATACACATAACCAGAAAAATAAAATATTGAATTAAGTTCAACGGTTAATTGGTACGTTCTACAGAATGTGCACAAACAATAGTCATATTCATGAACAAGTGTTTGGAAATTGTAAATAAAGAACCAAGAGTGTTCTTGATTTTGTTGCATCAAGCAACAAACTCAAAACTATTATGTTCAAACTGCTTTTTTAGCAATCCTGTGACTCACTAAACTAGTATTTAGTTGTATAACCACAGTTTTTCATGATTTCTTCACACCTGCAAGGCATTAATTTTGTTGGTTTGGAACCAAGATTTTGCCCGTTTACTAGTGTGCTTGGGGTCATTGTCTTGTTGAAACACCCATTTCAAGGGCATGTCCTCTTCAGCATAAGGCAACATGACCTCTTCAAGTATTTTGACATATCCAGACTGATCCATGATACCTGGTATGTGATATATAGGCCCAACACCATAGTACAGAGGTGGCCAAGTTCGGTCCTTGAGAGCCACCTTACTGACACTCTTAGTTGTCTCCCTGCTCCAACACACCTGAATCCAATGAAAGACTCGTTAGCAGACTGTTAATGAGCCTTTCATTGGATTCAGGTGTGTTGGAGCAGGGAGACAACTAAGAGTGTCAGGAAGGTGGCTCTCAAGGACCGAACTTGGCCACCCCTGCCATAGTAGGAGAAACAGGCCCATATCATGATGCTAGCACCACCATGCTTCACTGTCTTCACTGTGAACTGTGGCTTGAATTCAGAGTTTGTGGGTCGTCTCACAAACTGTCTGTGGCTCTTGGACCCAAAAAGAACAATTTTACTCTCATCAGTCCACAAAATATTCCTCCATTTCTCTTTTTGGCCAGTTGATGTGTTCTTTGGCAAATTGTAACCTCTTCTACACGTCTTTTATTTAACAGAGGGACTTTGCGGGGGATTCTTGCAAATAAATTAGCTTCACACAGGCGTCTTCTAACTGTCACAGCACTTACAGGTAACTCCAGACTGTCTTTGATCATCCTGGAGCTGATCAATGGGTGAGCCTTTACCATTCTGGTTATTCTTCTATCCATTTTGATGGTTGTTTTCTGTTTTCTTCCACACGTCTCTGGTTTTTTTTGTCCATTTTAAAGCATTGGAGATCATTGTAGATGAACAGCCTATAATTTTTTGCACCTGCGTATAAGTTTTCCCCTCTCCAATCAACTTTTTAATCAAACTACGCTGTTCTTCTGAACAATGTCTTGAACGTCCCATTTTCCTCAGGCTTTCAAAGAGAAAAGCATGTTCAACAGGTGCTGGCTTCATCCTTAAATAGGGGACACCTGATTCACACCTGTTTGTTCCACAAAATTGACGAACTTACTGACTGAATGCCACACTACTATTATTGTGATTTCTAAGTGGGAGAACTTGCAAAATTGCAGGGTGTTCAAATACTTATTTTCCTCACTGTAATAGTGGTTACCATTCTGACGAGACAGAACGTTATAATGCCATTGTCAGGTTTCACTGTCCACCTGTTTGTGTTTTGTCTGCTGTCAGGTTTATTTCTGGCGGCACTCATC
The DNA here is from genome assembly GCF_902500255.1 of Thalassophryne amazonica. Classification (NCBI taxonomy): domain Eukaryota; kingdom Metazoa; phylum Chordata; class Actinopteri; order Batrachoidiformes; family Batrachoididae; genus Thalassophryne; species Thalassophryne amazonica. The sequence continues at coordinate 20,732,090 of NC_047118.1, forward strand.
TGAGTGTTGCTTCAGTTCTTGATCACCTCATCTGTGTTTGTGTACCTGAGTGTACTACTTCACTGTCTTTCCCGTGTTTCTGTTGGCACACTGGGTGTCAAGTCATAATCATGCCACGAGTCTGTCAGTCTCTGGTTTCCATTCTCTTTTATAGTTACTGGTTTTCACACCACAGTTGGGTTTCATCACTTCTTGTCTACAGTTAATCCCAGTTTGATCTATCTGTTTGTTATCCAGCCCTGCTCCTGAGAGGTACCAAAATAAATACAAACCTGCGAGTCCATCCTTCTTCTGGGTTTTAATTCCTGCTAAACCTGACAGCCAAGAACTCGGTTTTTAGATGGTTGCCAGTGAAACCAAAGAAAACATTGCATGAAATAGGCTTTTGAAAAAACACAAACAGATGAGGACAAATAATGGTTCAAGTGACAGCTTGCGAGGAGTATAACAAACAGATAATAGTTGTTGCTTTCTTTTTTGCTAAATTTAACGAAGGGTACCATTGGTCAATTGACCAATCATTGGTCAATTGACCAATGATTGGTCAGTTTTGATGCTCTACTTGCGTGTGTGAATGATGTAATCATGTCAGTATGACCTGTCAGCTGCTGTCTGTGGGTGATGGACAACATAAAATAAGTAGTAGGCTATTTGTAACAATGTTGGGATGGCGCCTGTAAACGGACAAACAGGCAACATCAAGAAACCAAGTGGTGGTTCAGTTCTTATCAAACCCTGTAGAGTGCGCAGTTTTGATGAACTGCTGATTCATATATAATTGCAGCAATCTGTGTATTAAAATATGCAAGAGGTTTTTGGGACATGATAACCTTATACAGTGGTCCCTCATTTATCGTGGGAGTTACATTCTAAAAATAACCCGCAACAGGCGAAATCCATGAAGTAGTCAGCGTTATTTTTTACAATTATTATAGATGTTTTAACGCTGTAAAACCCCTCACTACACACTTTATACACTTTTCTCAAACAGGCATTAACATTTTCTCAGTTTTCTCTTGTGTGTAAACACTCTCAAAGTTTAAACCTTTGTAGAAAAATAGGACCAACCTGTTTTCAGGCCCAAACATTTGTTTGAGAAATAAAAATAGGACGTTTTCCTATGAATAATTATCATGGCTTTTAGAACTAACAAATTAAATTTTAACGATCAACCTACGAGGTTGGACACATAAGAAATGATTAATAGTGACTGACCAGTATTTCACAGTTCCTCTGATCGCGCCTCTTCGTCCTGGCGCCGCTCTGCTGTCGCGTCTTTTTCCACTGAGTCACACCGAGTGAAGAACAGAGTTCTGGGTAATTGTTGGCGCTCTTTTTTCTTCTGGGCGAGAAGATTCTTATAAACAGACACGCAGAACACAATGCGCGTGCTCTCCCTTCGCGGTGCTGCGACCGGCCTGCTTGATGAGGACGCAGAACACAATGCGCTGTAAAAAAAAAAAAAAAAAAAAAAAAGCATGCAAAATTGGCCTAAAAAAATCTGCAAAACTGCGAGCCCGCGAAAGGTGAACCACGTTATAGTGAGGGACCACTGTATATCTAAAAGTAAGGTTCTCTTGAATTGTCCCATTTTTCACTTGGGGCTTCACATATGATCTGCTGGATCTGTTTGTTGATTTGGCACAAGTTTTACACCGCATACCCTTCCTGACACAACTCCACGTTACATAATGAATGGGCAGGGGTGACCTTGAACAAGTGCTATAAAATATGAGAAAACCAGTAAGCTGTACACATTGGTTGTACTTCTTAGCCTGAAAAGAAAAGTGCTTAAGACTGCGCAGTACATACGGAATCAATCACTATCCAAATTCGAAATGTCACATGTCTTGTTTCATATATTGGCATATTTTTCATGTTGCACTGGAATTTGTGCTTAGTTTATAGAATATAATCATATTAAGCACAATATTAACACCAGTCTCCAGATGTGTGAGCTCCATTTGTGTTTATTTATGATGTGTACTTCATGGTTATAAAATTGTTTTTTTTTGTATTTACCTTTTCACTGTGTTGTACCCTTTAACTTGCATGGCATAGTGCAATCTTCAATCTTACCACTAGATGGCATTACAGCCTGCACATTGTAGCTTTAACAAAAACATAAAAATATCTGTAGCACTTATTTTTTTTAATTTACATTTCACATTTTTAAATTTGCACTGATAATGCAGCAGTGATGAAGAACTCCCCACAAAACCCCACATTTATACAGAAACACCTGCATGCTAAAGACTTTCACACAGTTCTGCATACTGATGAGAAAAATCTTGTGAGAGTAGCATAAAGGTAATCTTCAGTCATATAATGAAATACAAAAGAATTTAAACTCCTACTCCTTGTGTTTATTTAATCATACCACAGGAGCCATGGCTCAGGTCAGAATTACCATATAAGTTCAAACAAATGCAAAGGGCAGCATTCTCCTTTCTCCTGGCATTTCTGCTGGCATGACATTACTCTGTATTTAATGCATGAGGTGAATGATTAACACTGGGCATGGCCCTCAGACTTACAGCAGTAAACAGCATGCAGGTTAACGTAGAACATCATTATGTTTTTCTGTGGTTTTCAAGGAGAGATGTGCAGCATGACTAAAATCCATTTCGTCGAGACTGTGAACGCAGCACATCTCATTGACAGTCACACAGTGCACGTTTGTGTGTCAGCAATGTGGACTGTTTTTACAGCGTTCATTTTATACACCTGTTAAATACATGTTATGTTGATGCTAATAAGATAATTATTATCAGATTAAGACGGCGCTTATTTTAGTTGAATTAGAACCAGAATTGTATTGCTAAATCACATCACTTATGCTGAAATCAGTCTGGATTCAGTGCTCACACAGAATGTGAGGTATCAGGTGGTATATTTTTCCAAACAATGCCGTCCTGTCAAAAAACAAGGAGCAGCCAAGGACGAGAACATGGAATCGAGGAAACATACTAGGATGTGGGATGGCAGGATGAGGAAAATGGACAGCAGGAACCAAAACACAAGAGCCAAAGTACTCCAGCAGCCAAAGCGGGAACAGTGATAAACTTATTGACAGAATGAGGAGACAAGAGACAGGCATAGTGATTGTGATGTGGAACAGCTGTGAGGAAGACAAAGTAGCAGGGCCACACCTACCTGATTCTGACATATTTCAGTGTTGTAATTTGATAAATGTGCAAGCAACCGGTCTGCTCTGTGTCAGCCTGATCCCGTCCGATCTCAGAAGCTCAGCAGTGCAGGATCTGGTTAGTACTTGGATGGGAGACCTCCTTGGAACACCAGCGGCTGTGTGTGTTTTTCCAGGTGAAACTGGAGTTGCATCAGGAAGGGCATCCGGCGTAAAACTTGTGCCAAATACCAGTGCGGCTCTGGCTGTATCCACTGTGGTGACCGCAAACAATATGGGAGCGGCTGAATGGACTTCAACAACAACAATTTGATAAATGTGCAAAACAAATGAAGAGATAAATAAAGAAAATAAATAACGTAAAAATTACATTTGTGTCTGACTTCACAAGAAATGCTTTGCAAAAATCAAAAGGGCACTCAAAAAGTTCAGACTTCTGCCAAGGGCAATAATCTGCTCGTGTGTTATCTGTGTTTCTAGCACCGTACATGATTATCAATTACTAGACTGTTCGTTGAAGGTTAGGATTACCTTGCATTTATGCAGATACTCTGTAATGGCTCACCAAAGGTGGGCTGATAATGTCATTATCAGTCCACTACTTTGTTGTGCGCTGGAATGTATTTATTTTATTTAATATAGTGGTATCGTCGCACTGATCTGTGGATGTATCCCATTCAAAAAACAGCATCCGCATGAGCCACAAATCCCAGATATTTGACAGACTCAAAATTCAATTGATCTGTTTCAGTAAAACGTGTTACAGTAACACTCCTGTATCACAATAGTAACCTTGCTGACATCTCGGTAAGATGTCTTCTAGATCATATTACATGTATTATCTGGTTACAAAAACAGGGTTTCTAAATTTTAGTGTTTATATCAAGCTAACCTTTACAAAGCATAAGATTTTTTATTTTATTTTTTAAGGTGTTAGGTATACAGAAATATAGAGGTCTGGAGGCATATTCTGCCATCTTAGATTCTTTTGTTGAGAAACCACTCAACGTATGTCATGCTTATATCATGCTGCCTTCACTTGTCTTGCCAGTTGCTGTGTCGCATTGTGCAGCATGGTATGTACAACCCCTGGCAAAAATTATGGAATCACCGGCCTCAGAGGATGTTCATTCAGTTGTTTAATTAAAAAAAATTGTGGCAGTCAGTAACGGTTACTTTTTTAGACCAAGCAGAGGGAAAAAAATATGGACTCACTTATTTCTGAGGAAAAAATTATGGAATCATGAAAAACAAAAGAACGCTCCAACACATCACTGTGTTGTGTGGTGCATGATTTTATTATGATAAAATCATATGATGATTTTATTCTGGAGCAAGCCTCAGGCTGATAATGAAATGACAGGCTGCTAACCATTGATGGATGGTCAATAATCAATTGTCAAAAATCATGTTATTGTATAATTAGCGCACCACGTGTTCTATTTTTATCTCATGGTGTGTACTGACATGATATCATGGGACTGGTAGTAGGACAGACACGTTACAATGGAAGGCACAGATGACTTTTAAATAAGTAAATTGATATTGCACTTTCAAAATAGTCCTTAGCAATAATTTAAGTCACTCATCATTCGTCTTCAACCGCTCATCCAGGATCGGGTTGCGGGGGCAACAGCTCTAGCAGGGGACCCCAAACTTCCCTTTCCCATGCAGTGATTCTTACCTTTAGGTTAACTTCTGTTTCACTGCAGACAATTTGCAACCAAGATAGTTCATGGTTGTTTTTTTTTCTGGTCAACTTTTATTTTATTTGTTAATATACATGAAGTATTGCAGTTAAAGCCTGAAACACATTCCAAAAAATGGACGAGATGCTAAAGTATTTACCACTTTGTAAATGCTGCCATTCCTTCTCACAACACTTAAAAGACATTTTGCCACTGAGGATGCCAAACCATGACATGTTTCATGTGTTATTTTGCCCCATTCTTCAGTAAACATGTCTTAAGGTGTGCACAGTATGAGGTTGTTTTGTTTCAAAATTCTCCATGCATTCTCTATTGGGAAAGGTCAGCACTGCGGGCAGGCCCATTCGGTACCCATACCCTTTACTTCTGCAGTCATGCCTTTGTAATGTGTGCACAATGTGGTTTTACATTGTGTTGTTGAAATATTCATGGATGTCCCTGGAAAACATGTCATTTTGAGAGCAGCATATGTTGCTTTAAAATGTCAGTGTACTTTTCTGCATTAATGCTGCCATCACAGAGGTTTAAGTTACCTTTCCCAAGGGCACTGATACAACCCCATACTATGACAGATAATGGCTTCTGGACTTGTTGCTGTTTTTTGGTCTGTTCCCCAGAGTACATGGTGGTCATTTCTTCTTAAGAAAAGACCTCCACACTGATTTAATTGGTCATAATATGCTTTTCCACTGTGTGATCCAACCCTCTGATCCCAGAGAAGTTGATGCCGCTTCTGAATAAGGTCAACATATGGCTTCTTTTTTTGCACAGCAAAGTTTGAAGTGGCGTTTGTGAATTTAACTCAATGTTGATGTGCTTGACAAAGGCGTCCCAAAGTAATTCCTTGCCCATGTGGTTATATCAGCTGTTAATGAATGACAGATCTTGATGCAACACAGTCTGAGGGATCAGATATCACAAATGTTCACTTTGGGGTTGCAACCATGCACTTTACACACTGAAAATTCTCCAGATTCATTGAATAATTTAATAATATTCTGCAATGCAGAGGGAGAAATTTTGAAACCTCTTGCAGTCTTTTTTCGAGGAACATTGTTTTGAAATAACATAATTAATTATTTATTATTTTAGCCTTGGTATTACTCTTAAATTACCCCTGTTCCAACTTCTTCTGGAATGTGTTGCAGGCCTGAATGCAGGAATGGATGTATTTCAAAATATAACGCAATGCTAAAACCCTGTATGAGCATAAAAATAGGAAACAAAATGTGACCTTTTGACCTCTTAAAATAGGTCAAGGTTAGTCATCTTTGAACTTGTCCAATGTCTGTCGCCCAAGAATTTTCCATGTGAATTTGAAGACCCTGGCAGTAATAGGCCTGGGCTTATGCTGAACACAGACAGACTGACAGATGCAAAGTACCCGATGGCAATATTTTGGCCTCGGGTAAAAATGAAATGAAGTTGACCACACAAAATATGAAATATCTTGGGTTCATCCTGTCCGCAATGAAAATGCAAAACAGCTGTTATATATATATATATGTGTGTGTGTATGTATGTATGTATGTATGTATGTATGTATAAATTTGCATTTTCCATACCATCCCAACCTTTTCTGAATTGGGGTTGTATTGTATCTACAGATTGCTATTAATAAGACTAATAAGTACTGGATACAAACTTTTATCCAGTTCCACACTCAGTCCTACACATTCATACACATTTTGAGGTAATTTTTCATGAACATCCTTCTAATGATTCCTGATGAATGATGAAATATGAAAGATAAGATTTATAAAAAACAGCCCCAATGCAATGATAAAGAAAGTAAAAAAGGCTTTAGCTTTATTGATAACTGGCCTTCGTTCTGGGGCTGCCGTGACCTGCTGCTGCCGGACGGCCTCCACCCTACTGGGGAAGGCACCGCCATCTTGTCTGCGAACATAGATAGAGCTCTACAGGGAGGGCAACATTAGAAATCTACAGCAGGCCACGGAGCAGGTGATTAGAGACCCTGCAAGGCTTATGACAAATTTGGCTGTGGAATCCATTAGCTTAGTGGGGAAATTAGTGCAGAAAATCCACTATGGTGATAGTGCAATTTATCTGCCAGGGAGGGAAATTCAACAAGTTGAGACTGTGGCCTGCTCTTGTAGACGTGTCCATAAAAATCATAGAGGGATATGCTTTGCAAACTTAATACCCATTACTATATTGGATGATGTTGAAATTGAGGATGGCCCAGTTGTTGTTCCAGTAATAGCAAAGATTTTGTGTCTGTTACCTACAACACGCATGGAATGTCTCAAACCTAAACCTACTTCTAGGCATCTTATACTTGTATATGCCACTCTGGAACCACCCCTAAACCCAAACAGTTCAACTGTCAACCCCACTGAGGTCCTTAGACTGGGTCTCATTAACATAAGATCACTGTCCTCAAAATCATTGTTGATTTAAGGATCTAATTATTGATCATCACTTAGATATGATTGGGATATGTGAAACCTGGTTTAAACCTACAGCTGTCCTCCCCTTAAATGAAGCCTGCCCACCAGCATATACATTTAGTCACGTCCCTCGTGATGCGAAGCAAGGCGGGGGTGTTGCTCTTATTTATAAATCTAGGTTTAGCTTATTAGCTGTTGGGGGTCACAAATATAACTCGTTTGAGCATCTGATTCTCCGCTCCGCTCAGGATATTACGCATTGCCAAGGTCAGAAGAATAAAAATCAGCCCTATTACTTTGTCACTGTATATAGGCCTCCTGGCCCATATTCTGAATTCTTAGATGAATTTGGTGCATTCATCTAACTTGTCAACTAGAGCAGATAACATTCTGATCATTGGTGACTTTAACATTCATATAAATAAGCCTTCTGATCCCCTCTGCAAATCATTTATGGAAATTGTGGGTGCATTAGGATTTCGGCAATGCATTCGGGATTCTACGCACATTAGTGGAAATACCCTGGATCTGGTTCTCGCACATGGTATTGCTGTCACGAATATTGACATCATGCCTCTTACATCAGTGGTCTCTGATCACTCACTTATTAAGTTTACAGTTTCGCTGCCATATTTAGTGGAACAACAACCTTATTTATCACTGCAGCGATGCATCAACTCCTCAACTAAGACTGAACTAGAAGTTAGACTGCCTGATGTCTTAGCCTCACTTTTGACAAATACCCAGTCAGCAGACAGACTTGTGGATAGTTTAAACTCAGTGCTCAAAATGACACTCGACATGATTGCACCACCTGTGTTGAAACCGCGCTCCCACAAATCGCAGTCACCTTGGTTCAATGATTACCTGCGTGACCTCAAGCATAAAGCAAGAGGTCTAGAACAGAAATGGCGTAGTTCAAAATTAGAAGTATTCCACCTTGCGTGGCGTGATGCTATCTTAGACTATAAGCATGCATTATTGGCTACAAAGTGGACCTACTACTCTGATTTGATCAACAAAAACAAGCATAACTCAAAGTTCTTGTTCGACATGGTGGCAGCACTTATTCATGGACAACCACCTGTAGCTCACTCTCCTTTTACAGCACAAGATTTCCTGGATTACTTTGAGAAGAAAATAGAAGACATTAGGTTGAATATATCCCAGCATGTCTTAACCCAGCCACTACACCCTGCTATTGAGGTGGGCGCCACTACTAAGGTATTACCTAGATTTACAGAATTTGATAGTATCTCTCTAGACATGCTGACGAAACTCGTAACGTCATCAAAAAGCACAACCTGTTTATTTGATCCTATACCAACAAAACTGTTTAAGGACCTGTGGCCACTCTTGGGCCGATTGGGCTGGAAATTATTAATCTTTGTTTAACTTCTGGATCTGTTCTTATAAGTTTCAAATCTGCAGTGATTAAACCATTACTTAAGAAACCTAATCTTGACCCTAGTGTATTGAAAAACTATCGGCCGATATCAAATCTATCATTTTACTCTAAAATTCTGGAAAAAGTGGTGTCATGGCAGCTCATGGACTATCTTACTGAGAATAATCTCTTTGAGCCACTGCAGTCTGCTTTTAGAAAATATCATTCCACAGAGATGGCTCTCAGTAAATTGGTGAATGATCTTCTGCTTACAATGGACTAGGACACCACTATGGTTCTGCTGCTGTTAGATCTCAGTGCTGCATTTGATACAGTGGATCATCATATTCTACTTGATAGGCTGAAAATCATTTTGGGATTATTGGGAGTGCCCTTGCATGGCTGACATCGTACTTGACCAGTCGTTCTCACTGTGTTTTGTACAGTAACACTCGTACCTCTAACCTTAGTGACATGAAATTTGGGGTTCCGCAGTGGTCTGTCTTAGGCCCCCTGCTTTTCTCCCTTTATATAGCACCCCTTGGGCACATATTGTGGCATTTTGGGATTACCTTTCACTGCTATGCAGATGATACTCAGTTATATATGCCGATAACTGCTGGTAATCTCATTCACATAAAATCCTTAGAAGATTGCCTTGCAGCAGTGAGAAGTTGGATGTCTAGAAACGTCCTACTTTTAAACTCTGAAAAGACTGAAATGATGGTTCTTGGTCCAGTGAGACATTGGTATCAATTTGACCAGTTAACACTCAGCCTAGGTTCGTGTGTCATACATCACACTGACAAAGTGAGGAACCTTGGGGTAATTTTTGATCCTTCGTGTCCTTTGGCCTCCATATTAGAAATATTACTAGGACTGCTTTCATCCACCTGCGAAATATAGCGAAGATTCGTCCCATCCTGTCTATGGCTGATGCTGAGACCCTGAACCATGCATTCATCTCTTCTAGATTGGACTACTGCAATGTTCTATTTTCTGGTTTACCGCAGTCTAGCATTAGGGCTCTCCAATTGGTTCAGAATGCTGCAGCCAGACCTTTGACACGAAGCAGAAAGTTTGATCACATTACACCCATTCTGGCATCCCTTCATGCTTCCTCCTTGTGGGTTGCTCCTCTGTCTCCACCTTGTGGAGAATAATAATTACAAATAATTACAGTGCTTATACCCACATGCTGTACTTCTTTGGTGTCCTGCTGTATGCAGCGGTGTGCGCGTGCTCGTTGGTATACAAATAATGAATGTTTATGAGTTCAATGGAACGAATATTTCATGAGGTGAAAGCTGGAATGTAAAAACATTCATTATTTGTTTTATATGATGGCTAAAATAGATCCTTGTCATTTGATAATTTATTAATTTATAAACAACAGAAAAGGGACTTACCCTTTGGTGTTTCACTGCTGCTACAGTAAGAAATCAAATTGTGACATGTAGTCTGGTGATGCTGTGCACTGACCTTTACTTCAATAAAAAAATGACTTTGTGTAGTTCCTCAGTCCAGCCAAAATCACATCAGCTTTTCATCTGAACAGCTCTTCATGCATCCAGACAGTTTACAGTGGAGTGGGTTTTTGTGTGTGTGTGTTACAAGAACTAGCACTGTCAGTTAGCTCAATCAAATCGTCATACTGCTTGTGGTTGTCCCGCTTGTGCACGTGTGTACTGCAAAAAAACCAGCCTCCAGATGGCTTATAGCGCAATGGATTTGTTGTGTGTGTGTGTGTGTGTGTGTGTGTGTGTGCGCAGAGTGCAGTGGTACCAAATGCATGGAACCAAATTTGCACTCTAAATGGAACCAAATTGCACTCTCGATGCAACACAAATGGGACAAATAATCCATGTCATGTGACATACAAAGGACCAATCAAACGACAGCGATCCACTCAGCTTTTATATAATAGTTGTTGCATGCAGCTGTGTGCGCGTGCTCGTTGGCAGTTGTAGCATGTGCGTGTTTACATTCTCTTGCCCCCACGCTGTGCACGTACATACACCTGTGTGGACCCTCCTTCCTCTCGAAGGGTACCAACGCTTGCCCTACACTGTTGTTCTCTGGTGTTGTCACGACCCTTCACTCACCCGCCGATGTTAGCAGATATGGATGGAAATACAAATAACCCCAGGTGAACCTGGTTATTGAGCTGTTTTAAAGCCACAGGCTTTAGACAGTATCCAATTTTACCAGAGGGAGGAGATGGGGGAGTGTGTGTATGTGGGGGGTTCTTGCTGACCCCATAACTATCTCTCACTTCTGTGATGCTTGCCGAGATTTAGCAAGCAAGAAAACAAACGTAGTCTGAATGCTTTCAGTCGAGGGTTTGCAAGTTACAAGAGAGGGATAAAATGAAGGGTGTAATCTTTCCTCCCTCTCTCCTGTCTTCTGTTTCTGTACTTCCCTCTAATTTCCTCCTGACCTGCTGTCCCTTCCACCCTCTGCGACGCTTTGACGGGGCTCTCCAAGAAGATCAGTTCTGAGCCCGAGCAGTATGAGACAGATGGCGGATGATGGATCTGATGTGATAGACAGCAGAGTGATGGATGGCCGGCTGGCTGATAGGGGATTAATGCAGTGCTGAGACCACTGCCGCACAGTGGACAGCTTAGCGATGGATAGATAAAACTGAAGAACAGATAAACAAGAGAGTGCTAATCCACCCCATCCCCCATGATGGACAGAAAATCAAAGCAACGGAAAAGCTGCCATGAGGTAGAAGCCGTCACAGGGTTCTCACATGTGTTGAGATGTGAGTGGAAGTAGTGATACAGGTTTGTTTTGCGGTGCGTAGGAATATTTTGGAAAATAACACATCATGGATTTCTGTTTTAATTATTCTAACACAAGTTCAAAGTGCTTTAGTGCAGCACGTTGTGCAACCAGTGGTCACTTGTATGTGCATCTTTTACTTGCTAGAGTTATCATAGTTACCCCCCCCCCCTCCCCAAACAGGGGCAGGTGTTCAAAATGAAGCCACCCAGAAGGAAGACAAAGTTGCCGTTCCTTGACTGGCCACCTGAAGCTGGCTCCAAAATGGTATATGGACTGCATTTATAAAATGCTTTTCTGTTTGCATCAGACGCTCAAAGTGCTTTACAATAATGCCTCACATTCCCCCCGATGTCAGGGTGGTGCCATGCAAGGTGCCCACTACATACCGGGAGCAACTAAGGGATTAAGGACCTTGCCCAAGGGCCCTTTGTGATTTTCCGGTCATGTTGGGATTTGAACCAAGGATTCTCTGGTCTCAGGCCCATCACTTAACAACTGGACCATCATCTCTTCCAAAAAGGAGCTCATTCACACACACAAGTTGATATTTCTAAGATTCCTTATCATTTTAAGCCACAAATTTACACATAATAAGGCACCGCAATCTTGACTTACGGGGACCTCTGCTGCCATTGTGCAATATATACACAAGCTTCACATAGATACCAGTCCCAGCAGAAGACTGCCCCTCCCTGAGCCTGGTTCTGCTGGAGGTTTCTTCCTGTTAAAAGGGAGTTTTTCCTTCCCACTGTAGCCAAGTGCTTGCTCACAGGGGGTCGTTTTGACCGTTGGGGTTTTACATAATTATTGCATGGCCTTGCCTTACAATATAAAGCGCCTTGGGGCAACTGTTTGTTGTGATTTGGCGCTATATAAAAAAATTGATTGATTGATTGATAAATGGTGTACTATTTTGTTTTCGGCTGCAATCACTGAAGCAGTCGTGAAAAGTGTTTTTTTTTTTCAGTTCCCGGTGGAGAAGGGAAGACAAAACTAATGGGAGACATCGTGTCGGTAAGTGTTAGCCTACACAGCTAACCAGAGTAGCTGCATTCTCTTGCCTGCAAAACCACCTTGACATGTTTGTGCTCCGGGTCATAAACAAACCGCAACACTTGTCCACTTTCTCACCACATCATCACTTTTTCTTTGCATTTTCACTTTGTTTGCGTGTAATTTGCCCTAAAACCCATTGACAACGCCATGGTTTTCCTCTAGGAGTAGAGAAATTACTTCATATGTGTCATATTTTTATCCCTTTAGCACCCGCCCTCTAACAAGACTGTGGTGCCCTATTAGGGGTGTGGTCGGTTCAAAGAGGTTATATGTGAGAATTAAAGTCTGCACTCCCAATGCTGCCCACTAAACTTGAATGTCCCTTCATGGACATCGACATGACACCTCCTAACCGGGCAAAATATTGACAAAGTGCCCGGATGTAATGTATTTTCAATGGGGATTTGCGACTGAACACACAGAAAAACGCTTGCAAAATACGTGTCAAAATGTGATGCTAACCTGGATATCGATGTCCATATTCCACCTCTTTCTTGACGACACTAACTGAGCATCTATGGACGCAAATCACTAAGTTGCCCGGAATTAAAATGGCAAAGCACCTCCTTGCCGGGACACGGCTCAGTGCCACTGCGGACTCTAGTTCTCATGTATAACCTCTGTTTGACAGCCAGTCTGTGCCTCTGTGTGGTGCTTAAACCTCAGGCAGAGAGGCCACTAGCCATGGCTGCTAGCTGTTGTGGAGGACAGTGTTTGTCCTTTCTGAGCATTTTTGTTACAAATATCTGTAATAATATGGCTTGTTGTGTGAACATCTGTGCTTCAGTATTTTTGCCAAGTTAAATTTTTGTCTTCTTTAGCAGCATTAGCACTTGTAGCAGCCATCATTAGCTTGATAACATTAGGTGGAGTTAATACCTGTTTAGTGGGGAAATAAGTGGGACATAATTTTTAATGCCCACAAGGTCCCCCAAAATATTATTTAATAATCAACTGTACCAAGATTAGCCTGTTAGCTTAGCTTAGCTGTTAACTGGAAGATGGGGGGTGGGCTTGTCCCATCTAGGTCATGCAGAATCTCACCTATATACCTCCTCTTTAGCCACTTATGGGTAGGGTGTAATAAAATAGCTTAACTTTCTGTGCGATGTGTAAAAAAAAAAAAAAAAAAAAAAAAAAAAAATCAGCTCTCCATTTTAATGTTTATGCAATTCCACCAAATGGGTGAGTTAAAAAGGCCTGTTGTGATGGAAGGGAGGGAAAACCAGAGGGATGTGAGTTGAGGATGACCCCAGGGAGAGCTCCCCTAAAAATAGGGAGTAAGCAGCCTATCCGTGCGTTGTTATCGAGCGCTAAGCTTTGTCTCTATTCGTCGTTTCAGTGGACCCCAGGGGTTCTGGCATCGATCCGGTGCACTCAGAATGCACTCTGGTGTCACCTATTTAAACACATTGAGCTTCCAGCCAGCAGAGACAAGTCTTTATTTATCAAGCCTCTGATTTTGGCTGCACGGATGACAACCTGATTACCACTTAAAGGCGCTCTTAAGTCTTTTAGTTGAATTGATGGAGGCGATGTGTATCAAGAGGGACACAGTTACAGAGGGTGAGGTGAGGCAAGGGACACTGCCAACCAAGGAGGGGGCTACAAAAAACAGATGGACAGAAGGGACAGAAAAGCAACAATAAATGAGAAATGGACAGAGCGATTGGGCGGTTGAGATCTTTGAGGCTACAAGAGTGATGTTGAACGAGAGAGAAAATACCCATCAAATTAGACCCTAAGCGAATGGACAAACTGCTCGCGGGGCACGTATGTCTGCGTGCATGCGTGTGCACACGTATGTGAACGACTGAGGCATGACAGAGAAGACTAAGCGAGCGAGTAATGGGGGTTAGTGATGGGTGTGTTGACAGAAAGTGTCAGCTTTAAACACGCTGACCTGTGAGTACAGGCTGCATGAGCAAGCGGCTGAGTTTGAGTGCTAGCTTGGACGTGAAGCGACTCTACAATTGGACATGAATTTTGTGCTGGATACAAAATGAATGCAAATAGGTGGACTGTGTTTGCGCATCTATCTCGATGTGTCAGTCTCCCGCCGCTTCGACATCATTTCAGACGAGCCCAGGAGATGAGCATCTCTCCAGCCTCTTTGCCGCGTAACTCCTGGTGAATTTGAGCACATCATTTTGTCTTCAGCTGTAGCCAGTGGGGTTATGCTGTGTTTTTTGTTTTTTTTGTCATGATGGTGGTGGAGGCTTTTGTATTTCCTGTTGCAAAGCCCTGACGGGGTTTGTTTTGTGTTCTAGCAACATTCGAAGCACTGTGTTTCTGGGAGCCATTTTGTTTCATTTAATAAATAAGTATCGTGTTGAGGGAGGAACACTAAGTGCTTACTTAAGTTATTTTATTGCTGATCTCTATCACTTCAAGGCCAAAAGCCAATTCACTCCCAGTCCCCAGGACTCTGTCTATGCTTTAAAGGGGTCATATAGTACAGTTTCACAACAAGCTAATCTACGTCTCCAGGTGTCTTTTTCATTTTGTTACCAATAACACCCACCAGACACTGAGATGACGCCTCAGGTTAAGTTCGGTCAGGGAGTATACACTGGTGATGTATGTTTGCACATCCATCACACCCTGGGTTATGGATAGCAACCACCAGGGCAGACAATTGGTCCATCCCCAGCTCTTGAATATGACCATCTGTCTGCCGCAGTCAGGTGAAATTTGGGTTTCCTCTTGGTCTTCTGCAGCTACAAGTTGTCACAGCTGGTGTTCCCTCACAATCCAGTTGCAGACGCAATATTTTCCTATGTTGTCCTTTGACCTCCACATTAGAGATATTACGAGGACTACTTTCTTCCATCTGCGAAATATAGCGAAGATTCATCCCATCCTGTCTACGGCTGATGCTGAGACTCTGATTCATGCATTTGTCTCTTCTAGATTGGACTACTGCAATTCTCTATTTTCTGGTTTACCACAGTCCAGCATTAGGGCTCCTCAATTGGTTCAAAATGCTGCTGCCAGACTTGTGACACGAAGCAGAAAGTTTGATCGCATTACACCCATTCTGGCATCCCTTCATGCGTCCTCCTTGTGGGTTGCTCCTCTGTCTCCACCTTGTGGCTCTCTTTAATTTTGCATCTGTGGGTTTGTTTGTATTGAGCTATGTCCTCTGGCTCCCCCTGGTGACGGTTCCTAGTGTTGTCTGTGTCTAAGTGTCTGTTGTTTTTTAAATATATATTTTTACTGTCTGCAGTTTTGTTCCCATCGTCTTTGCAGTCTGGTTTTATTTGTTTCATTCCTGTGTTTATTGTATCATGGTTGTATTTCTGTTAAGACTTCCTGTTTTATTTTGGTGTTCTTGATTGCCTTGTGTGTTTGGTTACTTTCTTCCTGTGTCACTCCCCAGCTGTGGTCTGTTAGTTATTTCTCACACCTGTCAGTTATTTGTTCATTAGTTCCTTTGTGTTTTAAGCCTGTGTTTGCCCTTGTGAGTTTGCTGGTCCCTTTATGTTGCTTCATGTCAGTTACTTCTGGTTTGCCAAGACTTGTGCGAATGTTGCACATTGCTGTCCCCTCTGATTCTGTCACTGTTAGTCTTAGTTCTGGATTGTTTTTTCCTTGTGTGGTTTGTTAGTTTGTGTGTTGAGTTTAACTCCCCGGAGAGCCTCTGATGACAATCTCACGTGCTCAAACAAAGAGTGTGTAAAACATAACTTATAAAACACAACATAAACATACGAGGTCTATTAGATAATAAACCGACACTTTTATTTTTTTTTAACTATATGGATTTGAATGACATGCGATTACACCAATCATGCTTGAACCCTCGTGCGCATGCGTGAGTTTTTTCACGCGTGTCGGTGACGTCATATCCCTGTGGGCAGGCCTTGAGTGAGATGTGGTCCCGCCCTCTCGGCTGAATTCCTTTGTTTCACACGCTGCTCGAGACGGCGCGCGTTGCTTTATCAAAATTTTTTCTGGACCTGTGAGGAATATCCGAGTGGACACTATTCGAGAAATTAAGCTGGTTTTCTGTGAAAAGTTTAACGGCTGATGAGAGATTATGGGGTGTTTCTGTCGGTGTAAGGACTTCCCACGGAGCGGGACGTCCTGCAGCGCTTCCAGGCGCTGTCGTCGGCCTGTTTCGAGCTGAAAACATCCTAATTTAAGGCTTAATTCACCCAGGACATCGTGAGAGAACAGAGAAGATTCAGAAGAGGCCGGCATGAGGAATTTATGCGGACATTCCACTGTTTAAGGACATTTTTTTAATGAAAGACGTACGCGCAAATTCGCCGAGTCGTTTCCGTGACGACTCGGCAAATCTGTGTGCGCCGCGACAGGAAAAACACCTCCGTGTTGAAAACCATTTGTAGAATTCAGGCGGCTTTTAATGGCTTTCAACAAGTGAGTAACTGAGAAATTGTTTAACAGCTTGGGCATGTTCCAACTTGCCCGTTAAGATTTCCAACGGAGGTGTTTTTCCTGCCGCGACCCCCCGCGGTCAGGTCCAGCCCGACATGCGACTCTGCCCGCACGTTCTTTCATTACAAAATGACCGTTAACAATGGAATGTCCGAATAAACTCCTCATGCCGACTTCTTCTGAAAGTTCTCTGTTCTCTGACGACTTACTGCATCAACAGAGCCTGAAATGTGGAAGTTTTCAACTTGAAACGGCGAGACGCTGCCGCCTCGAAGCGCAGATCGCCGTCAGGCACCGTGGACCGTCCTTAAAGCGACACTTAAAGACCAAAATCTCTCATCAGCCGTTAAAATTTTTACTGAAAACCAGCTGAATTTATTGAATGGTGTCCACTCAGTTGTGCCTTACAGTTTTGAAAAATTTTTTATCAAACAAAGCAACAGTCTCTGAGCCATTCCTAAACAATGAAAAAAATCGACGAGCGGGTGGACGACTCCTCACTCAAAGACTGCCCACAGGCGAATGACGTAACTGACAGGCGTGAAAAAACTCTCGCATGCCCACGAGGGTTCAAGCATGTCTGATGTAATCACACGTGATTCAAATCCATATGGTTTTTGAAAAAATAATAAGGTCGGATACTTTTCTAATAGACCTCGTATATATGTTCTGAAAGAACAGGTTGTCCTGAAAAAAGAGACATAAAATTTGACTGTGGGATGCAGGGAGAGCTGTTAACCGCAATAATAAAACATTTATGCGTGAACTGTCCAAAAACTGCCCTCGGACCCCAGAGGGTTAATTAACCTACTTTAGTACAACATATAGCCTACCAAAAATGTAAAAACAAATTCAACATGTTCTCCTTAATACTAGGACTAGTGGACCCTAGGACCAGCGGGAAGTTCACTGCAGTGCAGTGGCACCCAGAGTAGTACCATCTCAGCTCACCCACCAACTTCAGCAGCCCTGCTTGGTTACCATAATGACAAAAATAATCCTCAGGAAAAAAAACTGCACAAGTTAATTCCTATCCACAGATATGGAGTTGTAGGACTTTGTTTACCACGTAACCATATACAACTGTAAAAGATATATTAAACCAGCTTTGCACAATATGACCCCTTGCTTTCATGGCTTTGACACTTGCGGCACGGTAATGTACATTAGGATTATTTGAGTTAAGTCTTAAAGACTCTGCCTCGCTTCTTCCACCTCTCACCCCATCCCTGTCAGCAGAAGCTGCACCAAAACAATAGAACTGATTAAAAACGTCAGGAGAATTAGCATGGTATAACCCACACACCTTGTTTACTGTCCCCGGCCTTTCACTCTTTCTTCTGTCCCTCTCCGACTTGTATGCCATGGCTCTGTCTCACACCATCTCCACCACCCTTGGCAATATACGCTTGTCTGAGTGTGTCGTAGTCTCCTTCAGTGATGCTGTCTTGGGGATCAAGCTTCATTATTTATGCTATATCGCGTTCCACCATCAGTTCCCGCAGTGGAACAAATGAGACAGATTTCCTTGAATGTCACAATAGCAGTAAGACTCAGGAGAGGTTAAACTGAATTTAATTTTCACAGTGTAGACACCAAAAGGTGTCTTTTTGTGTTTGTTCATTTGCTACACAATAGCAAGATGTGATAGATGTATGCAACTGTTTCAAACACATTAGGCCTTTATGCAGTTGTGGTTCAGCGGTCTAAAATTGACATCTCACATTTAAAAGGCTGCAAGATGTCAATGCCTCGGTCCTTTTTGCAACAGTGATAGAAACAATGTTCTTATTCCAAAAATAAGTAAATAAATAAAATAAAAACATATGCACTAATGCACAAGCAGAGTATGCACTGACTGTAGTCTTTAAATATTAAATTGCTGAATCTTTCAGCAGGTGGCAGCTCAGAAAATGACATGTTGCTTTTCATGTGAACCCTAGATTGTTCAAAACACAGGCGTTTCAAAGGTTTTGTAGTAGGCGGTTTTCCATTACTATCCAAACTGCTCAATTTGAAATAATGAATTGAAAACATGTTGAACTAGAAGCACTCAGAGAGTGCAAACCTCCGCCAAGGCCATGGGGTCACTGACGCCATAACATCTACACGCCGTGGAATCATTGAACCTAAAAAAGTCTAACAATGATGTTTGCTCAGTAGTAAAAAAAAAAGTTTCATCTGCTGTGACTGGATAGCATGTATCCTTAGTGCTTGGCACTAAGGATACATGCTTAGTGTGTAGCTACATGCTACACACAGTTTATTGCAACTTGCACCTTTCCCATAAGCTACTGTCATCTGAGCACTGATATTGACATTGCATGTGCTTATAGACAAAAACAAATAAGAGACAAAATTCAATTTATTATTCAACTAAACTGCAAATATATGAATTTTTTAACATTTATGAAACACTTCTCTAAACAAGGCCATAGGGTCACTGACCCTAAAGAGATTCCCTCCTTGGCACAGTGATCTATTTTTTTGTCTCTTTCTCTAAAATTGTATATAATAATCATTAGATTATTAATATATAAACAAAAATAAATTTAAGAAATATTACAATTTGAAAACAAATGCACCCGAACGTGATGACAGCTGCAACTGCTTAATGCTAACTTTTAACATTGAAAATGCCATAGACATGCTAACGCGTTAGCATCGGGATCCGGATCGTGATCTGGATCACCACTAAAATTTAATCACTTGTTCTTCTTGTCATTTCCAACCACTCCACAAAATGTCATCAAAATCCGTTCAAAAATTTTTGAGTTATCATGCTGACAAACAGATAAACAAACAAACGCGACCGAAAACATAACCTCCTTGGCGGAGGCAACGAAAGCACGCATAAAAAAAATATCTCTCAAATATCACCAAAAGGTTTTTATGCTCACATGAGATGCTGTTTTTTCTTTTTTTTTAAGGTGATTCAAACTACATAACTAAAATACATAATACAGTACTTGTGGGCAGAGAAAGACATAAAGAGCGTGTTAAACATTAGAAGAGATGACATTATGGCAATAGTGGTTTGAAAAATGACAAGGAAATATTTAGCGGGACTTGCACTTCTGTCATTATTACTATTGGAATGACAGTTCTAGAGCCTCATTAGAATGACAGTTATCACAAGAAGACAAATCACAGCAGTTGCATTCAGTCGCTCAGTGGAAACATTAGAATTTTGCTGTTGTCTTTTTGGTCAACATTCTGTAAATATCACTTAACGTTTGTACAAATCTGGAGTGGCTACCCAGCTAGTGTTCTTAATTTCAAGTAATTTGCTGTACCAATGAAAAGTTTTCAGCTGTTGCCAGCACAAGGAATATGAACGCAAATATTTTTTTATGAATCAGTTGTCAGACTTTGGTCATCACAGTTGGTGCTTTAGTGAGTTGAAATGTGACAGTATGAGTGATTATATAAAGACAGTGCTGCCAAAGTGTGAATCGATGTTCATGGATCCTTATCCAAAGGCTTGTTGTGCTGGAGATGAAATGAATGAAAGAGGAGGTGGCGGTAAGGGCCCCTTCACCCACAGTATGAATAAGTATAAATCTGGGCGAATCACGGCGGAACAGCTCATATGAGCGAACCACAAAAACATCGAGGCGACGGGCAGGTGTGAGCGATGCCACTGCGCTGTGATAGTTTCATGCACGCGGGAACACACTGTGACAATAAAAAAAAAATACATGCCACCCATGGGATTCGAACCTGCACTTTCCAAACGTTCTGATTACCAGCCAGAAACTACCACTGAGCTACCATCACTATCCTGTAAAAGAGGCGGGAAAATGCCTGGTATCAAGACGGACATGGACGTATTTAAAAATAAATAAAACCACACACCATATAAAAACCAGCCCAGTCTCACGTTTTTTTTTTTTTTTTGTCCTCCCGTCATGAAATGATTGAAATTTTCATGACAGAGGTTTTTTTAAACTCATTATTACTAACCCTACTCCTACCCCCAACCCTAACCTTCACCCTAACCTAACCCTGCTCCTTAACCTCACCCTCACCATAACCACCCCGAACTCCCCACTGCACTTGCAATTACGTGCAGCCATCACGGAATGAATTAGAATGAATTTGTGAATTAATTTGTGCTCCCATGATGAAAATTGTACACTTTTCATGACAATATGACAAACCAATAGATTAATGTATATTTTGTGCTGCTGAATCACAACAATCCGGGTTGTAAAAACAATGCATTTTATTAAGCTCTTCTTATCAAGTGGGCAATACAAGTATGATCCGTCTGTTTCTTTGTAGATGACCCATGGTCATAGACGTACAGTCATGAAATGACATGAATGAGAAGCAGGGCGCTCTTATCATGTCCACATCTGCTGGCAGCGTGTCCAGCCAGCCCCGTGTCTGTGTCTGGCCTGCGCGTGTCCGATAAAACACAGTACGGGTTCTGCAGCTGTGACGTCCAGAACCAGATATCTCAACACCTGCAACTGTCAGTAGACACAGCCCCTGTCAGTCCAGCACACACACCATCTGTACATCCATATATCAGCAGCTCATGCAAGTGCGCCCCCACCCCCTGACATGCCACATGTTTACAGCTGCGGGGAGCGCAACACATGCACGATTCACGTGCACGGCACGTGTGTGCGGGGGGAGCCGACACTCTGGCACCTCACATGTGTGTTGCTGTTTTGCAAAGCCACATTCATGGGTCACTTAGACAAATTTCACATCCAGCTTGAAACTGATTGTCTGCTGACTGTTGTCATGCTAATAGCGTGAATGGCCACACATTTTCTAAAGGGGCTTTCACAATGGCATATTCGTAGAGCTGCTCATTACAGAGTATCATCTACGCTGTAATGAGCAGCTCTCCGCCCACTTCACGTGGAGTTTTTTCTCAATATGTAGCAGTATGTTGAGGGCTACGTGCGTAGGATGGAAGAAATGAATAAACCTGTTTCATTTTCTTTGGCGTACAGCACAGCATGGAGCCTTCACACGAGTACACTCAGCGCCGTGCTACTGTCCACTATTGTGAGCCTGCCCATGATTCAACACGGTACTGTGCGCCACTTCACATCTCCCTGTTGTTCTTCTGGAGCTATAAATACTGCAAGATTGTTGCTTCACTTTATCATACAGGACTCATTATATGAGGACTATTTCACTGTGTCGCATCCTTTCATAGGTTTTATTTTGAGGAGTCTGTGTCTCCTTAAAATAAAACCGCTCTCTCTCCTCTACCAGACTCCTTAAAATAAAATAAAATAAAAGCGCTCTCTCGCACACTCTCCCTCTCTCTCTCTCTCTCTCTCTCTGTGTGTGTCTAATCAGAGCTGTGACTCTTTAAAATAAACACGCACTCGCTGCATGTCGGTGCACTCATCAAACGCCCTGATCGATCAGTCTGATCAAAGCTGAAAAGAGCTGTGACTCTAAAATAAACTCGCACTCGCTGCATAAAAAAAAAAAATAATAATAATGTTAAATGACTCTGTTTTTGAGCCGCACCACACCGTGCAGTAGAGAACAGAGCGCACTTCCACAGAGGCAGAAAATAGCACTGAAACTGGTGCAGCATGGCACACGCGACTGTGTGCACACATTAAAACGCGAACACACGCAGCTGCATGTATGAACGAACACTGTTAAAGGCTGAGTACGTGCGTATTTTGGGCGTATTTAAATGAAACACAATGCCACAATGAGCAGCTCTACGAATACGCCACTGTGAAAGCCCCTTTAGTGCCAAGGGAGCGGTGTTAGCTGTTCGTGTGTGTCAGCTGGAATTTGGCCGACACCTGCCACAAGAGGGATCGATGGCTCTGACAGCGCACACTCTGTCTTTCAGCTGCTGGTCTGTGAAAATAGTTGTTGCAACAGGTGTATGAGGTGTTGGAAGCAGCTACAATTTTACACGTATTGCATACGATTCCTGCTTCATGCGCAATTAGACCACATTCGTACTATGTGTGAAGGGGCCCTAAGAGTTGATTTTGGATGTGGTTGTGTATGTCTTCAACTGATTTGGTGTGCAAAGATATGTGTTAGTGTTATATAACAAATCAGTCCAGTTAATGTTGATTTTCAAAAAGCAATAATTGCATTCATATTAAAGACTTTCAGCTTGATTTGATCTGATTTTCTTGAATTTGAGACATTTAAAATAAGACCCCTCCTCCATCTCAAATTAAAATTTCCAGCTAAAAATGAATCAGAATGGGGCAGAGTGGTCTCGTTTGAACTCCTGCCTGATATTGTGGGATTTGACCACTCCCGGGGACAGCCTGCCAGTGTGCAACACGAACACAGCATCACTTCACACACAAAGATGGTGTACTCACTGTTTTGTTTTCGGCTGCAATCACCAAAACAGTCAATCAATCAATCAATCAATCAATCAATCAATCAACTTTTTTCTTATATAGCTCCAAATCACAACAAACAGTTGCCCCAAGGCGCTCCATATTGTAAGGCAAGGCCATACAATAATTATGAAAAACCCCAACGGTCAAAACGACCCCCTATGAGCAAGCACTTGGCCACAGTGGGAAGGAAAAACTCCCTTTTAACAGGAAGAAACCTCCAGCAGAACCAGGCTCAGGGAGGGGCAGTCTTCTGCTGAGACTGGTTGGGGCTGAGAGAAAGAACCAGGAAAAAGACATGCCGTGAAGGGGGGCAGAGATCGATCACTAATGATTAAATGCAGAGTGATGCATACGGAGCAAAAAGAGAAAGAAACAGTGCATCATGGGAACCCCCCCACAGTCTACGTCTAAAGCAGCATAACCAAGGGATGGTCCAGGGTCACCCGATCCAGCCCTAACTATAAGCCTTAGCGAAAAGGAAAGTTTTAAGCCTAATCTTAAAAGTAGAGAGGGTATCTGTCTCCCTGATCTGAATTGGGAGCTGGTTCCACAGGAGAGGAGCCTGAAAGCTGAAGGCTCTGCCTCCCATTCTACTCTTACAAACCCTAGGAACTACAAGTAAGCCCGCAGTCTGAGAGCGAAGCGCTCTAATGGGGTAATATGGTACTACGAGGTCCCTAAGATAAGATGGGACCTAATTATTCAAAACTTTATAAGTAAGAAGAAGAATTTTAAATTCTATTCTAGAATTAACAGGAAGCCAATGAAGAGAGGCCAACACGGGTGAGATATGCTCTCTCCTGCTAGTCCCCGTCAGTACTCTAGCTGCAGCATTCTGAACCAACTGAAGGCTTTTTAGGGAACTTTTAGGACAACCTGATAATAATGAATTACAATAGTCCAGCCTAGAGGAAATAAATGCATGAATTAGTTTTTCAGCATCACTCTGAGACAAGACCTTTCTGATTTTAGAGATATTGCGTAAATGCAAAAAGGCAGTCCTACATATTTGTTTAATATGCGCTTTGAATGACATATCCTGATCAAAAATGACTCCAAGATTTCTCACAGTATTACTAGAGATCAGGGAAATGCCATCCAGAGTAACGATCTGGTTAGACACCATGCTTCTAAGATTTGTGGGGCCAAGTACAATAACTTCAGTTTTATCTGAGTTTAAAAGCAGGAAATTAGAGGTCATCCATGTCTTTATGTCTGTAAGACAATCCTGCAGTTTAGCTAATTGGTGTGTATCCTCTGGCTTCATGGATAGATAAAGCTGGGTATCATCTGCGTAACAATGAAAATTTAAGCAATACCGTCTAATAATACTGCCTAAGGGAAGCATGTATAAAGTGAATAAAATTGGTCCTAGCACAGAACCTTGTGGAACTCCATAATTAACTTTAGTCTGTGAAGAAGATTCCCCATTTACATGAACAAACTGTAATCTATTAGACAAATATGATTCAAACCACCGCAGAGCAGTGCCTTTAATACCTATGACATGCTCTAATCTCTGTAATAAAATTTTATGGTCAACAGTATCAAAAGTAGCACTGAGGTCCAACAGAACAAGCACAGAGATACGTCCACTGTCCGAAGCCATAAGAAGATCATTTGTAACCTTCACTAATGCTGTTTCTGTACTATGATGAATTCTAAAACCTGACTGAAACTCTTCAAATAGACCATTCCTCTGCAGGTGATCAGTTAGCTGTTTTACATCTACCCTCTCAAGAATCTTTGAGAGAAAAGGAAGGTTGGAGATTGGCCTATAATTAGCTAAGATAGCTGGGTCAAGTGATGGCTTTTTAAGTAATGGTTTAATTACTGCCACCTTAAAGGCCTGTGGTACATAACCAACTAACAAAGATAGATTGATCATATTTAAGATTGAAGCATTAAATAATGGTAGGACTTCCTTGAGCAGCCTGGCAGGAATGGGGTCTGATAAGCATGTTGATGGTTTGGATGAAGTAACTAATGAAAATAACTCAGACAGAACAATCGGAGAGAAAGAGTCTAACCAAATACCGGCATCACTGAAAGCAGCCAAAGATAACGATACATCTTTGGGATGGTTATGAGTAATTTTTTCTCTAATAGTCAAAATTTTGTTAGCAAAGAAAGTCATGAAGTCATTACTAGTTAAAGTTAATGGAATACTCAGCTCAATAGAGCTCTGACTCTTTGTCAGCCTGGCTACAGTGCTGAAAAGAAACCTGGGGTTGTTCTTATTTTCTTCAATTAGTGATGAGTAGAAAGATGTCCTAGCTTTACGGAGGGCTTTTTTATAGAGCAACAAACTCTTTTTCCAGGCTAAGTGAAGATCTTCTAAATTAGTGAGACGCCATTTCCTCTCCAACCTACGGGTTATCTGCTTTAAGCTACGAGTTTGTGAGTTATACCACGGAGTCAGGCACTTCTGATTTAAAGCTCTCTTTTTCAGAGGAGCTACAGCATCCAAAGTTGTCTTCAATGAGGATGTAAAACTATTGACGAGATACTCTAACTCCCTTACAGAGTTTAGGTAGCTACTCTGCTCTGTGTTGGTATATGACATTAGAGAACATAAAGAAGGAATCATATCCTTAAACCTAGTTACAGCGCTTTCTGAAAGACTTCTAGTGTAATGAAACTTATTCCCCACTGCAGGGTAGTCCATCAGGGTAAATGTAAATGTTATTAAAAAATGATCATCTTATCTGAGCTAAGCACTAAGTCAGACAAAAGGTCTGAAAATTCACAGAGAAACTCACAGTAACGACCAGGTGGACGATAGATAATAACAAATAAAACTGGTTTTTGGGACTTCCAATTTGGATGGACAAGACTAAGAGACAAGCTTTCAAATGAATTAAAGCTTATTATATCATTTACCAACAGGGAATTAGAAGAGAGAGACCTAATGTTTAATAGACCACATTTAACTGTTTTAGTCTGTGGTGCAATTGAAGGTGCTATATTATTTTTTCTTTTTGAATTTTTATGCTTAAATAGATTTTTGCTGGTTATTGGTGGTCTGGGAGCAGGCACCGTCTCTACGGGGATGGGGTAATGAGGGGATGGCAGGGGGAGAGAAGCTGCAGAGAGGTGTATAAGACCACAGCTCTGCCTCCTGGTCCCAACGCTGGACAGTCACAGTTTGGAGGATCCAAGAAAATTGGCCAGATTTCTAGAAATCAGAGCTGCTCCATCTAAAGTGGGATGGATGCCGTCTCTCCTAACAAGACCAGGTTTTCCCCAGAAGCAGTCGTGACAAGTGCAGATTTTTTTGGTTCCTAGTGGAGAAGGGAAGATGATGTAAATGAGAGAGGCTGTGTCAGTAAGTGTTAGCAAGATTTAATGTGACTAATGATAACGGGGCTGTCCCCGGAAGTACAGTTTTTGCATCATATGCTCTTTCATTTAACCCCTTTATCGCCAACACTCAAAGGAGACTACGGTGCCCAATCGCTGTGGTTGTTCCACAACTTACTAGACAATCTGACTAATTTTGCTAACAGGATTAGACGAACCTGAATATTTTATTTTTAATGAATTTATTCATTTATTTGTTAATTTATTTATTCAGCACAGACTCAAAAATAGCAAAAAAAAAGCTCATATTGAAAACAATTTAACAGCGTACCCATGTGCCTGAAATGGTGTAGGCAGAAGCAAAATCTTATAAACACCCACCCCTTTAAAAATAAAAATGTATACATATACCCATGACAGCAAATACAAAGTATAAATTAATCACTGAACTAAAATTTCAAAACACAGTGTAGAATGCACAAACCCATAAACAAAACAAAATCTATACACCTAATTCATCTTGCTATAAAAAGTAATTAAATGACTTTAATAAAGTCTTTTAAAGCCAACCAAGTTACCAAATAATTTAATGTTATCAGGACACTTATTCCAAATGTTAACACCCTTAACAGAAACACGACTTTTTACAGTAGTTTGAATCTTTGACTTCTCAAATAATAATATTCCTTGCAAATTATGACTGGAGTCACTCCATTTTAAACATGTCCTGGACACGTTGTGGTAAAAATAAATTTTTAACTTTAAACGTGATTTGTGTTATGATGTAATTAATCAAGTCCCAGAATTTTAAAATATGTAAACAGACAAATAATTGGTTTGTTGGCTCATGATATGGTCTATTACTAATAATTCATATAGCTTTCTTTTGTAGTAAAAATACTGTATTTGTTTTATAAGCAGATCCTCAAACTTCAATGCAATAAGTCCATATATGGAATAAGTAACAAATGATATAAGGTAGTTAATGAGTGTTGGAAATCTTGTGCTTTATACAAAACTGCAATGGCTTTTCACATTTTAGATTGAACATAATTTGTGTTTTCCAACTGAATTCATCATCAGTAAAAACCCCGAGAAATTTTGTTTCATTTAAACATTCAATTTCAGTATCATATATTAATCCATTTCTGCATAAATTCTTGGGCTTATTTCCAAAGATGATACTTAGTTTTACCAAAATGGAGCAATAATTTATTTGAATCAAAGCATTCTTTGAACTTTTTGATTTATTTTAATGTATAACTCACTATTTTTGGTCGTTCCTTCATACTTCCATGGACATTATACTATATCATTGACATTTTGGCATTGTTGAAGTCTAATTGCAACTTATTAATGGGTACAGATGTGGACCATGTGACCTGGGCATGATGAAACATATCTCCAAGTTACCAACCTAAGGCTAACAAGCAATGTAACCTGGGTTTGGGTGATTGATTAAGGCATATTTTCCTGGACTTGGCAGTGGCTCTAATAAGACATAACCACGGCACTACAGGTATAGCTAATGTTACTGAACTATCGAAAGCTGATAATTAATGTCAATGGTGGTAACACACAAATTAAATGATATTGAAATTTTACTCGCTGAAAAAATAGATCAATGATGTCTTACAAGATATTACCATTACACACACACACACACAACAATCCATATGTCCCATATTAGCTTTAAAAATCTTTATAAAGGAGTTTGAAGCCTTCATGTAGCTGGTCGCCTGGTGGTACACACCCACTCAGGTTGACCACCACCATAATTATGCAGAAATTTATGGTTGGCTAAATTTTTAACGGAGTTTCATAAAATTTGCACCTGTGTGTTACGCACTCTGCAACTGTACAAACATGACAAATAAATGCATCATGCAGATTAGAGTGGCAGGAAAATATCAAATTGTTGCAGCTCTTTTTGAACTAAAAGTCTGTGCAAGTGTGCAATTTGGAAATGTAATGTTACAAACCCAACTGAATCAATACATAACATCAATACCATTCAAACCACTGATCAATACCTCTTGATGCTCAGACTGTCTGTGCTTGGATAATGATGTGCATGTGTCACCATGCGGCGTTTTCATTTTGCACCAACACCAGTGCCTCTAATGAATTCATTAAATTTTGAATTTCGACAAATTCATTGTTTTTCTGATCTCCCCGCTGTACTCGCGCCCTCCACCCCCACCCGCATTTATTCTGACTACAAACAAACATGATCAATACTTGAGTTAATGCACGGTCAGAAAAGCAAAACGTGTGGCGCTGGCCTTGGCGCAGGCTGCTGTTCCACCTCCGCTGCCACCAAGCTGACTGGGTCCAGAGAAGTCGAGAGAGGAGTGAAGAGAAAGAGAAAGCAACAGAGCGTGCAGAGGAGAGGAAATACTATGTGTTCATTTATAATGAATGCATTATGGGGTAAATTGGAAAGTATTCAGCTTCGAATCTTTTTTTTCTCACCTGCTGTATTCATTTTTTTATTATTATGTGAGAGGCAATTATGTCTTGCAGCACTGGTAATGACTTTTGTTAAGGAAAGCAGTGGTGAATGACGTGTGTGTGCTCGAGTGTCGGAGGCTGGGAACACTACAGATGACAGGTCACAGGTGTGGGTGTGTGCTCAACGAGGCTGCAGGCAAGGGGAGTGTGTGTGTGTGTGTGTGTGTGTGTGTGTGTGTGTGTGTGTGTGTGTGTGTGTGTGTGTGTGTGTGTGTGTGTGTGTGTGTGTGTGTGTGTGTGTGTGTGTGAGGCAGAATGGTGATTTGTGAGTATTGTATTCCTGTAATCTGCTCAGATCAGATCAGAGCCAATAACGCAACGCTGAGCCAAATACCACACTGCTTCTTTCTTTCTCTGCTACTTTTCAGTCCCCCTCCACCCCTCCACCCTCTTGCTGGCTTTTTTTTTTCTTTTCACTGCAGTGAAAGCCAGGGTTTGCTGCAGAGGAGAAGATGGAGCGAGAGACAGACAGGCAGGAAAGAGTTGGGAACAGAAGCGAGGACGGGACGGAGAAAGTGGCAGACAATGAGATGAGGAGATGGGAATGAGCCGTAAACGATTACCGCTCCGCTTGTGTGCGCGTTCCTCGTGCAGCCTGATACCGAATTGAACTGTGCT
The DNA here is from genome assembly GCF_902500255.1 of Thalassophryne amazonica. NCBI lineage: Eukaryota > Metazoa > Chordata > Actinopteri > Batrachoidiformes > Batrachoididae > Thalassophryne > Thalassophryne amazonica. Next base: position 20,761,798 of record NC_047118.1, read on the forward strand.
CTTATTGACACACACACACTTGCCACAAGCGTTGGAGTTTGCTTGTGGCCAATGTTGGGTGGTGCTTGGCAGAAGAAATTAAGCCTAACAACCATGGCATCTGTCTCAGCAGCAGGAGAGTCCCGCCTCCCCACCCACACATGACCTGCCCTGCTTTCATTCACTGATCTGCCTGCTGCCAGCCTCAGGATGGGCCGCCACCGCTGCTATTGACCCCCCTCGCTGCTGCAGCCGCTCCATCACAGCCAACTGCTATGTGCCTGTGCCTGCACCTATGTTTCCTCCCCTCCAGCAACAACCAGGAGCTCAGCGATATGGATGCATCAAATATTAATAAATGTAACTCTGCTTCTTCCATTTTGAATGCAAGTTCTCATGCTGTAGCCAGAACACCGCTTCTCTGCTCTCAGACTTCTAATCCAGGTTATCTGGAAGCAGAAAGTTTGACCACATTACGCCCATTTTGGCATCTCTTCACTGGCATCCTGTCCTGGTGAGATCAGATTTTAAGGTTCTGCTACTAGTCTATAAAATTGTTTACGGACTGGCACCTCCCTACCTAGCTGACCTAATTAAACCCTACGTACCGGCCCGGGCTTTGTGGTCTCAGGGTGCAGGACTACTTTATGTCCCTAGGGTGAATAAGAAGTGTGCGGGTCACAGAGCTTTCTTTTATCATGCCCCTGTTCTGTGGAATGATCTTCCTGCGTCAATAAAACAGTCAGATTCTGTGGAGACTTTCAAGTCCAGACTTAAGATGCACTTATTTTCCCTTTCGTAGGGCTAGCATACTGGCATAGTATGTTACTATGCTTTTTGTTGTTGTTGTCCTTTCAGCGTCTCCCATTTTGTGGTCGGGGTCACCACAGCGGATACAGCCAGATCCACATTGGTATTTGGCACAAGTTTTACACCGGATGCCCTTCCTGACGCAACTCCAGTGTTACCTGGAGAAACACAGCCGCTGGTGTTCCAAAGAGGTCTCCCATCCAAGTATTAACCTGCACTTCTGAGATCTGACGGGATTCATTTTATTAGGAATTGTTTGTGTAATTTGTGTCAGTAGTATGGCCCAAGCAGAGGGTCACCCCTTTGAGTCTGGTCTGCTTGAAGTCTCTTCCTCAGAGAGAGTTTTTCCTTACCACTGTCACCTGTGTGCTTGCTGGGTTGGTAAGGTTATGTACCAAGCCACATTCTTCACGTGTTACAACAGTACTAGACTGGCCTGCCTGCAGTCCAGACCTGTCGCCCATTGAAAATGTGTGGCGCATTATGAAGCGCAAAATACAACAACGGAGACCCCGGACTGTTGAACAACTGAAGTCATACATCAAGCAAGAATGGGAAAGAATTCCACCTACAAAGCTTCAACAATTAGTGTCCTCAATTCCCAAATGCTTATTGAGTGTTGTTAGAAGGAAAGGTGATGCAACACAGTGGTAAACATACCACTGTCCTAACTTTTTTGAAACGTGTTGCAGGCGTCCATTTCAAAATTAGCAAATACTTGCACAAAAACAATAAAAATTTAGCAGGTTGAACAGTAAATATCTTGTATTTGTGGTGTATTCAATTGAATTTAGGTTGAAGAGGATTTGCAAATCATTAAATTCTGTTTTTATTTACATTTTACACAACATCCTAACTTAATTGGAATTGGGGTTGTAGTAAAATTTGCAAACAGCATGAGCAGAAAAAAAAAAAATCAGCAAAAATTAACTTCTTCTGTGTGGCCAGGGTTGGGAGGGTTACTTTAAAAATGTATTCCGATACAGTTACTAGTTACCTGTTGAAATATGTAATCAGTAACGTAATCCAAGTACCATTAAAGTAATGTAATTTGATTACTTTCAATTCCTTCTGGATTACTCCAATATCAAATATGCTAAAGATCCTTACTCTGGATGGCATTACCCTGACCTCTAGTAATACTGTGAGAAATCTTGGAGTCATTTTTGATCAGGATATGTCATTCAAAGCGCATATTAAACAAATATGTAGGACTGCTTTTTTGCATTTACGCAATATCTCTAAAATCAGAAAGGTCTTGTCTCAGAGTGATGCTGAAAAACTAATTCATGCATTTATTTCCTCTAGGCTGGACTATTGTAATTCATTATTATCAGGTTGTCCTAAAAGTTCCCTAAAAAGCCTTCAGTTAATTCAAAATGCTGCAGCTAGAGTACTGACGGGGACTAGAAGGAGAGAGCCTATTTCACCCATATTGGCCTCTCTTCATTGGCTTCCTGTTAATTCTAGAATAGAATTTAAAATTCTTCTTCTTACTTATAAGGTTTTGAATAATCAGGTCCCATCTTATCTTAGGGACCTCGTAGTACCATATCACCCCAATAGAGCGCTTCACTCTCAGACTGCAGGCTTACTTGTAGTTCCTAGGGTTTGTAAGAGTAGAATGGGAGGCAGAGCCTTCAGCTTTCAGGCTCCTCTCCTGTGGAACCAGCTCCCAATTCAGATCAGGGAGACAGACACCCTCTCTACTTTTAAGATTAGGCTTAAAACTTTCCTTTTTGCTAAAGCTTATAGTTAGGGCTGGATCAGGTGACCCTGAACCATCCCTTAGTTATGCTGCTATAGACGTAGACTGCTGGGGGGTTCCCATGATGCACTGTTTCTTTCTCTTTTTGCTCTGTATGCACCACTCTGCATTTAATCATTAGTGATCGATCTCTGCTCCCCTCCACAGCATGTCTTTTTCCTGGTTCTCTCCCTCAGCCCCAACCAGTCCCAGCAGAAGACTGCCCCTCCCTGAGCCTGGTTCTGCTGGAGGTTTCTTCCTGTTAAAAGGGAGTTTTTCCTTCCCACTGTAGCCAAGTGCTTGCTCACAGGGGGTCGTTTTGACCGTTGGGGTTTTACATAATTATTGTATGGCCTTGCCTTACAATATAAAGCGCCTTGGGGCAACTGTTTGTTGTGATTTGGCGCTATATAAAAAAAAATTGATTGATTGATTGATAATACAGACAAAAGAAACTAAATATAAATAGTCTTGACTACATAGTACAGTTTATTAAGAAAAAATAAAAGTTTCTTTTATATGGCATGCTCTGTTTTACTTCACATTATGAATTAAGAGAGCCACAATATTGTTTTAAACACACACAGTGTTCACCTGCTAAATTTTCAACAAAAAATGCCAAACAAATGAAGGATAATGAAAACTCAGGCGGTGTGCAGATGAATTTGTAATTAAAAGTGGCTTGCAGAACAATATACAAAACAAAAAAAGTCTGCTACTTCAGTAAATTCGCACCATGTTTAACATATCAGTCCACTTATTGAACTTTCAAAATAAGAACAACAGCATAATGAAAACCATTAAGTAAATACTGTCAGTAAGGAGGCGTGGTCGCCATTTAATTCCGGGCAAGTTAGTGATTTGATAGAAGTTCAAGAAACAGGTGGAATATGCAGGAAAGCTGTGCATGTTGGCAAAGCCACAAACGGAGGAACAAGGGAGACAATATTTCCTTCCATAAGTAAGTGGTTTTGGTTCTTCTTGTCACTTTGTCCATGATATTTGGATGATAAACAGCTGTATGTCTCCTGCTGTACCTGTGTCGCCCGATGACACAAACCATTAACTCTTCACTTATGTCTAGTTGATATTTTCCACTGCTAGACCAATCTATAGTTAAAATACTTGTCGTTAGTGATTAAAATTGTTCGACAAGACTGGGGATTTTTTTTTAATTTGCACCTTAAAATAATGAGATTATAATGACCCGCGCGCTGTGCCGCTCACAGTCACACCCACACATACGAGGTCTGTGAGAAAAGTATCGGACCTTTGGCTGGGGAAAAAAAAACTGGCTTACCTGGAGCGTTGCAAACCTAATCACCCTCGAAGTAGTCTCCTTGGGACTCCACACACTTCTCCCAGCGGTGTCGCCACTGTTGGAAGCATTCCAAAAAAGCCTCTTTCGGGATGGAGCGCAGCACCGCCATCATTGCAGCCATGATGTCCTCCCTCGTCTCAAAACACGTTCCTTTTAATGGTGTTTTGATTTTTGGGAACAGCCAGAAGTCACAAGGGGCCATGTCAGGAGAGTATGGAGCCTGTGGAACCACAGGAGTTTGGTTTTGAGACAAAAAAGTCTGAATTAAGTTCGAGGAATGAGCTGGAGCATTGTCATGGTGGAGGCGCCAATTTCCTGTGGCCCACAACTCCCGTCTCTTGCACCGTACAGCATCACGGAGGCAACGGAGGACATCTCTGTAATACTCCTTCGTTACTGTTTGACCCTGTGGTGCGTACTCATGGTGTACCACACCACGGGAGTAAAAAAAAAACAGTCAGCATTACCTTAACATTGCTGCGCACTTGGCGCGCCTTCTTCAGTCGTGGTGACGTGGAATGCTTCCACTGTGACGACTGGAATTTTGTTTCCGGGTCGTACCCGTACACCCAGGACTCATCACCGGTTTTAATGGTGTCCATAAAGCTGGGATCAGTGTGAATGGAGTCCAGCATGTCCTGTGAGACTTCAACACGGAGGTGCTTTTGGTCCGCCGTCAGCAACCTCGGCACGAACTTCGCAGCCACTTATTTCATGCCCATATCTTCTCTAACAATGGAATGTGCCGAAAAAGTACTAATGTCCACTTCCTCCACAATTTCTCGGATGGTCACTCAACGGTCCCGCATCACCACAACGTTCACTTTGGAAACGATCTCGTCATTTCGGGACGTCGATGGTTGGCCGGTGCGCGGCTCGCTCTCCACCGTTACATGTCCGTCTTTAAAGCGGTTGTACCAGTCCTTAATCCGTGTGGTGCTCATGGCTTCATCTCCAAAAGCTGTTTTAATTTTCCGAATGGTTTCCACTTGGCTGTCGCCAAGTTTCTGGCAGAATTTAATGGAATAGCGCTGCTCCAAGCGTTCCGACATTTTCCGCACAAACAGAACTCCGACGAGGAGGGTGGAGCACTCCTCCCACAAAGCCTGCTCACAGGCGAATGACGTAACCGACAGGCGTGAAAAAACTCACGCATGCGCACGAAGGTTCAAGCTTGTCTGATGCAATCACACTTGATTTAAATCCATATGGTTTTAAAAAAAAATAAAAAGGTATGATAGTTTTCTCATAGACCTCGTAGAGATGTGCACCCACACCACTGACTTCATGAATTCATGAATGAAACTTGGTCAATAAAGGATAATTGTGTAAAAATATAATATGTATATAAATGTATTGTAATGGTTTTAGGAGCCGCGTTGAACAGCAGCTGCAGCAGGACGCCTCAGCTCAGCAGCTTAAACAGCGCAGATCCGTGTAACTTTCAACACTAATATTTGGGAATGTGTGTGTGTCAGAGTAAGTTTAATACTTTCCTGACATAATTTAATTTTACTGGCTCAATATCCAGGTCAAAATGGTATTTTAACACGTATTTTGCGAGTATTTTTCTGAGTGTGTCCAGTTGCGGATCTCCATTGAAAATGCATTAACATCCGGGAACTTCCTCAATATTTTGCCCGGTTAGGAGACGTCATGTCGCTGTCTATGAAGGGACGTTTTCATTTCAAAGAAAAAAAAAATTATATACAGATAATATCATAAAATACATTAAAATTGTAATCCTGCAAAGTAATCCCCATTTTTACTAAATATATCTGTATTCTGAATACGCCTTTTTTTCTGTAACTGTAGCGGAATACAGTTACCTTTTTTTTGTATCGTAATTACGTAATGCTGTTACATGTATTCCGTTAAGGGCCTTTCACACTGAATATGTCAAATGCATTAAAAATCGGTCTAAAATGCATTATTTTCAATGAGACGCGTTGCTTTTTAGATGCGTCAGAAGCGTCGCGTCAAAAGCCGAGCTAAACCGACGCTTCTGACGGGAGCGCGCATTGTCGCTTGTCAGTCAGCAGGCTGACGCAGTCAAAGTTCAATCCAATCCAACTTTCGACGTTCTGAGCTGTGACGTAGCTTTGCATTGTCCAATAGGAACGACGCGTCGGGCCAAAACACGGAAGACGAGTGGCAGAAACCACTGATCTCTACAAAACCGATCGGTGCAGAAACCACTGATCTCTACAAAATGGATTGGCACAGAAACCACTGATCTGTGCAAAACATACGTGTCACAGGACTGTTCATTTATGGAGCAGTTTTCTGAAGAAAAATCCTTCGAAATATTTTTTGTTGTTGTTATCCTCAGAATTTCTGATTATTGTTAAAAAAAAGTTTGGAACACTTGTAATTAAAATAACTAAATCAATAAATGGTTCTTTAGAAACCTTTCATCTGTAAATTAAATCCACCTGTTATTTCAGATTAGATAATTTCTTGTTTAACATAAGGAACCTCGGACATTTCTTTTTAGACAAAATAACATGGAAATTTGTACATTTTTTTTAAGTCTGGTAGATTATTTATATCTCATTTCAACCAGAAAAACAGACACTGTAAATAAATAAAAATGTTTATTATAAATGCAACAGGAAATAATTTAACGACTGCAGTGTGATTGTAAAGTAGGATTTCTGTGACATAAACCTCATGTTTTTTTATATATATAAACATTTCAACTTGTAATTTCGCCAAAATATGTAATTGCCTTTAATGTTGTTATCAGGACAGAGTCATTTCTAAAATATGAATTTGAACGCAATAAGTGGAGAGCTTCTACTTGTGCAAATGTCTTTGGACTTTGATTTCGTGGACATTTTTAATGACCCGTTCATTTATTGTTAAAATATAAAATGAAACAGCTATTTTAAAAATAATAAAATAGTTGCTGTTGAAAGAGCCTTTTATTTAGAAGCAGGTGATGTTATGCTGGATTCTCGGGACCAGATGAAGGTCTCTTCTGCAGCTTTGAACTCTGGTGGTGTTGCTGAAGACACTTTTGTACCTATTTTGAAGAGCAGAGATGTTTTCTTTCAACTGGACTTCGTGGTGTTCAGCTCATCAATGGAAGTTTGGTTGTCTGCACAGCAAATGTTCCTGATTGGGACAAATAAAAATATTTCTTTAAAAATAAAGAAACACTAAACAGTTTATATATAAAAAAGGGAAAAAACGATAGAAAAAATGCCCGAAAAAATAAGTTATTTAAAGTTGAGCTTTGGTGGTGTCTGACAAAAGCTGTAGCTTTATTTGGTAAAAATAAAAAACACTGAACCATTTAGAAATTAAAGCATTCACTCAGATCAACTGTGCTAAAAGGCTAAGCTAACATTAGCCGATCAATAAACCTTCACAGCAGTTCAGTAAACATCACGTTTTATTTTTACATTATTCTCACCTTGCTGCAGAACTAAACTCCGTTGGTCAAACTGGGACTTCGCATATATCCAAAAAGTTTTCGGACTGAGTGGGTTTTGCTGTTTTTTTAAAGCTTTTTTGTGGTTCAGGCGACACAAATTCAAGATGGCGATCGCTGAACTTTTTCCAGGTTGTGGAAACAGCCAGAATGTGACGTGGCAATCTCCGCCCCCTTGCCGCTTCTGAAGCGACACGTCTGACGTCATGTGTCGGATGCGTTAAAAACGCATCTTGATGGATTGGCTTAAAGTATTCAGTGTGAAAGGCCCATTACTCCCCACGCCTGTGTGTGGCCTATATTTACATGTATAACAACTAAACTTTTTGTAAATAAAGCTGAATATCTCTCTTCGGACTTTACAACAATTTCCCGAAATGTTCTCTGGGGGCAGTAAGTGATGTATTGTTTGCCTGATTTTAGGTACAAAGCAGCTCTTTGAATCCTATCCAGTCCCAGCTGATTGTGCAAGGAGCTAAATTTAAACATCCTTTCTGCTTGTGTTTGCCATCGCTAGGTCAACCCTCAATCCACATCCGACCCTCCCCCAATCTCCCAGCGCTGAGCGCCACCGCCATCCCACTACGTGGCAGCGCCGCCTTTATACCTAAAACCACCCAGAAATACAGAAGGCCAAATCAGCTTACGTGCAAAAAGTGGCATTGGTGCTATACTTAGACAAGCGCAGGCTCAGCACGTGCACACATATACCAGGCCGGAGCTGAATACACGCAAAGATGATTAAACATGAACGCCAATCTGGAATTCTTTGCATACACAAGCATGCAGGACCACATCATAAAGAGAAATGCGGCTTCTGGGGAGAAAAATTCTATTATGTGTCTTGCAAGAAGCTACAAGCTGGATAATGTGGAGCAGCGGCACATGGCTCTGTCTCCCTCTGAAGCCCTCGTCTCCCTTCATCGCCGCTCTCAGCCCTGCCACCTACTCACTTCCTACACCTTACTCCTATATCCTGTTCTTCTTTCCGTCTCTTTAATGAAGAATAAACCTGCCACCACCTCTCTCCGGCTCCAGTCTTCCTGATCCATTTCCCATTCTGTCAGCCACATCCCCTTCTGTTGCTCACTTATTGCATTGTCCTAAATTCTATTTTCTCTCAAAATCTGTCCTTTGTTCTTCTGTTTCTTCCAATATTGTGTCAGCCACCTGCTGTCTGCAGCTCCTGCTGTTTATTCTCCATGTTTGCTTGCTGTATCTCCAGATTATTTCTCTGGGGGGCATTGTTTGTGTGTGTGTGTGTGTGTGTGTGTGTGTGTGTGTGTGTGTGTGTGTGTGTGTGTGTGTGTGTGTGTGTGTGTGTGTGTGTGTGTGTGTGCTCTCGCCATGATGAGTTATCGGTTGGACTGGATCAGACTGGGTGGGGCTTGGCTCTTGGCAAACAGGTGGCATCTAGGGTGAACGCTGGCAGTGATAAGTACGAAGGTGTGGGAGGATAACGGCATTTGTGTTGCAATCGTTTCTGAACTGCCGTTGTTTCTTAACAACAAGCCGTTATTTGTTAAAGCATGCCTTCAGGGTCATGAAGTTCTGAAAGCGTACAGTGGGCCCACCAACAGCTACAAGATGGATAGGGTGGCAGCTGGAACAAATGTGGCAGCCGAGTCTGGAGGCATGAGCTTGAATAATATCTAACTTGGCAGTTGACAGCATGCATTTATGTGATTATTTTAACGACGCTCACAAGTTGGTTGGGTGGCTTTTAATGGCTGGGCCACTGTTTAATGTTCCTGTCAGGGTGGGGTTATCGTGAAACCTGTTCCTTCTGTCCCTCCTGTAACGCTGCTCACATGCCTGCTAAACGGCAAGCCATCTTCCTGAGAGAGCGAGTGCATGAAAAAGTGCAACGCAGCGCAAAGCCCTTATTAAAGCCGTCCACCGCGGTTGCCCTCTGACTGGTTCCTGCTGTAAATCTCCCCTTTAATTGGAGAGGGCACAAGAAGAGAGGTGCAGCCTCCATCGGAAAATGTATTCTCAGTCTGTGAGGATGGATAGCACAGTGGCGGATGGGGAAATCGGGAAGGGCAGATTGCGCGGGTGGAGCCTAACCAGAAATCAGACATATAAACACAATGGTGGTTTGGGAAGAGAAATCACATGAGAGAACATGAGGCACACGGATAGACACGGAGAAAGAGGTGCATCACATGCATAAGCGTATTTAGAATATACCACAAACGGTGATGGCAGAAATGACATTTTATGTCACTTCAAAAGACAAACCGCAATTAATTCATGAATTGATTTATTCTTTCAAAACAATGGGGAAATTGATTATTTCGCAAAACTTGAAACAGTAAAAGAAACAATTGCTTTAGGTTACAATTTATTGTTTTTAAATGCTCAAGACATTAAAGGAACTAATTGTTTTTTTTTTTTTAAACTCACCTTAGTGAAACACTCAAAACATTTAGACAGAATTGCTTCAGAAAATAATGTACACCTTTGAAACACTAAAACCACTAAGCAATTGTTTCAGAAAATGATTCACTTCTTTGAACAACAAACAAAAAAAAACCCTAACGAAATGGTTGTGAATACAATTGTGTTTTGAAATGTTTGAAACACTAAATGACACAGTTGCTTCAGACAATAACAATGTTTCAAACTGCTGAAAACTGGACAGGAACCTTTTCTTAGACTATTGAACTTTTCAATGAGAATTATAGTATAAAATGGATCAGTACTTTGAAACACTCAAAACAATAAGCAAAACAGGTGTACTTCAGGAAGTAAACTGTTATGATATACTCAAAACAATAATGTCACACTTGCTTCAGGCATTAATTTGTTGTTTTGAAATGGTTTGAAACTGTCAAGCAATTAATTGCTTCACAACCAAATAAAATTTCTAAAAGGTCACATCAGTAAATGAAACAATTATTTGAGAAAAATGATTTATTGATCCCAAATGTTCAAAACAATAAAATAATAATTTGCTCTAGAATGTAATTCATATTTTCAGCAACCTTGAAACTAAATGAAACAACTGCATTGGACAATGATTTATTCTTTAAATATATATAAATATTTTTCAAGCAATAATCTACATTACAGTATTTAACAGTTTTTCAAAAAAGAAGCTCTGAAAAGTAAATGAAGCAATTATTTCATAAATTATTGTTTCAAAATATTTATAACTCTGTATGATACAAGTGATTAAAAAAGAAACACTCAAAACACAAAATAAAATAATTGTTTCACAAATGATTCACAGTTTCAAAATGCTTGGAACCTACAATGGTGAAATCTAGCAGACAGTGACCCACCCTCCCCAAAAACAATTCCTGGCTGCACCCCTGGTCACACATGGAGAGGAACAGAAAGTAATGAATGGAGACAAATAGAAATGTCTGTGAGCAAAAGAAAAGGAGGCTGTGCGTGAAAAAAGAGAGGCAGGTTGATTTCAACAGAGTCGCAGCCTGGGTGTCCTCACGTAATGGGGTTGCCATGACAACAATGTACAAGAGAGAGTCAGGCTCCAGCAAAGTGTGTTGTGTTATATGTGTTTGCATGTGTGTGCTTCTCAAGTGACTGATTGTCTTTGAGTCAATATACAACAAAATACTGTAACACAGCAGCACCTTGGGTAATTTTTTTTTCGTGTGGAAAAAGGCTCTTCTTGTAGGAATGTCACAGTTGACAATGGGAAAGGAAAAGAGCTCCTTCTGGCCACTTCCTGTCGAGTGGATGTTCAGTCAGTCGCTCGGAGCCGTGTCGAATGAGGTTAGGTGACGTGACGCCGGTCAGGTGACGCAGTTTCGGAGGCCCAGCTGTCACGGAGCAGAAGCAGTCCCACCGGAGCGCCAATCTGTCATCATTATATTAATGACACGCGTCGCACTGCTAGTAGCACCATCTCTTGTGTGTGCCAAAGCTAATGAGCAGCCCCCTAATTGTAAAATTAATTGAAAAACATTTTGATTAAAGACTACTCTCCCCACCTCGGCCCTCCTCCATCTTCATCAGCTCCCCTTTCACGCTGCGCCGCCATCTTTCTCTCCTCTGCCTGTGTCCTTTTTGGGCCTCGCTCGTTCAGCCGTCCTCACTTTTCTCTTTCCCGTCTGACCTTCACGTGTTCTCTCCTTCAACTTTCTCCGACGCGTTCCCAATCCTGTCATTTTCTCCTCCCTCCAACATACTCATTTTCCACTATCTGTCACTCCCTTCTTTCGCCAGGCAAATTACAACTCTTTCGTGCTCCCTCCCCTCCTCTTTGTCTTCTCCCGCTGGCTCCCCTCTGTGCCGCTGTCTCTCTTGGTTGTTTTCAACTCGTGTCTCCGTTACTGTCTGTCTTTTGCCCTCAGTTGTGGCAGACAGAGGTCAGAGACACCGGACCCCTGCCCCGATTTGTTGCCTCAGAGAACGGTCAGCCTCACCTCCGTGTGCCGTCTTCCCCATGTCCTGTTCTCCGTCGGTGCAGATGCGGAGAGGGAGAAAGTGATACAGTTCTCCATTACTCCCCCCCCCCACCACCCGCGTGAGCCAGAGTCCTGTCTGTCATCTTCCCACAGCAACGATTCTACCATTTGCACGTTTCTCCTGCGTGCTTTCGTCGGTGAATGTGTCATGATCTAACTAAACAAACGAGACATTAGGCACTGTAGCTGCCTCTGTGTGAGTGCGGAACGCGAGGCGCGAGGGAGTCGGAGTATATATAGGCGAGAATAATGGGTGCACCGGAGCTCATTTATATGTCACTCGTCTCAATAATGATGCAGATGAGGGGGAGAGATTGATCATCAGTGAACCATCAATAATGGGTGGTATCGATGGGAACAACGGTTTGACACCGTGCAGATCGACGTCCCTGCAGGATGCTGCGCTCCCAGGGGAGGGTGTTACGGCTTCACTGCAGGCTCCTATGTTCATTTATTTAAGAAGAAACACAAACGTGAGCAACCGGCGCTCTGATGAATGTCTGTTTCGTGCATAATTAAGTACAGTAGGCCTTAGTCAATACGGGAACACATACATGAATTAAATCTGGCTTTGGGATTAATAAACTCACATTGAACCACAAACAAGCATCTCCAAATTCTTCATGCAAGCTTTAATAGCCAGGTTAAGAGAGAGCCAGAGAACCTCTCCTCTCTCTTGTTGTCTCATTTTGTCCCACAGGAGAAGCGGCACTGAAAGGAAATACAGCAAAGCAACTGGATCACTGGGTGGAGCGTTTCCATAGAAACGTAGCATCACAGCATCGACGCAGATAACAGATTCAGTGCCATTCTCTTCACTGTGATTTCAGCACTCGCGTATGAAGCCGGAACAGGTGTGATTAAAATATGATGGGTGAAGGTGAGGAGGAGAGCGACTGGCACCGGTGGAGATGAAGCTTTTTGTTTTCTAATGATGACCTTGGGGACTGAGCATGAGACGAGTCTGAAGCCTTATCAACATGCAGTGAAATACAAATCAAGAGGGTGAAGAATACTGTTGTGGTTGTAGCGGCTTCCATTACAAAGCCAGAAATTCTTCTCTTTTTTTTTCTTTTTGTCATCATAATGCCATTTATAGCTTTTCAAAACAGTGTGTCATTGTCTGAAATAAATTTTAAATTAATTGTTGCAACCATGTTAATATACAAGCATTTTTAAAAGAAATAGTTTAATTTAGTGTTTTGAACATTTTTAAACCCTTTGCCATTTTCTGAAACATTTGACTCCATTATTGTTTTGAGCCTTTTTGAACCATGAATCACACTCCTGTGTTTCAGTTAGTGCTATGAGCAATAATTTTATAAAGTAACTCCTTGATTCAGTGTTTCAGCTAGGGGTTAGAAAATATAAGTTTTACTTCACTCTACTCCCTTTGAGTAATGTACAGATTTTCAAAGATGAATGTGCGCAATGTATAAATGTTTTTAACTTGCTCAATAAAGTATATATATGTGTGTTTTCATTTGAACAAAAGTCAATTATGCCCCAGCACAACAGCATCATTTCATTTTTTTCAAGAATTTTAAAAAGGCAAATAATTTCTGAAGCAAATGGTTCATTTGGTCCATTTCAAAAAGTAATGTCTGTCAACACTGTGTGTGGAATATTTTAAAAGTCACTTAAATCAGTTAAATGTTTTGAGCATTTTGAACCACCGAACCATTTCTGAAGTACTTTGTTCATTTAATATTCTAATCCTTTTGAAACAGTACATTACGTCTTGAATCAATTGTATCAATTAGTGTTTTCAGCATTTCAGAATAATTTTCTATGTGTTTCAAGGGTGTCAAAACAGTGAATCTCCTGAAACAATTCTGGCACTTAATTTACAGAGCATTCCAAACAGTGAAGCATTTTCTTAAAGGTATAAGGCCACCCAAATTTCATGAAACTGGACAAAATTTAATTTCTACTGAAATACAAGCATTATCGTGTCAGTTTATTTTTGAAACGTCTTAGAAAATTAGAGCTCATTTTAATGAAGAGAACATATTTATCTGGGGGTAATTCCATAATGAATATTTTATTTTATTTTTAATGCCGTCTGCAGGAGAACGTGCATGTGCATGCATGAGCTTTTGAAAAGACGAGACGTTACCTTTGACCTCAGGTGATGCGTGTGCATGTAGGATACACACTGACGTCGATGAGATGTCTTAATCACTTTAGAGGTGTTATCAAGTTGTAAGAACAATGTTTTTAGATTTAGAAGTATTTATTTCTCGCTAGCTTTAACACAATACATGAGAAATATGTTAGATTTACACAGAAATGCAGTTTTAGAGCATTTTCCACCATGTTGAATTAGCAGACCAGCCAGTGACATCACTGTGGCTCTCTATTTTGATTGGCTGTTACCTTGTGCTTCCCAGAATTCCTTGTGCAAGTCTGGGGAAGTGCCCATGTGATCTATGACATCTTGGTCTACTGTCGCTGCCATAAGTAGTTCAAGGCTGTCTGTTCTTTTGAAAATTTACCCTTCAGGATAACTTTTATTAATTTTTTCTAGACAATGCAAATTGTGATCATATTGGCGATGTCATATTATGAATCCCCTATTTAAAGGCTAATGAATAAAATCATAGTGATGCCAAAGAAAATTATTTTTATGCCTTAAATTTTAAAATGCTTTGTGACACTATACCTTTTAAACAATTAATTCATTCAGCGTAAAGTATCAAAACTCATTCAAGCAACAAATGATGTTTGTGAATATTGGTTCATTGACAGTGATGCCGGTAACGTGTTACTGTAATCTAACCACTTTTTTCAGTAATGAGTAATCTACCGCGTTAATCTTTCCAAATCAGTAATCAGATTAAAGTTACTTCTCTAAGTCACTGTGCGTTACTATTATTTTTGCATTGTGGGTCAATAGCAGCATTAAACTTGGTCCGTGGGCAGGGGTCGGGTTTGACTGAACTGCCCACTTAAACGAGCTGTGAGCTTTTCATCCACAGTTTTCTGCGGCAGCTACGACTCGTCCTCACCTATTAAAGCACCTCTTACACCTGCACTGAGCTTTACAAAGACATTTTTATGCTTTTTTTCTCCTTTATTTAGAATTCTGAGCTGAGCTGCTCCGTATCTGCTCGCTAAAAACAGCTGATCCTACGCGACGCGTCAACAACTAACACTATTTTCCACTCAAATGCCCTAAACTCTCTTTCTGAGGACCACATGATGTGAAAATGCAATAAAACTTTCTTACCTGTAAACCTGGTCATGTTTTCTGCATAAATAAATGTTATCCATTCTTTGTGCTGAAATGCCAAAGCAGGGGTGAATCCAGATGGAATGGGGGCATGGGGCAAGGATGTGCCCTCCCACAACACCCCTAGATTAAAGGTCCAGTTTTGAAGCCTTTTTTACTACAACTACTAATACTACTTATAATAATAATAATTTCGACAAGTCAAATGTTTAGAGAGAATTTAAATGTTAGAAAAATGTTAGAAAGAATTTAATAGTTACATTTATAAACAATGTAGGTTAGAAATTGTGAGTTTTACTGTTACAGTGCTGTCAACAGTTAAATATGAGGTCAAGAAAGAGGTCTTTATTTGACTTTTTATAAAACAAGTATTTATTTTCATTGAAGTCAAGAACGGGTGACTATAAAGTGAGTTTTGGCAAAACAAGTATCATTGTCATGTTGAGGTGGCAGAGGGTTGTTGTCGGCAGCTGGGGAAAGTAACTAAAAAAGTAACTAGTAATCTAACTTAGTTACTTTTACAATTGAGTAATCAGTAAAGCAACTAAGTTACTTTTTCAAGGAGTAATCAGTAATCAGTAATTGGATTACGTTTTCAAAGTAACTGTGGCAACACTGTTCATTGACCATTTCAACTCATTTTGAAATAATGACTCACTTTCTGATGTAATTGTTTATCTTGGTGTTTTCAGCATTTCAAAACAATGAATCACTTTCTAAAATAGAAAGTGTTTCAAGAGTTTCAAGTCAGTGAATCATGTTCCAGAGCAACTGCAGTTTTTTTATTACTCTTTTTTTTTTTCTTTTTTTCTTTTTTTTTTTTTTTTAGGGTTTCTGGAACACTTGTTTAATTTGGTTCAAAATATCAAAAAATGTGGAATATATCTTAACTTTAAAATCCCAAATCCATCTTACTGTGTTTGTGCCTAATATGCTTCATATGGAAACTGACTAAAGCCTTGTGCTGTTGCAGGTGTTCATCTATAGTGTCACTTACAGTGCATAATTGGAAGTGCTTGTAAAGTCAGTGTTTCTTTCACCCGTTCTGTGCTTGCAATTTTTCTTCATCCAGTCCTCCTTTTATAGCTTGGTGATAAAGAGGAGAATGCAGCTTGGACGAGTTGTTGAATGTGTTCCTCTTCCTGTGTTTGCATGTGTTCAAGTGTGTTTGTGTGGGTTTGACCTAAAGGCAGATCAGCAAACAGCTGTGTGTTAGTGCCAGTGAGTAGACATTTGGTCCACTCAACCCGTAACGCTGGCACACAGGGTGTAGAACAGCGTCCAAGTTCTCCTCTCAAATCCTCAGTCCATCCGTCCATCCTGCTCTCATTGTCCCCGGGACAGCGGAGGCCCCAACTAAATACTGATCTGCCTGAATGGCCACAGCATCAGGGGTTGCTGTCCTTCTGCCAAACACTGGGCTTGTGCTTCCTTTGGGCTTACGAGAAGGTTGTGCATCTCTCCTACTCACTGCAGGTCAAAGTGTTTGATCAGGTTTGTGAAAGTACACAACAAACTCAGAAGACAATAAAATTACAGAGAACAAACGCACGACCAGGATTCTGTTGAAAGTGTTGAAGCGCTGACAAGTACAAAGTGACAACCTTTGTTGCTGAAAATGAAGCCAACATGGAAGTGCCAAATCTTGCAGTTCATTGAATGAATGGCTGCTTGAGGCTGGCAACAAAAGCAGCTTTTGTCCCTTTGATGCCAATGTTAAATTACCCAACTTTACAGAAGAAATAAACATGTTTACAGCCTGGTACCAAAAAAAAAAAAAAAAAGTTTGGTGTCTGTTGCTAGTTTCTTAGTTCATGACAACTATCAAGGGGTTTTACAACTCATCACATCACTTTGAGCTATAAAGTTCTGAATAATTAGGAGCATTGTCTCTTTGAGTGACAGCCAGTGTGTGTCGCGTGGAGACAGCCTGTTGCTCGCGACAGCCATTTGCTAGAAGGAGGCTGCTAGCGCGCGCGCACACACACACACACACACACACACACATATATATATATATATATATATATATATATACGAGGGCTGTCAATAAAGTAAGGGTCCTTTTTATTTTTTTCAAAAACTATATGGATTTCATTCATATGTTTTTACGTCAGACATGCTTGAACCCTCATGCGCATGCGTGAGTTTTTCCACGCCTGTCGGTGACGTCATTCGCCTGTGAGCACTCCTTGTGGGAGGAGTCGTCCAGCCCCTCGTCGGAATTCCTTTGTCTGAGAAGTTGCTGAGAGACTGGCGCGTTGTTTGATCAAAATTTTTTCTAAACCTGTGAGACACATCGAAGTGGACACGGTTCGAAAAATTAACCTGGTTTTCAGTGAAAATTTTAACGGCTGATGAGAGATTTTGAGGTGATTCTGTCGCTTTAAGGACTTTTCACGGTGCGAGACGTCGTGCAGCGCTCTCAGCCGCCGTCGTCAGCCTGTTCAAGCTGAAAACCTCCACATTTCAGGCTCTATTGATCCAGGACGTCGTGAGAGAAAAGAGAAGTTTCAGAAGAAGTCGGTTTCAGCATTTTATCCGGATATTCCACTGTTAAAGGAGATTTTTTTAATGAAAGACGTGCGGACGGGTCCGCGCGTCGGGACGCAGCCGACGCGGTGTGGCGGCACAGGAAAAACACCTCCGTGTTGATAACCATTTGTAAAATCCAGGCGGCTTTTGATGGCTTTCAGTGGAGTGAGTATATGAGAAATTGTTTAACAGGCAGGACATGTTCCAACTTGTCCTTAAGGCTTTCAACAGAGGTGTTTTTCCTGTGGCGGAGCGCCGCGGTGGCTGCGTCCCGACGCGCGGACCCGTCCGCACGTCTTTCATTAAAAAAATCTCCTTTAACAGTGGAATATCCGGATAAAATGCTGAAACCGACTTCTTCTGAAACTTCTCTGTTCTCTCACGACGTCCTGGATCAATAGAGCCTGAAATGTGGAGGTTTTCAGCTTGAACAGGCTGACGACGGCGGCTGAGAGCGCTGAGCGACGTCTCGCACCGTGGGAAGTCCTTAAAGCGACAGAATCACCTCAAAATCTCTCATCAGCCGTTAAAATTTTCACTGAAAACCAGGTTAATTTTTCGAACCGTGTCCACTTCGATGTGTCTCACAGGTTTAGAAAAAAGTTTGATCAAACAACGCGCCAGTCTCTCAGCAACTTCTCAGACAAAGGAATTCCGACGAGGGGCTGGACGACTCCTCCCACAAGGAGTGCTCACAGGCGAATGACGTCACCGACAGGCGTGGAAAAACTCACGCATGCGCACGAGCGTTCAAGCATGTCTGACGTAAAAACATATGAATGAAATCCATATAGTTTTTGAAAAAAATAAAAAGGACCGTTACTTTATTGACAGACCTCGTATATATATGTTTGTACTTTCTGACCTTTTCTTTCTGTTAGACTAGATTAGACAGAACTTTATTGATCCCTTGGGAAGACTCCCTCAGGGAAATTGAGGTTCCAGCAGCATTGTATAGCAGCACACAGGGTAAGAAGCACACAGAATATCAAAAGTGAAAGTAAAAAAGAAGAACAGTTTGCAATATAAATACCAGACATATTGGTTTACAGGCTGCTACGGTTGCTCTCATTCCTGACCTCTGTCTTCCTGTTACTTCTCATTCCCCTGAGTGAGGAGTTGTACAGATATCCCCTCATACAGATGTACAATTACAAATATTTCTGACATAATATTATTGCTTGCTGTGTGGTTAATTGTACTAATGGACTATCTGAGAAGTCTGTGCTCCAGTATGTTCTTGCATAAAATGTTATCACTGAATTCATGTGTTAGCGTCATTAACACAGCTTAGGAGGTGTTGACAGATTAGTGATGATAACTAAACTCATTTTGCCATGGTTAATGAGGTTGGATGTCATTACTAGTTCTTAATGTCTGCACCCAAGCCACCCTATAAAAAATGATCTTCAAAAAATATGCATAAATTAAACACTCAAACCAAAGGTGACTTTGTCTGTTAGCTTGGTAACTTTGAGATAAGTGGCCATGTTTGGACTTGATTTGGAGCTTATTGATTTGGACATGCTTTAGCAATTTATGAATGGGCAACGAGTTAGGCAGAGCTGCCTCATTTGAGGTTGAAGCCCGTTTTTCATCAAAGCCATGTGTGATGTCACAGAGGGTTTGTCCAGTGTATGAGGTCTATTAGAAAAGTATCCAACCTTATTATTTTTTTAAAAAACCATATGGATTTGAATCACATGTGATTACATCAGCCAAGCTTGAACCCTCGTGGGCATGCAAGAGTTTTTTTATGCCTGTCGGTGATGCCATTCGCCTGTGAGCATGCCTTGTGGGAGGAGTGGTCCAGCCCCCTCGTCGGAATTCCTTTGTCTGAGAAGTTGCTGAGAGACTGGTGCTGTGCTTCATCAAAATTTTTTCAGAAACTGTGAGGCACATCAGAGTGGATACCATTCGAGAAATTAAGCTGGTTTTCGGTGAAAATTTTAACGGCTGATGAGAGATTTTGGATTGTTTCTATCACTGTAAGGACTTCCCACAGAGCGGGACGTCGCGCAGTGCTCTGAGGCGACGTCCTCATCCTTTTTCAAGCTGAAAACCTCCAAATTTAAGCCTCTGTTGACCCAGGACGTCATGAGAGAACAGAGAACTTTCAGAAGAGGTCGGAATCAGCAGTTTATCCGGACATTCCACTGTTAAAGGAGATTTTTTTAATGAAAGATGTGCAGACGGATTGGCGCGTCGGCTCGCAGCCGGCGCGGCACGCCCACCACAAGAAAAACACCTCCGTTGGAAGCCTTAAGGACAAGTTGGAACATGCCCTGCTGTTAAATAATTTCTCAGATACTCACTCAACTGAAAGCCACCAAAAGCCGCCTGGATTTTACAAATGGTTATCAACACGGAGGTGTTTTTCCTGTGGCAGGCGCGCCACGCCGGCTGCGAGCCAATGCGCCAATCCGTCCGGACGTCTTTCATTAAAAAAATCTCCTTTAACAGTGGAATGTCCGGATAAACTGCTGATTCCGACCTCTTCTGAAAGTTCTATGTTCTCTCACGACGTCCTGGGTCAACAGAGGCTTAAATTTGGAGGTTTTCAGCTTGAAACAGGATGACGACGTTGCCTCGGAGCGCTGCGCAACGTCCCGCTCCGTGGGAAGTCCTTACAGCGATAGAAACAATCCAAAATCTCTCATCAGCCGTTAAAATTTTCACCAAAAACCAGCTTAATTTCTCGAATGGTATCCACTCGGATGTGCCTCACAGTTTTTGAAAAAATTTTGATGAAGCACAGCGCCAGTCTCTCAGCAACTTCTCAGACAATGAAAATCCGACGAGGAGGCTGGACAACTCCTCCCACAAGGAGTGCTCACAGGCGAATGACGTCACCGACAGGTGTGGAAAACCTCACGCATACGCACGAAGGTTCAAGCATGGTTGACGTAAAAACATATGAATCTAACCCATATAGTTTTTTTTTTAAATAAAACGGTTGGTTTCTTTTCTAATAGACCTTGTACATGCAGTCTATGACAAGTGCCAGGGATAGAGTGACAGTCGCCTGTGGGGGACGGATGCTGTGGCATGCCTGTAGGTGTCCTCGGGGAACTGCATTTGGTGCAGATGTGTGTGCCAGGGGTATCTATATAGAAGCGTGCTGCAGGCGCTACTTTGGGAATGCAGAAAGAGGAGGAAAGAGAGAAGCACTCGGGTTTCATGTCTCAATCACAAAAGCTTCAGGAGTGCCTCTCAAGTCTTGAGTAGAAGCTAACGTCCATTTGTAGTGTATTTAAAACAGAATGGCTGCACTTAAGGGCTACTTATTGTCTCCTGTAGCCAAGCTGAGACTGCAAGCGAAAGTAAATATACGCGTAAAAGCCTCGGCACACCGAGAGACCAATGCGTAGCACACTGAGCTTCCCTTGGTCGCTTCCACCCTCTCTCTCTCTCTGTTTGAATGCCCTTGCTTTCTCATTCACTTTATGTCTCCCAGGACAGTGCTCAGAAATGTTGAAATGGGGTCTAACCCATGAAGCAAAGAGGGAGTCGTTTAAGATAAGTTAAACAAGGGCACTTATATTTTAAAGGGCCATAATCTTCAAAAAGGGCCTCTTTAAAATCAATTGACAAGACATATAAAGGGAAAAGATGGATGGAGATGAAGAAGGTGTGGTCATTGGCAGTTAAGCAGCTTATTTTTATGAATGACCACATTTAATCAAACGTTATTTATACTTTGCTTATGTGTGTTTTGAAGGTGGACCAGATCAGCATCCAGATCAGGCCTGAGTCTGTGATTCAACATGTAGAATTTGGGTCAGAAGCCAATCAGGGCAACCATGTGGTGACCAATCATGGACTTGGCTCTGATGTCATATTGGAGGGTTGTGTTGAGCTGGCTACCCGAGCCTCAGTGCAAATGACTAAACTGTAGCCACATGATTGGATGTGAGGGGGAAGAGAAGCCATGTGTGGCAATTTGAGTGCAAGAACATACTTAGGTGTTGGTTTTGTGGCTGTTCAGGTCATATTTTTGCCTTATCTGTGTGTACTTTTTTTTGTGGAAAATAGCAATTTAAGTGATTTTGTTCCCAAGGAAAGGTTTACTAATCTCGACTTTGTGGATGATGCTGTCTGTGATCTTTGCAGAGTCTGTGGATACTCTGATTGCAGTCCTTAAGAAGCTAAGTGAAGAACTGGAGTGTCTGGGGTTGTGATTGTCCTGGATCAAGACTAAGTGTCCCTTCACACATAGTGCGAACTTTGGTCGAATATGCGAAACAGCGCAAAACAGTTCGAATAAGCGCACCACAAAGCAGGCAGGCATGAACGATCCCGGTGTGAGAGTTTGTGCACGTGATGGTGCCTTTCAAGCAGGAAAACAGTGCGAGGTGCACCACATCACCCTTCTTATGTGGAATAAATAAAAAATAGAAACCAGCTGGTACCTGTGGGCCACATCGCGCTGCTTATATGGAATAAAAAAAACAAAACAAAAAAAAAACAGCTGGTACCTGGGGGCCACATCGCTCTGCTTATGTGGAATAAATAAAAAATAAAAACCAGCTGGTACCTGTGGGCCACATTGCGCTGCTTATGTGAAATAAATAAAAAATAAAAACCAGCTCGTACCTGTGGGCCACATCGCGCTGCTTATGTGGAATAAATAAAAAATAAAAACAAGCTGGTACCTGTGGGCCACATCGCGCTGCTTATGTGGAAAACAATAAAAAAAAAAAAACACCCAGGGAACTCAAACCTGCGCCTTCCAAAAGCTCTGACTGCCAGTCAGAAACTTTACCAATCAATCAATCAATCAATCAATTTTTTTATATAGCGCCAAATCACAACAAACAGTTGCCCCAAGGCGCTTTATATTGTAAGGCAAGGCCATACAATAATTATGTAAAACCCCAACGGTCAAAACGACCCCCTGTGAGCAAGCACTTGGCTACAGTGGGAAGGAAAAACTCCCTTTTAACAGGAAGAAACCTCCAGCAGAACCAGGCTCAGGGAGGGGCAGTCTTCTGCTGGGACTGGTTGGGGCTGAGGGAGAGAACCAGGAAAAAGACATGCTGTGGAGGGGAGCAGAGATCGATCACTAATGATTAAATGCAGAGTGGTGCATACAGAGCAAAAAGAGAAAGAAACAGTGCATCATGGGAACCCCCCAGCAGTTTACGTCTATAGCAGCATAACTAAGGGATGGTTCAGGGTCACCTGATCCAGCCCTAACTATAAGCTTTAGCAAAAAGGAAAGTTTTAAGCCTAATCTTAAAAGTAGAGAGGGTGTCTGTCTCCCTGATCTGAATTGGGAGCTGGTTCCACAGGAGAGGAGCCTGAAAGCTGAAGGCTCTGCCTCCCATTCTACTCTTACAAACCCTAGGAACTACAAGTAAGCCTGCAGTCTGAGAGCGAAGCGCTCTATTGGGGTGATATGGTACTACGAGGTCCCTAAGATAAGATGGGACCTGATTATTCAAAACCTTATAAGTAAGAAGAAGAATTTTAAATTCTATTCTAGAATTAACAGGAAGCCAATGAAGAGAGGCCAATATGGGTGAGATATGCTCTCTCCTTCTAGTCCCCGTCAGTACGCTAGCTGCAGCATTTTGAATTAACTGAAGGCTTTTTAGGGAACTTTTAGGACAACCTGATAATAATGAATTACAATAGTCCAGCCTAGAGGAAATAAATGCATGAATTAGTTTTTCAGCATCACTCTGAGACAAGACCTTTCTGATTTTAGAGATATTGCGTAAATGCAAAAAAGCAGTCCTACATATTTGTTTAATATGCGCTTTGAATGACATATCCTGATCAAAAATGACTCCAAGATTTCTCACAGTATTACTAGAGGTCAGGGTAATGCCATCCAGAGTAAGGATCTGGTTAGACACCATGTTTCTAAGATTTGTGGGGCCAAGTACAATAACTTCAGTTTTATCTGAATTTAAAAGCAGGAAATTAGAGGTCATCCATGTCTTTATGTCTGTAAGACAATCCTGCAGTTTAGCTAATTGGTGTGTGTCCTCTGGCTTCATGGATAGATAAAGCTGGGTATCATCTGCGTAACAATGAAAATTTAAGCAATACCGTCTAATAATACTGCCTAAGGGAAGCATGTATAAAGTGAATAAAATTGGTCCTAGCACAGAACCTTGTGGAACTCCATAATTAACTTTAGTCTGTGAAGAAGATTCCCCCTTTTACATGAACAAATTGTAATCTATTAGACAAATATGATTCAAACCACCGCAGCGCAGTGCCTTTAATACCTATGGCATGCTCTAATCTCTATAATAAAATTTTATGGTCAACAGTATCAAAAGCAGCACTGAGGTCCAACAGAACAAGGACAGAGACGAGTCCACTGTCCGAGGCCATAAGAAGATCATTTGTAACTTTCACTAATGCTGTTTCTGTACTATGATGAATTCTAAAACCTGACTGAAACTCTTCAAATAGACCATTCCTCTGCAGATGATCAGTTAGCTGTTTTACAACTACCCTTTCAAGAATTTTTGAGAGAAAAGGAAGGTTGGAGATTGGCCTATAATTAGCTAAGATAGCTGGGTCAAGTGATGGCTTTTTAAGTAATGGTTTAATTACTGCCAACTTAAAAGCCTGTGGTACATAGCCAACTAACAAAGATAGATTGATCATATTTAAGATCGAAGCATTAAATAATGGTAGGGCTTCCTTGAGCAGCCTGGTAGGAATGGGGTCTAATAAACATGTTGATGGTTTGGATGAAGTAACTAATGAAAATAACTCAGACAGAACAATCGGAGAGAAAGAGTCTAACCAAATACCGGCATCACTGAAAGCAGCCAAAGATAACGATACGTCTTTGGGATGGTTATGAGTAATTTTTTCTCTAATAGTTAAAATTTTGTTAGCAAAGAAAGTCATGAAGTCATTACTAGTTAAAGTTAATGGAATACTCAGCTCAATAGAGCTCTGACTCTTTGTCAGCCTGGCTACAGTGCTGAAAAGAAACCTGGGGTTGTTCTTATTTTCTTCAATTAGTGATGAGTAGAAAGATGTCCTAGCTTTACGGAGGGCTTTTTTATAGAGCAACAGACTCTTTTTCCAGGCTAAGTGAAGATCTTCTAAATTAGTGAGACGCCATTTCCTCTCCAACTTACGGGTTATCTGCTTTAAGCTGCGAGTTTGTGAGTTATACCACGGAGTCAGGCACTTCTGATTTAAAGCTCTCTTTTTCAGAGGAGCTACAGCATCCAAAGTTGTCTTCAATGAGGATGTAAAACTATTGACGAGATACTCTATCTCCCTTACAGAGTTTAGGTAGCTACTCTGCACTGTGTTGGTATATGGCATTAGAGAACATAAAGAAGGAATCATATCCTTAAACCTAGTTACAGCGCTTTCTGAAAGACTTCTAGTGTAATGAAACTTATTCCCCACTGCTGGGTAGTCCATCACAGTAAATGTAAATGTTATTAAGAAATGATCAGACAGAAGGGAGTTTTCAGGGAATACTGTTAAGTCTTCTATTTCCATACCATAAGTCAGAACAAGATCTAAGATATGATTAAAGTGGTGGGTGGACTCATTTACTTTTTGAGCAAAGCCAATAGAGTCTAATAATAGATTAAATGCAGTGTTGAGGCTGTCATTCTCAGCATCTGTGTGGATGTTAAAATCGCCCACTATAATTATCTTATCTGAGCTAAGCACTAAGTCAGACAAAAGGTCTGAAAATTCACAGAGAAACTCACAGTAACGACCAGGTGGACGATAGATAATAACAAATAAAACTGGTTTTTGGGACTTCCAATTTGGATGGACAAGACTAAGAGACAAGCTTTCAAATGAATTAAAGCTCTGTCTGGGTTTTTGATTAATTAATAAGCTGGAATGGAAGATTGCTGCTAATCCTCCTCCTCGGCCCGTGCTACGAGCATTCTGACAGTTAGTGTGACTCG
The DNA here is from genome assembly GCF_902500255.1 of Thalassophryne amazonica. Taxonomy (NCBI): domain Eukaryota; kingdom Metazoa; phylum Chordata; class Actinopteri; order Batrachoidiformes; family Batrachoididae; genus Thalassophryne; species Thalassophryne amazonica. The sequence goes on from NC_047118.1 coordinate 20,787,222, forward strand.
GGGGTGTTGACTCATTTAAACTAACATATTCATCCTGCTGTAACCAGGTTTCTGTTAGGCAGAATAAATCAATATGTTGATCAATTATTATATCATTTACCAACAGGGACTTAGAAGAGAGAGACCTAATGTTTAATAGACCACATTTAACTGTTTTAGTCTGTGGTGCAGTTGAAGGTGCTATATTATTTTTTCTTTTTGAATTTTTATGCTTAAATAGATTTTTGCTGGTTGTTGGTGGTCTGGGAGCAGGCACCGTCTCTACGGGGATGGGGTAATGAGGGGATGGCAGGGGGAGAGAAGCTGCAGAGAGGTGTGTAAGACTACAACTCTGCTTCCTGGTCCCAACCCTGGATAGTCACAGTTTGGAGGATTTAAGAAAATTGGCCAGATTTCTAGAAATGACAGCTGCTCCATCCAAAGTGGGATGGATGCCGTCTCTCCTAACAAGACCAGGTTTTCCCCAGAAGCTTTGCCAATTATCTATGAAGCCCACCTCATTTTTTGGACACCACTCAGACAGCCAGCAATTCAAGGAGAACAGGCGGCTAAACATGTCACTCCCGGTCCGATTGGGGAGGGGCCCAGAGAAAACTACAGAGTCCGACATTGTTTTTGCAAAGTTACACACCGATTTAATGTTAATTTTAGTGACCTCCGATTGGCGTAACCGGGTGTCATTACTGCCGACGTGAATTACAATCTTACCAAATTTACGCTTAGCCTTAGCCAGCAGTTTCAAATTTCCTTCAATGTCGCCTGCTCTGGCCCCCGGAAGACAATTGACTATGGTTGCTGGTGTCGCTAACTTCACATTTCTCAAAATAGAGTCGCCAATAACCAGAGTTTGATCCTCGGCGGGTGTGTCGTCGAGTGGGGAAAAATGGTTAGAAATGTGAACGGGTTGGCGGTGTACACGGGGCTTCTGTTTAGAACTACGCTTCCTCCTCACAGTCACCCAGTCAGCCTGCTTGGGATCTGCCAGGGGGGAACTAATGGCGGCTAAGCTACCTTGGTCCGCACCGACTACAGGGGCCTGGCTAGCTGTAGAATTTTCCACGGTGCGGAGCCGAGTCTCCAATTCGCCCAGCCTGGCCTCCAAAGCTACGAATAAGCTACACTTATTACAAGTACCATTACTGCTAAAGGAGGCCGAGGAATAACTAAACATTTCACACCCAGAGCAGAAAAGTGTGGGAGAGACAGGAGAAGCCGCCATGCTAAATCGGCTAAGAGCTAGTAGTTACGCTAACCTAGCAGATTCCTAAAAACACGCAAAGTGAATAATTTAGAGGTGATTCAGCAGAAGGAGTGCTTTAGTTAAGGCACGTAAAGATTACACTGGGAAACAAATCGTAATCTAGATAACTAGATCAATCTAACTGCGCAGATTAAACAGCTAACAGATACAGAAAAACACCGCTGTGCTCCGGAACAGGAAGTGATATAATACCGCAGTGAGAGCCAACCACCAGTAGAGGCAAGCAAAACCACTGAGCTGTCCTTTGAAATCTGCCTCATATCAGGACAGACATAGAAGTATTACAAAAAAAAAAAATCAGATCACACACCATATAAAAACACCATATTTATCAAGCGAGCAATACAAATATGATCCGTCTGTTCCTCTGGTGATGACCCATGGTCACAGACATACAGTCATGAAATGACATGAATGAGAAGAGTGTGCTCTGATCGTGTCCACATCTACTGCTCCGGGGCGTCCAGTCACCCCGCGGGCGTCTTGCCTAACACTCGTGTCTTGTGGGCGGCGCGCCGCAGGACAGACACCACATCGTGGAACAAAGCTCACGTGGGTCACGTGACAGTCAGAACTCCTGCTGCATGCTCTGATCTGGCGGTCTGTTTCAACCTGGGGGTAGCCTGTCAATGGGCTGCAGCGTGCACGCACTCACTGCAGCCTGTCGCCATGGCGATATGTTTTTATTTATGTCCACGTAAGGGCAACAAGTAGACAAACGTGCATCCCAGTGGGCAGTTGTTAGATCATTTCTGTCCAAACACAGATCTCCACAGCTGCTTCTGTCGGCGGCCACACTTCCTGTCAGCTTAACGCACACACCAAAGCCACACATGTGGGGCACTTAGACAAATTTTACTTCCAGCACAACAGTGATTGTCTGTAGACTGTTGTCGTGTTAATGCTGCGACTGGCCACACATTTTCTTACTGCCATGCAAGCGGTGTTAGATATTCATGCATGTCACCTGGAATTTGACCTACACCTGCCGCGAGAGGGTTCGATGGGCTCACACAGTGCACACTTTGTCCTTCAGCCACTGGTGTGCGCAAATAGTTGTAGCAACAGGTGTACGAGGCGTTTGAGGCAGGGCCGATTTTACACGTTTTGCACAATGTGTGTGTGAAGGGGCCCAAAAGGTGACTTGACACTTGCCCGAATCTGATCCATGCGCTGTACGCAATTTAGCCATGCCAGAGAGTAAACTCGGAAACTGTGTGCTTTGTGCAAGTGCGCTAAGAAAATTTTTAAATGTTCAAAGTCTCTGGCACGCATTATTTATTTGAACTTCATGTGAACATTGCACAAACAATTCAAAAACACTGAGTATCAGTGCGAGTTGTGCAGTGCAGTGCATCACACCGCATCACAGTGCAAATTATGATGAGATGTTAAATCTATTACAAACATAATTTTTCAGATACTCATGAGAAGGAATGAAAATGCCACTGTTTTACCAATACAATATAAACATTACAAATAATTACCTTTTAGATGATTCCAAATGCGTTCTCCACATCAGCTAAGCGCACGAGAGACCGAGAGAAAAAACAGTCTGCAGCTGGAGAAAATTCCTCTGTGATTCCAGAAGCGATTAGAGATGGTTTAATCAGTCAAACTCTGAAAGCAAATGATTAATCTGCTACAAAATAATTATTTTAAATACGCAGCATCCAGTGGCACAAAGCGTGGCATCCAGCTGGGAACACAGCGGGTGGCATCGTCACGACAAATTGCGTAGCAGTGCAGGGGTTAAATGCATGCAAGTGTCAAGGCACCTTTAGATTCAGGTTTTTTGTAACTTCCTGGACTCGGCCATCAGAGGTGTATCTGTATGTGGTGACAGTGTTGAAGTTGCAGAGATATTTACTTATCTCGGCAGTGACATTCATAAGGTTTCTACACAGAGGTGTTTGGTGATGCTGATATCTTTGCAGGAGAATGAAAGTTCAAGTCTTTAGGGTACTGATGCTTTCTGTCTTACTGTGTGCTTGTGAGACATGGACGCAAACCAGTGACCATGGTGTCATGGAACCACCAGACTTGACTTACCTTGTGTGTGTGTTACCTAATAGTACTACTAGGTAATGCAGTAGGTAGGAGTACTATCAGTAGCACTCTAAGGAAAATGCAAAAGGGTCAACCATGTTTCACATGGCTGTGGCAGACAGATGGTTGCATTCAAGAGGTGGAAATGGACCAAATGTGTGCCTACAGTAGGTGGTTGCCATCCAGGACCTCAGGTGGTTCCATGGTGTGGTTAATGTGGTTATGCCACAGCCTGTTCCCACACTTGATTTCTGACCAAGCAGTAGCAAAGGGTATTCTAATCCTTTGTGTGTATGACTGTGTCAAGAACAACTTGGAAACAGTTGAGCATTTTTTTTTTTTTTTATCAAACTCAGTAGGGGTTTCCACATGAGTAACGTTTGGAACAGATCAGTCAAAGATCCTTGTAAAGCATCTTGTGGTAACTTATGTTGTGAATTAAGCTGCATAAATAATTGAACTGAAGGCCAAGGTCCTTAACAATGTAGCACTGAACACATTATTCAGGATCTCTTTACAACCAACTGAGCTAGAAAGACTACGTAAGGCTTATATCAATCAATAAATTGTAATAAATTTGTGTGATAATGTCACAAAGGTATCATGATATGATGTCATAATTGTCTGAAATTTTTCCAGGATGTCTCCACTGTCATTATGTGGTATAAGTGATATCATGAAGATCTCACTAGTGTTTTCACTGACGCCAAAATTATGGGTGTACCAGCCATTTTGGTGGTATTAGCAAGTAAACAATAGATAGTGGAAGCATACGTTCTACTCTCTCTGATGGCAAAAGTTTGCAAAAACACCACAAAACTTTGTGAGACAGCCATGCGATATAGAGATGGACTCAGCAGTGAAGCACGATCATGCAGTAAGATGAAGATGAAGTTAACTGGTGATGAAGATCTGTGTCTAATGCCATGACCTGCATGGTGGGGGAGTGAGAATTGACTGCCGAGTGTTGCATCCAAGGGCATCGTGAATTATTTGTTATTTTCACGGAGCCCCATCAGAAGACCTGAAAAACTACTAAAGCTTGAATGCCAGTTTGTTTGTGGCTGGGTTTGAGAAAAAATGTCACAGATCGAGGAGGAGAAATGGAAAAGTAACGCTGTCAGCACATCCACATTCTTTGTTCTCTCACTTAATGTTTCCTGCTGCTCTGCGACACATGCAGGTAAAATACATTTTAAATACTTTTCATACTAAAGTTAACTTGCATAACTGTCATTGTTAAATCTCAAGTGTGGGAGTTTGTGCATTTAGGCTTTGTTTAGCAGAGCTCCAGCAGGTTTAAAACAGTTTAAAATGTTTGATTTATGATGTCTGTCATCCAGATTGTAGTGTTCAATGGACAGATTTAAAAATGTCCGATTGTGGTAGCCGACGATGTGGTAATAATTCACCATGACAGCACCTGAACACTAAGAATAATGCCAGTATCAGTGGTGGGTACAGCTAACCAAAACCTTAGCTCCGATAACGGCAAATCTGCTAACTGAAAAGTTAACTTTTATAATGCTAAACTGATAAACCCCTAAAAAAAATGAGCAGAAGATACAGCTAACTGCTAACTTTTAGTATTGACTACAGTACACTGGCAGCTACTGTACTAACAAGCCAGTTTTGAATTTAAGCACCACCGATGCTTCTGAGTAAAATCAAAGGCGATCACAAACCCAACACAAACAACGAGTAGGGCTTCTGTCGTTGTGCGCCCTGCCCACTGCTGTAAGGCAGTGTCATTTACTTTCAACATGAAACAGCACAGATGTGTAGCAGGAGACATCAAATGCATGTCAGTTTTCACTTATGGTTTGATTTAAAAACAAAACTAATTCCGGACAGTTTATCGACATTAACATCAACTCTGTCATTTTTACGAAGTGAAACTATCACACATATATTTTAGTTTTAAAGTAATGCGCTAATTCTGAAGGTCTGAGCATTAACAGAAACAAATGCCAAGAGGCATTATGGGAAAACGAGCTGATGGTTTTTGAAGTTATCTGAAAAGATAATCTGCTAACAAAAAATTTAGCTTTTCTAATTTGCAGTTAGCAGATTAGCAGAACTGTGACCACCACTGGCCAGTAAAATAGAAGGGGTAGCACAGTACCGCAGAGATGACCAACTTCCTGGTTCATGACATCACATGAAAACACACTATAGAAAACACGGGTATAGATGCCAGTGCTGTATGTCCCCTTATCCACCATATTATGGAACTACCATGGAACCTGGAAGGAAAAAAATCCAGGCAACCAGTTGTCCCATCCCCTTGGCCTTTCCCAGTGGCTGGAGGTCACTGGTTGGTTTGGACTATAGCCAAAAAACACATGTATAATGTAGATGAACTGGGTCTGTGTTGCTCCTCTGATGACGTTCATTTGTGGAGAGATTTGTCATTTCTGTCTGCATTTCAATTTGGAGATGATGAGAGTGACATTGAAACAGCATGCAACTCTTGCACAAGGACAATGTACTCCAGTGTACTTGATTGGCAGCTCTGTTAATTCTAACATCATTAATATTTCAAGGCTCTGCTTCATGTGAACACCATTGTAATCTAAAACAGTCTAAGTAAGTGCCACTCTGGTCTTTCACACCCAGTGCGTCACCCTGACCTGTGCCAACAGCGGAAATGTTCCTGACTTTCACAGCAAGCATGGTGAGTGGGCTACAAAGGGCGGAGAGTGGTCAGGTGACAGAGCAAAGGAAGTCACAGGAGAGCAGCTGTCGGTACCAAAAAAGGCCCATCTGCGGGGCGTCAGAGGCAAAACAGGACAGATGGGTGAGAGAGGGAGTCTCTGCAAATGTTGACCTTAAAAAGCTGCACAGTAGCTTTTGCTCAAACGCTCAGGTCTGTGAATATTTCATCAGCCTGTGTATTGTAGAATATAGTAGTGCTGTTAAAGTGGTAACACGGTCCTATTGCGTGAGGTCTCAGCAGCAGTAGACAAAAACTCAAATTGCCTGAGGCCTGCTTTGACCACTAGGAGGCTCCTTCAACAACTGGGGGGAAATAACCCAACATAAAATAGCATTACATACAGTCTCACAGGTGCATTTTGTTTGACTAAATCATAGCATTTGGTGTTGTTAGACATCTGGCGGTGGCTCAGCTAACAGATTAGCATGAGTCCTGAATGTGATCATCACGAATCAGTGATACATAAATGGAATATTCAGTTTTCGGCACACTGATGGCATGGTTAGTGCCGATGGTTTGACTTGTTCGTACTTTATTTGTGGTTTTTAAATGGCATTACTCATGCATGTGTTTAACATTGATCTTTTGCAACTGGCTATGATATAAATTAATTTTTTTAATCTGAATTTCAAAAAAGTAGCTTTCATTTTCAAAAAGGTGAAAATTTCCAGGATCTGCCCATTTATCTTGATTCACATCAGACATGAATGGGTTTTACTGTAGGCTGAAGTCAAAGTTCAACAACATTCTATAAAAATCAGGTTATTTTCAAAATCTATCAATCCAAGAGACTATAAATTGGTTGGTGAAGTGAATAATATTTGTGTGCTTTGATCATATATGTTTATGCTAACATGGGTTACTCTCACTCACCCAACCCCAATTGGTAAAATTGTGCAGAACGTTTGCTCATGACTGCGCGGTGTCACTGAGTTCTATTTGACACCACAGTGCAAGTGTAATTGCTCCATTCCACCTGATGCAGCTGTCACTTTCACGCCCAGTGCTCATGTTGTGTAAATAAGCACTCATGAGAGTTGTTGATCTGAAAAGAAGGTGAGTTTGGGTACAGTGTTTGGTACATTGTTAAGAATGCAGGAAAGACCAACAAACCTGATCTGGAGTCAAGCGAAGAGTATTTGCGCAATATGCAAATATGCCTTAGATAAGCGGGTTCACCATGTCCACACTTCTTACAGTAGTGTTCAGAATAATAGTAGTGCTATGTGACTAAAAAGATTAATCCAGGTTTTGAGTATATTTCTTATTGTTACATGGGAAACAAGGTACCAGTAGATTCAGTAGATTCTCACAAATCCAACAAGACCAAGCATTCATGATATGCACACTCTTAAGGTTATGAAATTGGGCTATTAGTAAAAAAAAAAGTAGAAAAGGGGGTGTTCACAATAATAGTAGTGTGGCATTCAGTCAGTGAGTTTGTCAATTTTGTGGAACAAACAGGTGTGAATCAGGTGTCCCCTATTTAAGGATGAAGCCAGCACCTGTTGAACATGCTTTTCTCTTTGAAAGCCTGAGAAAAATGGGACGTTCAAGACATTGTTCAGAAGAACAGTGTAGTTTGATTAAAAAGTTGATTGGAGAGGGGAAAACCTATACGCAGGTGCAAAAAATTATAGGCTGTTCATCTGCAATGATCTCCAATGCTTTAAAATGGACAAAAAAAAAAAACAGAGACGCGTGGAAGAAAACAGAAAACAACCATCAAAATGGATAGAAGAATAACCAGAATGGCAAAGGCTCACCCATTGATCAGCTCCAGGATGATCAAAGACAGTCTGGAGTTACCTGTAAGTGATGTGACAGTTAGAAGACGCCTGTGTGAAGCTAATTTATTTGCAAGAATCCCCCGCAAAGTCCCTCTGTTAAATAAAAGACGTGCAGAAGAGGTTACAATTTGCCAAAGAACACAACAACTGGCTGAAAGAGAAATGGAGGAATATTTTGTAGACTGATGAGAGTAAAATTGTTCTTTTTGGGTCCAAGGGCCACAGACAGTTTGTGAGACGACCCCCAAACTCTGAATTCAAGCCACAGTTCACAGTGAAGACAGTGAAGCATGATGGTGCAAGCATCATGATATGGGCATGTTTCTCCTACTATGGTGTTGGGCCTATATATCACATACCAGGTATCATGGATCAGTTTGGATATGTCAAAATACTTGAAGAGGTCATGTTGCCTTATGCTGAAGAGGACATGCCCTTGAAATGGGTGTTTCAACAAGACAATGACCCCAAGCACACTAGTAAACAAGCAAAATCTTGGTTCCAAACCAACAAAATTAATGCCTCGCAGATGTGAAGAAATCATGTAAAACTGTGGTTCTACAACTAAATACTAGTTTAGTGATTCACAGGATTGCTAAAAAAGCAGTTTGAACATAATAGTTTTGAGTTTGTAGCGTCAACAGCAGATTCTACTGTTATTGTGAACACCCCCTTTTCTACTTGTTTTTACTAACAGCCCAATTTCATAGCCTTAAGAGTGTGCACATCATGAATGCTTGGTCTTGTTGGATTTGTGAGAATCTACTGAATCTACTGGTACCTTGTTTCCCATGTAACAGTAAGAAATATACTCAAAACCTGGATTAATCTTTTTAGTCACATAGCACTACTATTATTCTGAACACTACTGTATGAACACAGGGCTATGCAATAGTGCATCAAACTGCAATGTAACTGAATTGAAAGCAAAAATTTAAAATGAAACACAAGTAGAATTTAAAAATTAGTGCAAAAATACCACACTTTAATAACTACTTTGTACCATTGTCTGCTCTTATGAGATGGTAGAGATCAGGTGGATGGTGATATGTGAGAAGAAGGCATCCCTGTAAATTATCCACTTGTTTTGACTCTTTGCATGCATATCCATTTCCTCACCAGAAAGCTCCTGACTTGAGTCTGGTATCTAAATATAGTGGAAATGCGCTAAACTCCAGCACATGCTAAGCTCCTCTTAAAGGTCATGACAGATGACAGTATGATGGGTGTAATTTTTTGGTCTGCCCAACACACTTACATGATTAATTGAGAGGCTAAATGCAACTCATTGTGCCTTACACCTTAAACACTGTGGAAAGAAGGAAGTAGAGCTGGAGGCACCCCAGATGCACTTGTACTAAGTGCTCTACTCTAGATCATCAAGGAAGGGCCATCTGTGGCAGGTTAAAGGTAATACTGCTGTATGGGGCTGTTCCTTCTTTTTTGATCTCGAAAAGCATATTGGGGCACGTTTTGAAGCATTGCAGTAAAATCTTGATCCATCTTTGCCAACCTTCAATAAACTTGGTATACATAGTATTTACGGCCATCATTGGCACCACATTTTAATTTGGGATCCAGTTTTTGAACTGTTCAAAAATTTCATTCCGATTCTCGAAATCATTGATAGTATGTTGTAACTTGCGGGTATTTGCTGTCTTAACAGCTTCAATCATGTTAGAGCATCTTTAAAATGGGGTAATTGTAGTGACTATGGCTTGAAACCTGTTTGATAGTGCTCCATTGGGGTAACAATTTGAAGTAGAAACAGTGTTTGTTGCAGGTTTTGATCACATCTGGCCGAGGGCACAGCTCCTTTATTTTGTTTTCGGGCCAGATCTGCAGTTTATAATCCAGCTAGTGGCCAGGTCTGCACTTTATAAGACACCGTGTTAGGAGGCAAGCCTGTTTTTGCGCTTTTTTGGATCGTGGGCGATAGTAGTAGAATGGCGCCCTGTCGAAGAGCTCAGTTATAGTGGCTTGCAAAAGTATTCAGCCCCTTCGTATTTCACACATTTTAATTTGTTTATAGCATTTCAAATACAAAAAGTACACCATGTTTCTCAATATAAAAAGACTCAAACTGAAGGCAAATATCTACAACTTTATATAAATTAATTAAAAATATAAAAGCCAAGATGATGGGTTGTACAAGTAATCATTAGTCCCTTTGGTATAATACCTGTAAATAATCAGTTTTATTCTTCAGACAAGTCAGGGGATGGATACATGAACAATTCCAAGTCAATGAATATGACTTGAACTTTATTTACATCAGTTATGAAGAAATGCAAACAGTATGGCTCTCTATGGTAAATCTGTGTGGAGTAGACAGTTCTCAAAAACTGAGTGACTGTGCAAGAAGGAGAAGAGTGAGGAAAGACCACCAAGACACCCAGACAACCCAGAAGAAGTTACAGGCTTCTGTGGCCGTGACTAGAGAAATTATGCATAGTGCATGTTTTGCATTTTGCATCCCCAGTTATACAGCTTCATGATGATTATTTACAGGTGTTATACCAAAGGGAGCTGATTACTTACTTATAAATTTTTATATTGAGAAATCTGATTTACTTTTTGTATTTGAAATGCCATAAACAAATTAAAATGCATGAAATACCTAGGGGCTGAATACTTTTGCAAGCCACTGCTCAGGAACATCTACTGTGTAAATACCCTACTCTCTCTGTTCTATTCAAAAAAGAAAACTATTCAAGAAACCATCTCTACTATCCGTGGCATGTGTCTGCATATTACAATGTCTGGTACCATATTCATGACTTCAACAGCAGACAATACAAAGCAAAGCTCACAAAGAGCTATCACACATCAAGAGAATTCTCTTCATCACTAATATCATCAAACTAATCATTTTCTGTGTCTCCATGTTTAAAAAAAAAATGTTACATATCATTTAGAACAACTTCTGCTTCTGCTGTTTTCTGACATTCTGCTCTGGGTTCGTCCCTTTGCTGTATACGTGTAGTTTTGGTGTATACGAGGTCTGTCAATAAAGTATAGGTCCTTTTTATTTTTTTCAAAAACTATATGGATTTCATTCATATGTTTTTACGTCAGACATGCTTGAACCCTCGTGCGCATGCGTGAGTTTTTCCACGCCTGTCGGTGACGTCATTTGCCTGTGAGCACTCCTTGTGGGAGGAGTCGTCCAGCCTCTCGTCGGAATTCCTTTGTCTGAGAAGTTGCTGAGAGACTGGCGCTTGGTTTGATCAAACTTTTTTCTAAACCTGTGAGACACATCGAAGTGGACACGGTTCGAAAAATTAAGCTGGTTTTCGGTGAAAATTTTAACGGCTGATGAGAGATTTTGAGGTGATACTGTCGCTTTAAGGACTTCCCACGGTGCGAGACGTCGCGCAGCGCTCTCAGGCGCTGTCGTCAGCCTGTTTCAAGCTGAAAACCTCCACATTTCAGGCTCTATTGATCCAGGATGTCGTGAGAGAACAGAGAAGTTTCAGAAGAAGTCGGTTTCAGCATGTTATCCGGATATTCCACTGTTAAAGGAGATTTTTTTAATGAAAGACGTGCGGGCGGATTGCAGCGTCCCGCGACGCTCCGCCACAGGAAAAACACCTCCGTTGGAAGCCTTAAGGACAAGTTGGAACATGTCCAGCTGTTAAACAATTTCTCATATACTCACTCCACTGAAAGCCATCAAAAGCCACCTGGATTTTACAAATGGTTATCAACACGGAGATGTTTTTCCTGTTCATTAAAAAAATCTCCTTTAACAGTGGAATATCCGGATAAAATGCTGAAACCGACTTCTTCTGAAACTTCTCTGTTCTCTCACGACGTCCTGGATCAATAGAGCCTGAAATGTGGAGGTTTTCAGCTTGAAACAGGCTGACAACGGAGCCTGAGAGCGCTGCGCGACATCTCGCACCGTGGGAAGTCCTTAAAGCAACAGTATCACCTCAAAATCTCTCATCAGCCGTTAAAATTTTCACTGAAAACCAGCTTAATTTTTCGAACCGTGTCCACTTCGATGTGTCTCACAGGTTTAGAAAAAATTTTGATCAAACAAAGCGCCAGTCTCTCAGCAACTTCTCAGACAAAGGAATTCCGACGAGGGGCTGGACGACTCCTCCCACAAGGAGTGCTCACAGGCGAATGACGTCACCGACAGGCGTGGAAAAACTCACGCATGCGCACGAGGGTTCAAGCATGTCTGACGTAAAAACATATGAATGAAATCCATATAGTTTTTGAAAAAAATAAAAAGGACCGATACTTTATTGACAGACCTCGTATATTCAATAACAACTGTTTTCTCCTTGCATTATAGTTTACAAAAAACAAAAAACAAAAATATCACTGTTTGACATTTCACTTCTCTAGGTTTAATTACCTTTAGCTTTACAAACTGATACTTTCAACAAGTGCACCTTATGTGACCCTCAAAGTCTGAAAAAATATTAAGATTTAAAGAGTAGGTGACACCAAATAATGTGCACAAATAACTACCAAAGATGATGAAATGTTTATATTTAAAAAAAAAATCCTGAACAATGAAAGTCGATGATAAGTGTAGGGGATGAAAAGTAAATCTCAATAACAGCTGTCTGAAGCCTCTATTGCAGTTGTCAGCCACGGCCATGTTGTTGCTACGTCATCAGGAGAACGCCACCAGCTGATTTAAGCCCAAATCAATTGTAAAAATGTCAGAAGTTGAGCTGTTTTTTGGATGATTTTTTTTTTTTCTCGTGTGGAGCTTTTTTGTGAAGTCCAGTCTGAAGGTGTTTCTGAAGAAGCTGTGGGGGGCACAGCCTCATCGTTTTGAGCCTTATTTAGATGACAATGAAGGAGACGAAACCTTGGAGGAAGACCTTCAGTATGACAACAGTGATGATACTGGCAGACTTCAGAACACGGAATAGTGATTATAAAAAAAATAAATAAATAAAAATTGATCCGGGCCAATTTCAGCATGCGGCAGAGATGATAAATTAATGTTTTTTTTGCCAGCTATTTGGTAATAACTGATAAGGCAACATTAAAAACAAATGTTAGTTTATCATCCTTGACGTCAGAAAAAAAGTGATCAGGATGTGTTTACTGTGTGACTGAAACGCAGCGACATCAGCTGTTCCGCCGTCAATGAAATTCATAAAAAATAAAAATAATAGTAATAATAAAAAACACATGATCCTTAAGAAATTTAAACAAGCTGACTTAGTCTGCAGGAGTGTTCAAACAAAAGCCTGCAACACATCGAGCCGGCATAACTCCAGAAATGAAGCACTTACACACAGAAATACATCCAATCGTTAACAAAAAAATGGGGCTACTAAGATAATGGTTCTCCCGCTGATGCCACTTCCTCCTTCTTCTCCAATTTCGTGACTCACCCGGATGTTCCTGGTTTTTAGTGGTGTGCATTTCAAAATCTGAATATTTATCTCTTCAGTAACCACACACTGGAAAAGCATTCATTTCAAACTGTTGTTTAATATGAGTCTTAAATACTCAAAAAAAATTACATATCGTGTCACCTACACTTTAAAAGTATGCCTGTATGGTCAGGACTGCGACAGCATACTATGCTGGGTTGCCAAAGATCATCAACACCTTATGCAGTGGGGACAGGAGCTGGATGACCAATATGTGGACCTGGGTTTGATTCCTGGTAGTACTATCTGCCTGTGTCCCTGAACAACACACTTCATCTGCATTGCCCCCCCCCCCCTCCCCCAGTCCACTCAGCTGTAAATGGGCACCAGCCTTGATTGAGGAAGTAATCTGCCATAGGCTGGTATCACACCCGGGGGAGTCATAGATTGTCATCTGTTCCACTCTCGAATGGGGCTCAGAACCTATGTAGGACTTGCTTACATTATATTAACACCTTGAGTATAACAGGAATAGTCTCTCTGCAGGTTTAGCAATCGTTCATGTTGACAGTCAGCTGTATTGATATCAGGCGCTGCTTTGCACCCCAGAAGGAAAGTCATGATGCAAGTCAGCTTTGATAATAAATCATAAAGTGTGCTTGCAGACCATAATGTTGTGGCTCATGATCCACCGTGGAAGTGCTGTGCCAACCCTGACTGGAAAAGGGAGAAGCAAAAAAGACTTACTTTTACCAAGGACAGCTGACCATGACCACTGAATTTACCTTGACCTGTGACCTTGCCATGACCTGTGTTGCAAGAAGATGAGTCACTTATTTAACCACCAGGTTTGAAATGGCCGTTTTCAGTTTGAAGATTTCACGTGGTGGCGTAGTGGGTTAGTGGTTAGCACTGTTGCTTCCCAACAAGAAGCTTCTTGTATTGCTTCCCACCTGGTCCTTTCTCTGTGGAGTTTGCATGTTCTCCCCATGCTCGTGTGTCACGGTCAGGCAAACATGTTTGAATTTTTGGAGCCGACTCTGAACACAACCACTTAGTGTGTGTGCTGATTTCTCTTGCAAGACTTTGATGTGTTCAGTTAGTTTGACAAATCATGGAGTCGTGATCCCTCATCAGGTGCAGCAGTTAAATGTGTGATTCCCAGTCTTTCACTCATCATTAAAAAAAAAAAATCTTCTGAAACCACTTGGTTAGTGTGAACTCCGTCTTTTCAAAATCGGTAATGACTGTGAACATTGTGCATTGTGCCCTCAGCTAGGAGAAGTGAATTAAATTGACTGTAAGTGTGAATGTGAGTGTGCTTGTGTTTGTTTGTCGATATGTGGCGCTGCGATAGACTGGCATCCTGTCCAGGGTGTACTCTGCCTCTCACCCTATTACCCCACCCCCACCCAGAGCCTTAACTGGGGTAAGCGGGTACAGAAAGTGTTTGAAGATATCACTGTGGAATTCAGACTATGATGTTTGACTTTGACCTTTGACCTTGACATGATCAGTGTTCCAAGAGGACAATACACAGAGATGATGCATTAAGTTTCGTTGAAATTAGTCTTTGCTTTTTGAAGATATTGCAGTGGACAGTGGGCATGATGTCTGATTTGAGTTTAACATTTAACCTATGACCTTGATGTGATGAGTGTTGCAAGTGTAGCACATGACTAGGCCACTAATTGGATCACACGTAAATTGCAGCTTAATGCACCAGTGTGCAGCTGTTATTTGTCTTTGAATGCTGCTATTGTTTATTTTATCATCTAATTAAATGTTTATTTCACTATGTGTTATTGTTGGCAGTATTATTTTAATACATTCATGGTTATAAAGCAAATTGAAATTGAGAGAGAGAGAGACTGACCTTCTCAAAGATTGTATCATATTTCTTTTCCATCATTGTCGTGAAGTGAGCTTGGTCTCCTCTCAGTCACCCACATGTTCAAGATTGCTTCAGTCAGGATATTGGCTTGCCGAGGTGTGCATGTTATTGGCTTGGTAAGAAAGTTGTCCATTGAAGAGGAACGTATTTTTAAGCACTGTAACATAGCGTTATAAAACATTACTGTGATCATATGTGACATCACTATTATCACGTTACAGCAAACACATAACATGTGTGCTAAGGCTAATGAAATTGTCATCATTAATGCTAACGTTTACAGCTATCAATATAAGTACACTAAAGACTTTTTGCTTTTCTCCCTTTATATAGCACCCCTTGGGCACATATTGCGGCATTTTGGGATTACCTTTCACTGCTATGCAGATGATACTCAGTTATATATGCCGATAACTGCTGGTAATCTCGTTCACATAAAATCCTTAGAAGATTGCCTTGCATCAGTGAGAAGTCGGATGTCTAGAAACGTCCTACTTTTAAACTCTGATAAGACTGAAATGATGGTTCTTGGTCCAGTGAGACATCGGCATCAATTTGACCAGTTAACGCTCAGCCTCGGCTCGTGTGTCATACATCACACTGACAAAGTGAGGAACCTTGGGGTAATTTTTGATCCTTCGTTGTCCTTTGGTCTCCATATTACAAATATTACTAGGACTGCTTTCTTCCACCTGCGAAATATAGCGAAGATTTGTTCCATCCTGTCTATGGCTGATGCTGAGACCCTGATCCATGCGTTCATCTCTTCTAGATTGGACTACTGCAATGTTCTATTTTTTGGTTTACCGCAGTCTAGCATTAGGGGTCTCCAATTGGTTCAGAATGCTGCAGCCAGACTTTTGACACGAAGCAGAAAGTTTGACCACATTACACCCATTTTGGCATCTCTTCACTGGCTTCCTGTCCCAGTGAGATCAGATTTTAAGGTTCTGCTACTAACCTATAAAATTATTCATGGACTGGCACCTCCCTACCTAGCTGACCTAATTAAACCTTATGTACCGGCCCGGGCTTTACGTTCTCAGGGTGCAGGACTACTTTGCGTCCCTAAGGTGAATAAGAAGTCTGCGGGTCACAGAGCTTTCTCTTATCGTGCCCCTGTTCTGTGGAATGATCTCCCTGCGTCAATAAAACAGTCAGATTCTGTGGAAACTTTCAAGTCCAGACTTAAGAAGCACTTATTTTCCCTTTCATATGGCCAGCATACTGGTGCAGTTTTGTTTTACGCTTTTTACTCTTTTAATTCATGTTATTAGTAATTGAAATAGGCCGCGGCCTCAACTTCACCTAAATTCTGGGTCTTTTAGTGAAGCTTAGGGCTAGTGGCCGGCGATCACGTTAGTATTTCTTCTGTTTGTCTTGTTGATTAATGCTGGCAAATTATACAGTATTTTTTGTCTTTCTGATGCCTGATTCTGTTTTTTTCTCTGTTTAAGGTGCAGCTCCATCCAGAGATGGGAGTTGTATTTGTGTTGGCGAGCCTCCTATCCTGTGCACCAACAGCAATTCTTGTATATTCATCTGTGAATTGT
The DNA here is from genome assembly GCF_902500255.1 of Thalassophryne amazonica. Classification (NCBI taxonomy): domain Eukaryota; kingdom Metazoa; phylum Chordata; class Actinopteri; order Batrachoidiformes; family Batrachoididae; genus Thalassophryne; species Thalassophryne amazonica. The sequence goes on from NC_047118.1 coordinate 20,803,842, forward strand.
TCTGTGAATTATTTCTGTAATTTATGTTTGTAGCATGGCCCAAGCAGAGGGTCATCCCTTTGAGTCTGGTCTGCTTGAGGTTTCTTCTTCAGAGACAGTTTTTCCTTACCACTGTTGCTCTGGGGGTTGGTAAGGTTAGACCTTACCTGTGTGAAGCGCCTTGAGGCAACTCTGTTGTGATTTGGCACTATATAAAGGAAATAAATTGAATTGAAATTGAAAGACGTTAATGTTAGCAGCTAACTAGCCAATTAGCTTACCGAGACAACTGTCCCCTGTGCTTCCTTCTCAGATGCTCCTGCCGTTCTGCCTTGCAGATTTTGCATTGCACGTTTTTCTCGTTAATTTAGTTAAAATGTTCCCAAATTTTTGAGCTCCGTTGCCTGCGGGCCATGATATTGTTTGGGCATAACTTTTCCGGTGACATCACGGCTGACCTCGATTACCATGACTGCGCATGTGCATCAAGGACAGAAAGGCAGTGGAAAGTACAGAGGCAGCTTTGTGAGAAAAAACAAAAATGAAAGATGACGTAAATTATTAAATTATTAACCGACGATTTCGATAGTTGACGTAATTGTGACTAGTCGACTAAATGTGGCAGCCCTACACTTGACCCATGTAGCTTTTAAGTATTAAGAATCAAGGGGTTGTTGAAGTACAATGGGCAGGGCCCTGGGTGCATGTAACTATGGCGAACCATACTAATGTATATAACTGACAAATGATCTCCCCTTTAACTTTTTTCATGAATTCAAATAAATGGCGGTGCCTCCACTTAGTAGGAAAATATAAATTCCTTTTAAAACTCACTAAGAATTTTAAATCCAGTGTTACGCTTTTTATTACATTTTACTCTCTATATCAGCTTTGACCAGTGCTGCCACTGTTACTTTGAAAAAGTAATCCAATTACTGATTACGATTACTTCTTGAAAAAGTAACTTAGTTGCTTTACTGATTACTCAATTGTAAAAGTAACTAAGTTAAATTACTAGTTGCTTTTTTAGTTACTTTCCCCAGCTGCCGACAACAACCCTCTGCCACCTCAACATGACAATGATACTTGTTGTGCCAAAACTCACTTTATAGTCACCCGTTCTTGACTTCAATGAAAATAAATACTTTTTTAATAAAAAGTCAAATAAAGACCTCTTTCTTGACCTCATATTTAACTGTTGACAGCACTGTAACAGTAACACTTGCAATTTCTAACCTACATTGTTTATAAATGTAACTATTAAATTCTTTCTAACTTTTTCTAACATTTAAAGTCTCTCTAAACATTTTACTTGTTGAAATTGTTATTATTATAAGTAGTATTAGTAGTTGTAGTAAAAAAAAAAGGCTTCAAAACTGGACCTTTAATCTAGGGGTGTTGTGGGTGGGGCACACCCTTACCCCACGCCCCCATTCCATCTGGATTCACCCCTGCTTTGGCATTTGAGAACAAAGAATGGATAACATTTATTTATGCAGAAAACATGACCAGATTTACAGGTAAGAAAGTTTTATTGCGTTTTCACATCATGTGGTCCTCAGAAAGAGAGTTTAGGTGCATTTGAGTGGAAAATAGTGTTAGTTGTTGATGCGTCGTGGAGGATCAGCTGTTTTTAGCAGCAGATGCGGAGCAACTCAGTTCAGAATTCTAAATAAAGGCGAAAAAAAGCATAAAATGTCTTTGTAAAGCTCAGTGCAGGTGTGCTGTTGTCACCGCGCTTTAAGAGGTGAGGACAAGTCGTCGCTGCTGCAGAAAACCGTGGATGAAAAGCTCACAGCTCGCTTAAAGTGGGCAGGGCAGTAGAACCCCGACCTCCTGCCCACGGACCAAGTTTAATGCTGCTATCGACCCACAATGCAAAAATAATTGTAACGCACAGTGACTTGGAGAAGTAACTTTAATCTGATTACTGATTTGGAAAGATTAACGCGTTAGATTACTTGTTTCTAACAAAAGTGGTCAGATTAGAGTAACGCGTTACTAAGTAACGTGTTACTGGCATCACTGGTTTGACACAGTTTGTACCTTAACTAAAAGGATGAGATGCACACAAAGTACTTTAAAGTAATTTAGTTTCTTTGAAAAAAAATAATTACAGTCACAGTGTGTTCAATATTTGTTTCATCAATTAACAGTTCTTTATTTTTTTTTATCTGCCATCTTCTGTAGCTTGTACGCCCGTCTATCTGTTGCACTTTCTCTCTATGTCCCGCCCCAACACTACTCTGATTGGTTGACAGCTCATCAATATCCAATAGGAACAAAGAAATATCATGACTGACAGTCTGTTGCTTCATGAGGTTAGATCGTAAACAGTGACCACGCTTCTGGCATGTACACAACAGCCTATCTACATTTTACATTTTAAATCATTTATGAACTGAGATTAAATACTGTAAATAAACTACAAATTTCATACGTTTACAGAAATAGTTTAACAATGTTTTAACTACTTTTATGAATGTTTTATCACTTATTAATGCTTTTTAAAATGTATTCATTAGTTGATAAATGCAGTTTTTAGACTGGGCTACACAAGATGACGGTCCACAGAGTTTGTACATCATGTTCATCATGTGCTTTGAAGATATCACCACAGACAGAGAACACATTGAAACAGACAACCAGAGAACCAGACAGAACCAGAGACAACTTCTTACTGATTTACGGTGAAGCTAATGACAGGGTCAGCGTGTTATGATTAGTGAAACTAGTTAAATGCACCTCAGGTTCTTATCCAACTGGAGGAGCCACCAACTAGTCCTGACTGCGGTACACAATATCAGCAGAGTTCATCAGCTGTGTTAAACATGGAAGCATCAGCAGAAACACGTGACCTATTTCTGGGTTGATCAAAAAAAACAAAAAAAACAACCCACAAAAGAGGTGAGACGTTTACATCAGCTCAAATAAATAGGGAAGAACCGAGGAGCTGGACCTTGCTCAAACTTCTTGCAGCAAGTGTGTGACTGCAGCAGAAAGGGCAAAAATAGAGAATGATAAAAGCGGAGCGAGAGGTGGAGGCAATCAAGCAGAGAGAGACAAATCTGAGGGCCTAGAATGAAGGTGCAGGAGGCAGGCATTGTGTTTGTGTGTGTGCGTGCGTGTGCATGCCCGCTCTGGTGACTTCAGGTGTTATCTTCTTAAACCTCCAAACGTGACAGTGAGATAATTAGAAATGTTAGCACTCACTGGAGCTTGGACTTCTATGAATTCTCTCTCATTTGCTATCTCTCCTGTCTGTCTTTCATAAACACATTGTTCATGCACACATACACACAAATTCTATTATCTCCCTTAGCCCGTGTTATGAATGGCACACCTAAAGCCTGGGAAGCCGGGTCGTGCGACGACAGATCACAATTAACATCATCGGAAATCTGTTGAAGTAATCATCTCCATTCCATTGTGTTGATGACCAGTATTTTCATCTTTATTCAGAAATACACCTCGCTGGAAAGACAGATATTTCGTATTTGCAACAAATGATTTGATGAAACCACGAGAATTGTAAGAATTTGCTGTTATAGTGCAGTAGATAACTGAAGCAATTGTTCAACAGGGGTCAAAAATTAAAGTTACTCCAAGTTTGGTAAAAGATGGTGCAAATTATTAGTTGAGTTAGTAGGGTTTCAAAAAGGAATAGTTTGCACCATGTGCCATCCATAGTTATCATGTTATGGGGTAACATATGTCACATGTCATAGAATCCAATGGACGTCAACATTGTTTGACCTTTACTGTGGAGACCAAGCATTCAACACAATCAAAACTATTCCATTTAATAATCCTATTAGCTCAACCAATAATTTGCACCACTTTTTACCAAAATTGGAGTAACTTTAACTTTTGACCCCTGTACAAACTGAAACTGACCTTTGTCACCATTCTTTCTGTTTTTACCCCATAACTCCAGAACATTCATTTGTAGATAGCCCAAACTATACCTTTTTGGAATCGTTATGATCAGACAAATAACGTGGTATAGGTTTCAATATGATGAGAGCATTTTCAATTTTTGACCCCTGTGTAAATCCACAATTGACCCCTACTTGGCTGCCTTTTGAAAATTCAAGTGGCAAGCAGGTTTTTTCCAAAGACTAATGTTTAAGGAGTATTTGTGCCGAATTTGGTGCTTGTTTCACCATTTGAACGATTCCCTTGTAAATATTCTGTTATCTGCTGCACTATTACTTGTAGTAGTTCTGAAATGAACAGTGGAAACATGACATTCCCAGATTAGAGTATTAATCAATACAAATGGAACCAAAGACGAGGAAGTCAGGTCCAGAAGTATTTGGCAAAAAAAAAAAAACACCACAATGAAGTTGAAATGCATCTGTCAAGATGTGCAGGTACTGAAGACTTTCAGATGTATTTGAAGAGGTTTAACAAAAATATGGTATTATCCATTTGGGAACTATGGCTACGTGATTGGTCATCCCTGCACTGAAAGGTACTGTACATCTGCACACCAATCACATGCTTTTTGTACAATCCCATCCCACTACGTTATATTTATTTATTTTACAGTGAACATAGTTTTGATTATTTAACTCTTTTATTTTTTACAGAAGTGTTTTTTCCTTTTCTTTTTGTTGTTGTTTATGCACCAACAACACCAGATCAAATTCCTTGTATGTGAGAACTTACTTGGCAATAAATTTGATTCTGATTCTGATTGTATGCACAGTCCCACATAAGACATTGGACAGACTATGCTAACTTTTCTAATCTGTCTGGAGTTGGCAACTCTCAGAAACTGACCATTCAAGAAGGAGACTAGTGAGAGAAGCCACCAAGACACTCATGCCGGGTTCACACCGCGAGTGACGGCAGCGACAGATTGTCATGTAATCCCTATGGAAGGATGTGTTGTGGTGCCACAAAAGTTCAAGCCATGCAATGCGACGCAATGGACGCGAATGAAGCAATGTGAATGAAGCGATTTTGAGTGATTGGCGCGTTTGTGCTGCGATATCGCGTCGCGTTGCCCTCCTCCCCAAGTTGAAAAGTCTGAAGTTTTTCGCCTTGTTGCGCCGCGATGACCAATCGGGGACTGGATATGTAGTGACGTGGAGATGTCTGGAGTTTATACTTGATGTGGACATGTCCTGTGTCTGGCAGCCAGCCTGTGAGCAGGACTTATGACAGAGTTTGATGAGGGGAGAGTGAGCAGCACCGCAGCAGCTATTTTTTTTTCACGTGCATGCGCGAACAAATCGTCCGTGAAGATCATTTTATTAACTACACAAATGTATGATAAAACAAATGGTGACTGGTTTATAACACAAAGATGACAGAGTTTGAGGGGAGAGAGAGAGAGGAGCCACAGCGGCAGCCAGTTTTTTTTTTTTTTCTTTGTTTGAATGTGTGCGCGTGAACGGGACAGGAAGCCCTCAAACTGGGTCCTGGAGAGGCAGAACTACCGCTGAAAGTGCCCGCCATCCAGACACAGCTCCTGCAGCAAATGATGAAACTCCCTGAATTGGGAACATCATGAGGATGTTGTGAACCCAGCGATGGCACCACTGGCGACGTTTGTCGGCTTTCCACAACAAATACAGCACAACAACTCGCTCCGTGTGATTGAGCTCTGCTGTGTTGACTTGACGGCGAGTGGAATGGAAGCTCCTCCTATTTGATGACGCAGGTGAAGTTTCACAGCGAAGGTTTCTGCCCAGGCAGAGCGACACACCGGGCGATGGTGGCGTGTCCATCGCCAGGCAAAGGAAGCGAATTTGTGGCGTGGCGTGGCGTGCAGTGTGAACGCGGCATCAACTCTGAAGAAGTCATAGGCTTCTGTGATTTCATGGTGGAGTGGCACACACACACACACACACAAAGGATGTGCATTGACCATGGGTGTGTGTGCAGTTATAAGGCCTCATGTCCTATAACTGCTGGGGGCTCTAACCCCCTGTGACCCTTGTTTGGAGTATAAGCGGGTGTAGAAAATGAAAAATGATCCGATATGTGACAGAAACCATGATCTGATTTGAACCATGATCCAGTGCACCCCTAACATTTAGTCATATGGAAATATTCATGTATCCAGCCCATGGCAAGTCTGAAGACATCTGGATGTAAAAGTGAAACCTTTCATTTGCAATAATTCTCATATGCAGTTTGTCCAATTGTGTACAAAAGGCTGTAGTTCCTAAATAGTTTCAGTGATATTTTTGGTTAAAACCCTTAACTTAAAGTTACTATTCTACACTACAAGTAGATCTTGATTATGTCATTGTGGTCATGCACAGAGGCAACATGCCAAAAAAAATTGTATCACTGTCGCCCTACTTATGGACCTGACTGCAGACGTCTCTTTTGTGGCAGCAAGCGGTCGTGGATTCCTGATGCAGAAGCGGGACGGCGCTCGGATTCTGACAAATGTCTTGGCTCAAGGAAAAAAGAGGAAGCGACAGAGAAAGACATGCTCGCTGGAGTGTTTCACATGGAACAATGAAAAGTGACAGAAAGCTGACGGAGGGATGACAACCTTGTTTGTCCTTTGCTGGATGATCAACATGTGTTACGCGGATATGGGTCCCAGAGGAGGACACGTGGCAGCTGACACCGAGGGTTCCACGCTCCGCTGGAATTTCTTCGCCTTCCTGACTCCACTTACTCAGCTCGTGACACAAGCCGCGGAGCAGCGTGTGAACGCACCAACGATAATGAAACTGTACACCGTCAACATAATTAGTGATAATCTTGGCTCATTTTGGCACCGTGACACACAATTCTGAAGGAGAGAAGGAAGCTATTTTTACAAGAAGGACCTCGTGTTGCTCCCACCGCGCTAATGCTCCGTCTGGAGAGCCACAGAGGTCGATTCTCAGGAAACAGATCCTAGGTCATGACGAAGGCTTTGTCTGAAGGCCACTCCAACGTGACTTTAATTGAGCGCCGTGTAGTTAATTGTTTGTGTGTGGGAGGGGAGAAATCAATCTGTTTTCTCACTGCCGTGACTTCTGGACCCTGCAGGGTGAGAGAGTAGAACTGGCAGGTGCACAAGCACACTTGTGCAACCTTGCCAAAAATGGAGAGAGAGAGAGAGAATCCAAAATCCATGCCTTGCAAGCACAAACTCATGCATGCAGACCCTTAAAGGAAGAGGATGAGAATGTGTATGTGTGTGTGTTGTGGGGAGGTGGGGGGAGCGGTGAGTCAAGGTAAAGCTGAATTCCTGTATCGATCGGCAGATTGCTGAGAGAGAAGCCTGGAACGTGAGACCTGCAGAGGTCAGGAGGGCAGGAGACAGAGGGGGGAAGAAGAACAAGAGAAATCCAAAAGAGGTTACTGCTTCTTCTTCTTCTACACTTGTCTTCTGCATATTCACACACTCCTCGTCTTCAAATTGCATTTTTTGGGTCGGTGCCATCCTTCTAATCAACAGGACGTAAATAAATGCGCTAATATCCACAAATTTGAATCTTGATCTTTTTTATTCATATCAATCACTGTGGATTATTTTCTTCTCGATGCTGTAACTCTAATAGGACACAGCGTGCCATTTAACATATAAAAGCCTTCAACAAATAATTTGCATATTCAGCTAATCAGATCATTTGTTATCTTTAAGGCGTTTTTCGTGGTATGATGGAGTGCTGCTGTCACTCTGTGCATATTTTTTCCCAAGAAAATCAAATACGGCCATTGGGTACTGCGAAGGCTTTGCATCCGTCCGTCTGTCTGTCCATCTGTTTATCTGTCCGTCTGTCAGTGCTCACCATAAGTCCAGTCCTATTACTGCCAGAGTCTTCAAATTCACAGGGAACATTCTTGGGAGACAGACCTTGGATGGCTACATTTGACCTAATTTAAGAGGCATTTTAAGAGGTTAAAATGTCACATTCTGTTGCATATTTTTATGCTATGAATCATGCAAATTGTTTTTTTTTTTTTTTTTTTGAGTGGCGGGGGTGACAGCCAATCAGAGCAATGCAGTACCATGACATCAGTGGCTGGTCTCTCTGGTGCACCAAAACCACTTTGATATGTGTAAATATAACATGTTTCTCATATATTATGTAAAAGCTAGTGAGAAATAAACACTTCTAAAACTAAAAATGCTGTTTTTGGAACTTGATAACACCTCTGGAGTGATTTACAAGACATTTCGTGGATATCAGCATGCATGCTAACATCTGCTAACTCAAAGCTAACTTCCACTCTTGTCAAAAGCTCATGTATGCACACACGCCTGCCTTCCTGCAGACGCCGTTAAAATCAAAATATTGTTTATGATAGATTGATTGATTCATTGTTACATTGATGAGTTGACTCAACTTTTTATTTTTTACAGTCTTTGACATTTTTCCCCTTCATTTTTTTTCTGAAACGTCTAAAAGCAGTCACAGTTAGGCTGTCTAATATAACAGGTGACAGCACGTAAAAGAACTGCAAGAATATTTAGAATTTTATAGGAATCTTATTATTTGTCCCAGTGCAAACACCATTAACAGCCACAATCTGATGGTGAGAAGATCAGGGTGCACTTGATTTTGATAGGGTGCATTCACGTAGAGCATTCACAGGGTTGCCAACTTAGTGACTTTGTCACTAAGGTTAGCGACTATTCAGACCCCTCTAGTGACGTTTTTCAAAAAAGTGACTAGCGGGAATACTAGCATGTATTTCTTCTCAATGAGCAGCTGGTGCTTCTGTGGGAGTGGGCCTCGTCCCCATCACACAGCACTCACAGGAGGCAGACAGCCAGCAGTGAGTTACTCAGTTTCATTGGCTGAGAGCTCTTTGCACTGAGCTCTGAGCACTGATTGGCTCACACAGACACAAAACAGGCTGGTTCCCGCCTCCATCTTTGCGACTGTGCATGTTTATTTCTCACCACATATTGGCAGTCCTTACTCTGCCTATGTCATGGAGAACTCGTAAATGGATAAAGAGGTGGAGCATGGGTGAGACCTTGTACGACCTGAGTGCAATGAATGAAGCCTGAACACTCCCTTGTCTTAGAGTTGGCAATAAAAGCTAAGCTTATAGCTTAGCTGAGCTGAGCTTGGGACTCCGGCGAGGGCGGTCGCATCTTCTACTTTCTCCTCTCCCTCTGTGCTTTTCTATCTCTGCTCCAACCTTCAAAAGCCCCAACTTCACCAGACTGTGAATTCTTCAAACTAAATTTGGATTTGATCAGCTGGTCTCTGAATGCTATTGACACCATTTTTTCAACATTGAAATCAAGGCTGGGGGACCCTGCGTGGCAGGTGGAACCTGCGGGCTATGTTCTCGACGCCTGGGAGAAGTGGCGTGTTGCATACTTGGTACTACTCTCTGTGGAGGACATCAAAGATTTATTTATATTTGGTTTTATTGTGGGAGGGCTGGTGCTTTTTGGTTTATGTGCTGCCCTGACCTACAGGAGAATTGGCAAGACGGCTGCTACCAGAACCACGACCCCTCACCTGCCCATCATGATGAATGAGTTGGGCAAGGCGATACAGTCTCGGACTGTGTTAACCCTTGAACGCAGACGTAAGTTGGATAACATGTCAGAGCAAATGTATGCCTTGCAAAGGAAGATGTCGGAGACCAGGGAATACTCATAAATTGGATGTGGTCTGTCAGAGGAGCTACAAATGTGTTTCTCTGCTCAACCCTAAACATGGCAGGCTTATCAGCCTCTGAAGGTCAAAACTCCCCGCTGTTTTCCTCCAGAATTTCTACGGCCTTGGTGAACCATTCAGCTGCCCTTCTTATCTTCTGTCCTCCACTACAGTCTGATGTTGTCAAGGCAACTCCAGACATTATGCACACACTGAAACTGATACAAACTCATCAGACTGATATGAACTCATCTCATCTGCTCACATCACGCACGCCCCCTCCCCCTCAAAACATCCACCCTGTACAAGTGTCATGGGGGAACCAGCTGTTCAGACCAAGACTGTTTGTTGTTTTGTTTTTTGTTTTTTTACCAGGCTGTAAACATGTATATTTCTGCTCTAAAGTTGGACATTTTAACATGGTTTTCTATGGCAATCTCCTCGCTTTTGTAGCCAGCCTCAAGCAACCACTCAAAGACCTGCAAAGAACTTTTTCTTCTTCCTAACGTACCTCATTTTGATTTCTGCTTGGGTGCAATCACCTCCTTTGTCTCTTTCTGACTGGCTGAAAGAGATTTCTTTTCAGCCAGTCATTAAAAAGGAAAAAACAACCCCCCCCCCCCCCCCCCCCCAAAAAAAAAACAAACACATTTTTGAAGGTAATGAAGAAAAGTGGGATCTGATGAGAGTAGATGTGAAAATAAGATAAGAACTGGTGCAACAGGAGTGCAAGGTGGCGGCGGAGTAAAGATGTGAGGTTAAAAAATAATATGTAGAGAAGATGGTGTGATAAGGGTGAGCATAAAACAGTCCGATCCTTCATTTGGAACACAGCAGCCGGCGCCTCGAGATGTCTGTTGATTCATCTCCCTTTATGCCTTTTCTCCATTTGACCTTTTTACCAAAAAAAAAAAAAAAAAACAGCAGACAGAGGCGGTGATTCAGACTGACCAGACGCCCAACACTCCCACAACGGACGGGGAGAAAGGTCACAGGAAACAGGAGGCTCCGTGGAGACTTCTGACCAGAATGAAATGTGTCGATGAGCTGATGTAGTCGGGCGTGTTTGGGACACGAGGAGATGGAGGGTAGAATGCGTGTTCCAAAAGAAAGAAAACTTTTATCTGTCTGTGTGTGTGTGTGTGTGTGTGTGTGTATGTATCTGCTATTATTTGAAGCCATGCATGTCTCGAGGCATAATCATTACACCAGAGCGCAAAAACAGCATGCACACACACACACACACACACACACACACACACACACACACACACACACACACACACACACACACACACACACAACAACAACAACAACAACAACAAAAAAACAACCTGTATGCACGCGTGCCAATATTTGAATATGTTTCTGTGTGTGCACATGTGCGTGTGTATACTTAGCTTTGCTCCACAAGCAGTAGTGGGGATGCTGTCGGCGCAGACCCTCTGGATCATCTCCATGCACTAATGGGTGTTCACCTGGTATGGATCTCGGCAAAGCGCTTCCAGCACCGTGCTGTTGGTAATTAAAAGGAGCAGGCAGTGGAAAATAGCACCTGTTATAGCCTGGCTAACTGGGGCCCTGAGCTCTAGGCTCTGGGCTGCTGCCCACTGATCCTCTCTAATAACGGTGGAACACGCTTTCGCTGACAGAACAGTTTGTCAAAACAGGCAGAAACTATGCTTCCAACTGCAAAAAAAGAAGGTGGGACAAATGTGGTGATTGTATGAGTCTGACAACACAACCGTGTGTATTGATTGGTCAGGTGTGGAGTTTTGTCAGTAGATGGGCCTTATGTGGTTTTCCAGGTCTGTATTGAGCTGTAGTCACATTATTTATTTCACCAGTGATTATGAGAACACAACAAAACTTAGAAATCACAGCAATGAGAACATTTTAGAACTTGTCCACCATTATGCTGATGTAATGCAACCTTATAGACGTGATCGCTTTCCTTGCATGGTCAGGCGAGGCTCGTACGAGCTCAGTCAGATGAATTACGCAACAACATTGATAATCTGAATCACAATCGGACATCAACTTTCCAGCATGATTGCACAGAAATGGTCGTTTTTCATGAAATACTGGTGGATAGGTTGAACATTTTTGTCATCCTTGTGATCCAGTTTTCATTGTAGTTTTAGAGGCACTTGCATCGTGACTGTATGAGATTTAAATATGTTTATATTCCATTTGTACTGAGTGGATAAATGGGTTAATTTTTTCCAGCCAGCTTCTGAATAGAGTAACTCAAAAAGCAATAAATACTACACCAATAACTAAAGAGGACGCATAACAAGGACAAACTGTTGAGAAATGTGGTGAATTTTGATTTTTTTCATTTTGTTTAAACACAGTTTCATGTGTGTGCCATATATGGGCATGCAGTGTTGCCATGGTAGCTCGCTGCGCTGTGTGGCTCTCTGTATGTGTGCCTGTTCCCTCCAGTTATATCTGCTGCTCCTGTTAAATTAAAGACGTTCTCTGAAAGTAGCAGTTTACACTGTTCTCCTTTGTTGACTGAGCCGTCCTGTCGCTTCCGTTCCTGCACTCTTTTTTTTTTTTAGCTGCCCGCAGCAAAGTTCTGACCGCCCGCTCCTGCAAGGTTTGCGTTGAGTCCCGTGGGTACCAGTGGGACCCAATCCCAATGCAGTTCTCTAAGTGTGAGCCACCATGTTGTTTGTTTAAAGGAAATATTTACATCTGGAGAAAATTGAGTTTGAAGCTTTTTATCTAAGGTGAATCTAAAGTTACTGTACATTTGCAGTCATCCCATCCTTTGGTCCTTCTGTTTGTCTGTGCAGTCTTCTGTTGGAAAATGCTTGTACTTCGTATACCTCCCATACTATAAGACCGTCATATACCTCCTATACTATAAGACCATCATATATCTCCCATACTATAAGACCTTCATATACCTCCCATACTATAAGACCTTCATATACCTCCCATACTATAAGACCTTTATATACCTCCCATGCTATAAGACCTTCATATACCTCCTATACTATAAGACCTTCATATACTTCCTATACTATAAGACCTTCATATGCCTCCTATACTATAAGACCGTCATGTACCTCCTATACTAAGACCTTCAGATACCTCCTATACTATAAGACCTTCATATACCTCCCATGCTATAAGACCTTCATATACCTCCCATGCTATAAGACCTTTATATACCTCCTATACTATAAGACCTTCATATACCTCCTATACTATACGACCATCATATACCTCCTATACTATAAGACCTTCATATACTTCCTATACTATAAGACCTAAATATACCTCCTATACTATAAGACCGTCATATACCTCCTATAGTATAAGACCGTCATATACCTCCTATACTATAAGACCTTCAGATACCTCCTATACTAAGACCTTCATATACCTCCTATACTATAAGACCGTCATATACCTCCCATACTATAAGACCTTCATATGCCTCCCATGCTGTAAGACCTTCATATGCCTCCTATACTATAAGACCTTCATATACCTCCCATGCTATAAGACCTTCATATGCCTCCCATGCTATAAGACCTTCATATGCCTCCCATGCTATAAGACCTTCATATACCTCCCATACTATAAGACCTTCATATGCCTCCCATGCTATAAGACCTTCATATACCTCCCATACTATAAGACCTTCATATACCTCCCATGCTATAAGACCTTCATATGCCTCCCATGCTATAAGACCTTCATATGCCTCCTATACTATAAGACCTTCATATACCTCCCATGCTATAAGACCTTCATATGCCTCCCATGCTATAAGACCTTCAGATACATCCCATACTATAAGACCTTCAGATACCAAACAGTATCTTGGGATACCGTACAAAAGTATGACTGTCATCATCACTGGTTAGTTTGGCACAAGAACACTCTAAATAATCAGTGCTGCCGTTATGAACAATGATTTGATGATTCCAAGGAAACCTTCCAATGTACTTTGTATGCTAATTGTTTTGTTACTGCTGTTTGCACAAATGCTGTTTGAAGGCTAAACAACTGCTGTGTGGTAGATTGAGACTGAAGATATCTAGGTTACCCTCCACTAACTGGACTTCTTTGATCTTCAAGAGTTTTTCGCCCTCATCCAAGTGAGCTCTTCCATTTTAAAGTTTTTATACTTTTTTTTGCTGTGTGTTTGCAGTCTATCTTCCCTTCTTTTATTCAGACAATCTGTCAAACTGCATCAATTTGTCTGTCACTTACTCGCCAGCCTCACATAAATATAAGGGTGGCAGTTTTTCGCATAAAGCTGAAATTGAGCAGATGACTCGTGATGTGTTTGTGTGAAAACGTGTGTAGGTACTTTTATGTCCCCTCTTTTATTCCTGAGCAGTCGTGAAGTCTGCCTCTGTGCTGCATGTGGGACAATGGAAGGGTGCGTTCATGTGTGTATGCAGGGGAAGGGTGGTATGTGCACATGTGACAGTGGCAGACGTAGACAGGAAGACAGCGAGGAATAGGGTAGGGGTGATGGATGAGTGACAACCATGTTTTTTCTCGAACTGGGGCATGTCAGGCAGGCCTGCTGTGTCAGAATCTCCTGATGCTTGCTCTGCCCGTTGTGGAGCTCGGTAACCTTGGAGGGCAGAATGGGGTCACTGCTATCAAATTAAATCCATCACTTAGGTGCACACAAAGACAGAACACAAATCACTCAGATGTCCTTTATAAAAGGAAGACATGCCACATAAACACTGACTCACTGTGCTTTCATGATGCACAGCAAAGGAAAAAATGATTATTTCAGACTTGCATAGGGGTCTTCCAAGCAAAAACTGCACACCTGAATGAATAGAAGATATACAGATAAGGGCCCCTTCACACAGTACGAATAAGTACAAATCAGGGATAATCATGGCGAAACAGCATATGAGCGAACCACGAAACACTGAGCCGACTTTGGGAGGGTCACATGATCGGGCAGGCATTAATGATCCCGCTGAGCTCATGCACAAAACCGTCGCAGCAGGAACACAGTGCGAGCAGCTGGAGCATGTGTAACCACATCGTGCAGATGCTGTGAAAAAAAAATACATGCCACGGGATTCGAACCTGCAATTTACAAAAGCTCTGACTGCCAGCCAGAAACTTTACCACTGAGCTACCATCACTGTCCTATAAAAAAGTGTGGAAAAATGCCTGAATTCAACAAGGAGATAGACGTATTAAAAAAAATTAAACCACATACCATAAAAACACTGCATTTTATTGAATCCCTCTTATCGAGTGAACAATAAAAGTATGAACTGTCTGTTCCTCTGTAGATGACCCATGGTCACAGATGTACAGTCAAGTACTGACATAAATGATGCAGTGCACTCTTATCATGTCCACATCTACTGGCCTGGCATGTCCAGCCAGCCCTGCGCACCTGTCCGAGCAGCCCCACATGCATGTCCAGCCCAACACGTGTGTCCCTTAGACAGCACACTGCAGGGCAGACACCACGTCATGTGGAACAGAGCTCACGTGGGTGACGTGACATTCATATCACCCACTGCGTGCTATGATCTGACGGTCTGTTTCACCTGGTGCAGCCTGTTGATGTGCGTGCTGTGCGCTTGCTCATTGCAGCCCGCTGCAACAGCGATTTGTTTTTATGTATGTCCACGTGAAGGCAGCAAGCAGACACATGCATGTCACAGTGGACAGTTGTTAGGTCATGTCCGTCAAAACATGATGCGTGTTCCCCAGCCGTGATGTCCAGAATCAGAGATCTCAACAGCTGCAGCTGTTAGTGGCCATGTCAGTTCAGTAATCTTTTTGTGTTATGTGATCATTTCCTTTAATTTATTTTTAGTGCTATTTAGTTATTCCTCCCCCATCCAGAACACATGTGAATGTGTTCTGGATGGGGGGAGCGCAACACATGCGTGATTCACATGCACGGCACATGTGTTGCGGGGGGAGCCGACACTCAGATGTGCATTGCTGTTTTGCAAAACTAGACTTGTAGGGACACTTAGACAAATTTCACATCCGGCTCGACAGTGATCATCTGCTGACTGTTTTTGTGCTAACAGTGTGAATGGCCACACATTTTCCAAGTGCCACGAGTGGTGTTAGATGTTCGTGTGTGTCACCTGGAATTTGGCCGACACCTGCCACGAGAAGGATCGAATGGGCACTCACAGGGCACACTCTGTCTTTCAGCCACTGGTGTGCGCAAATAGCTGTAGCAACAGGTGTATGATGCGTTGGAGGCAGCTCCGATTTTACAAGTATTGCATATGATTCCTACTTCGTGCGCAATTCAGTCGCATTCGTACTATGTGTGAAGCTGCCCTAAATGATTTCATCCCTTCCAGTTTGTTAACCCAATAACTCATAAACTCAGAAATTAGAAGGCACTCACAGACCTCTTCAATTTCCCCAATGGAGTCTTTCCAAAATTCTGTCTAATCTAAATCTAATCTAATCCTCCGAGGCCACATATATATTCTAGACAATGTCTTCTGAATCACATTCAAAATAAAATCACTCATTTTCTATAACATTATCCATGTTCTCACCAAAGTTCATCAATGTCCTCTCACAGTGTTTTGAGTTAAATGTTGCTATGTGGCAAACATTTTTCTGGATCTCAGCTTCAGAATAGATTCATCTCTAAAATTGAATCTCTTATTTACCAGAACATCTGTCTATCTGGTCATCAAATTTTATTGAAATCCATTCCTTACATTCTCAGTTATCCTGCTAACAGACAAAACAAACAGAAAAACACTGGTGAAAATGAAGGTAATAAGTGCATAAAGTGCATATAATGAAGATAAACTAATTCTAATTTACTGAAGTTTGATACACCATCTATTGTCTAACTCTATTTCACCCAGTGAAGGCACCAGTCTGTTACAGGGCCAACACATATAAACAAACACATTTGGATGCAAACCTGGGAACTTCTTGCTGTGAGGCCAAGGTGTTAACTACAAAATCATCATGCTGTCCTTTGATGCACCACATCAGTAGAAAAGGTTTTGCTTATTTCATATAGATATACAGTGCCCTCCAAAAGAATTGTGCCCCTTACAACTTGATATAAATTAATTAAAAATATAAAACCCACAATGATGAGTTGCATAAATAATGGAACACTATGGTATAATACCTGTAAATAATCAGTTTTATTGCCAGTTTTCTTCAGACAAGTCAGGGGATGGATACATAAACATTTCCAAGTCACTGAATATGTCTTGGACTTAATTTACATAAATTATGAAGAAATACAAACAGTATGGCATCCATCCATCCATCCATCCATCCATCCATCCATCCATCCATCCATCCATCCATCCATCCATCCATCCATCCATCCATCCATCCATCCATCCATCCATCCATCCATCCATCCATCCATTTTCTTCCACTTTATCCGGAGTCGGGTCGCGGGGCAGCAAACAATAGGGCACTTTATGGTAAATCTGTGTGAAGTAGACAGTTATCAAAAACTGAGTGACTGTGCAAGAAGGAGAAGAGTGAGGAAAGCCACCGTCATCTTGGCTTTTTATTTTTAATTAATTTCTATCAAGTGGTACAGATTTGCTTTGAGTTTGGATTTAAGGAATATAATTTTAGAAATTTTGACATTGAGAAGCCTGATTTACTTGTATTTGAAATGGCATAAATAAATTAAAATGTGTGAAATGCCAAGGGACCCAGTACTGTTTTTGGAGGGCACTGTACCTGTCAGTCATCTGGACATGTCTGGGCTTGTCAAAACTTTGCTACCTCCATAACTCATATACATGCAGTAAATTAAGGCACTTTAAAGCTACAGTGTGTATGATTTATGAGCATTTAATAGGAGATATGGAATACAGCACTCCTAACATCTGTCCTTATTTACCGCCAACAATCAATCAATGTGTTTTCAGAAGCATAGAAAGAGCTCTTCATATCTATGTAAGTGTGTGTGTGTGTGGGGGGGGGGGGTCTATAATTAAAAAAAAATGCTGGGAATGAGTTCAAATTAACTATATATCCATAATAAAAACTTAATTGTTTTGTATTTAGTGCTGGCTTCCCTTGGCTACTAGTATAAATGTGAAACCTGCAGATATGTGCATTTTTGCCTAAATATCACACTGCACACTGAGAAATCATGTAGACCATTATGTGACCAAACTGAATGCATTCATTCATTTACTCATTGGAATGGTGAAGGATCGTAAGATTATAAGGAAAACTTGCCATTTGATTGACCGTAAACAATACTAAGTGACCGTATGACCACTCCCACAAACATAATTCTCCATGTATTGTACAAGTTCACTCATGGTACAGGGAGCCTCAAACAGGAAGTGCCAAATTTTGAGTCCACAGTGAAACAGGAAATAGCAAATGTTGAAAAGCTCCATGGATCAACACTTCCTGGACTGACAATAGACAAGATCTCGTGGGAATTCTGTGGCAAGTTGACAGTGAAACAGGAAGTGCCAACATTTGAGCCCACAGTGAAACAGGAAATGACAAATGTTGAACACTTCCTGGAGCTACAGCAGAGGATATTAACCTGTTTTTCATTATGTTGTTTTTGCGCTGCTATGTTTATCCTGTGTAAGGTTGTTGTGTAACTATTTTGTTTGTCTCAATTTTAAAATAAAGAAAATAAAAAAACAGAAAAGGAGCTCTCACGTGAATGGGGAGATCTTGCAGGAATTCAGTGCACAGTCGATACTGAAACAGGAAACGGTAAATGTTGAGTCGACAATGAATGTGTGAAGGCTAACGTGGGAGGCAGCATGCACCTTGGCAGCACATGAGGTCAGTCAGTGATTACTTAGTTATTTATCCATGCTAATACTGCCCAGAAGCATTTACTGAAAATAAAGTCTGAAGGACCTAAATGAGATGTTGAGGACTTTCTAGGCATGTGAGACACAAATAAAGAGAAATCCTTAAAATAGCAGGGGTTTAAGGTGAATGTTTTTAGCCATGCTAATGCTTCCCAGAAGCATTTACTGAAAAAAACATCTGAAGGGCCTAAATGACATGGTGAGATGCTGAAGAGCTTCGCTTGTTCATGTCCGCGACATATACATATTACTGTTTGCATCGTTGTAAGTCACAACTGATTGTGGTTAACCAGTATTTTCTTAACATTTTGTCAATGCCATAAACAAGATGCCATATTTTTGTCTCCAGGCTGATCACGCATCATACTTGTGGATCCCTTTGCATTCCTCAGTGTCTTGCCATGTAGGGCTGCATAAGCTCAGCGTAGTCGGTTTGCCGCATTAAATCAAATCAAATCAGTTTTATTTATATAGCGCCAAATCACAACAAACAGTTGCCCCAAGGCGCTCTATATTGTAAGGAAAAGCCATACAATAATTACGGAAAAACCCCAACGGTCAAAACGACCCCCTGTGAGCAAGCACTTGGCGACAGTGGGAAGGAAAAACTCCCTTTTAACAGGAAGAAACCTCCAGCAGAACCAGGCTCAGGGAGGGGCAGTCTTCTGCTGGGACTGGTTGGGGCTGAGGGAGAGAACCAGGAAAAAGACATGCTGTGGAGGGGAGCAGAGATCAATCACTAATGATTAAATGCAGATTGGTGCATACAGAGCAAAAAGAGAAAGAAACACTCAGTGCATCATGGGAACCCCCCAGCAGTCTAAGTCTATAGCAGCATAACTAAGGGATGGTTCAGGGTCACCTGATCCAGCCCTAACTATAAGCTTTAGCAAAAAGGAAAGTTTTAAGCCTAATCTTAAAAGTAGAGAGGGTGTCTGTCTCCCTGATCCGAATTGGGAGCTGGTTCCACAGGAGAGGAGCCTGAAAACTGAAGGATCTGCCTCCCATTCTACTCTTACAAACCCTAGGAACTACAAGTAAGCCTGCAGTCTGAGAGCGAAGCGCTCTATTGGGGTGATATGGTACTACGAGGTCCCTAAGATAAGATGGGACCTGATTATTCAAAACCTTATATGTAAGAAGAAGAATTTTAAATTCTATTCTAGAATTAACAGGAAGCCAATGAAGAGAGGCCAACTCTATATTGGCCCAGTGCTAATGGGGCTTTATACACTGTCTATTGATTGCTAATGTAGGCTAACAAATTTGCCAACCCTCATTGTTTGAGAAATGGAGGCTCATATATATCACTTATTTCAAGAGATCGCAAAAGAGCTTAAAGCCACATCGCTAAAGAAGCAAAAACCAAATCAAAACCACGACCATCAACAGCAAAATGAATCCTACAACCTTTTCATTAAATCCTACACACTGTAGCTTTATTTGTATGTACGAGGGCTGTCAATAAAGTTACGGTCCTTTTTATTTTTTTCAAAAACTATATGGATTTCATTCATATGTTTTTACGTCAGACATGCTTGAACCCTCGTGCGCGTGCGTGAGTTTTTCCACGCCTGTCGGTGACGTCATTCGCCTGTGAGCACTCCTTGTGGGAGGAGTCGTCCAGCCCCTCGTCGGAATTCCTTTGTCTGAGAAGTTGCTGAGAGACTGGCGCGTTGTTTGATCAAAATTTTTTCTAAACCTGTGAGACACATCGAAGTGGACACGGTTCGAAAAATTAAGCTGGTTTTCAGTGAAAATTTTAACGGCTGATGAGATATTTTGAGGTGATTCTGTCGCTTTAAGGACTTTTCACGGTGCGAGACGTCGCGCAGCGCTCTCAGGCGGCGTCGTCAGCCTGTTCAAACTGAAAACATCCACATTTCAGGCTCTATTGATCCAGGACGTCGTGAGAGAACAGAGAAGTTTCAGAAGAAGTCGGTTTCAGCATTTTATCCGGATATTCCACTGTTAAAGGAGATTTTTTTAATGAAAGACGTGCGGACGGGTCCGCGCGTCGGGACGCAGCCGCCGCGACGCTCCGCCACAGGAAAAACACCTCTGTTGAAAGCCTTAAGGACAAGTTGGAACATGTCCTGCCTGTTAAACAATTTCTCATATACTCACTCCACTGAAAGCCATCAAAAGCCGCCTGGATTTTACAAATGGTTATCAACACGGAGGTGTTTTTCCTGTGCTGCCGCACCGCGTCGGCTGCGTCCCGACGCGCGGACCCGTCCGCACGTCTTTCATTAAAAAAATCTCCTTTAACAGTGGAATATCCGGATAAAATGCTGAAACCGACTTCTTCTGAAACTTCTCTGTTCTCTCACGACGTCCTGGATCAATAGAGCCTGAAATGTGGAGGTTTTCAGCTTGAACAGGCTGATGACGGCGCCTGAGAGCGCTGCGCGACGTCTCACACCGTGAAAAGTCCTTAAAGCGACAGAATCACCTCAAAATCTCTCATCAGCTGTTAAAATTTTCACTGAAAACCAGCTTAATTTTTCGAACCGTGTCCACTTCGATGTGTCTCACAGGTTTAGAAAAAATTCTGATCAAACAACGCGCCAGTCTCTCAGCAACTTCTCAGACAAAGGAATTCCGACGAGGGGCTGGACGACTCCTCCCACAAGGAGTGCTCACAGGCGAATGACGTCACCGACAGGCGTGGAAAAACTCACGCATGCGCACGAGGGTTCAAGCATGTCTGACGTAAAAACATATGAATGAAATCCATATAGTTTTTGAAAAAAATAAAAAGGACCTATACTTTATTGACAGCCCTCGTATATGCTTTCATGCTTTTATGTGATAATATCATTGTACACAAGGAGGGGACACAGAAGTATCCCACTTGTACTGCCCATATGTTCGTCCAGATTTGTCCAGATTTGCTTTTGTGTCCTGTAAGAAGGGGGTTTGTTAGGATTTTTAAACCACACGTTACTATTGCTAGCTCTACCTGTCATGTTTTTTGTGTGCATTAACAACATGTATGTACAGAGGGGCCAAAAAATATTTAGTTAGTCCCTGATTGTGCAAGTTCTCCGACTTAGAAAGATAAGAGAAGTCTGTAACTTTCATCATAGGTACACTTCAACTACAAGAGACAAAATGAGAAAAGAAATTCCAAAAAATCACATTGTAGGATTTTTAAAGAATTTACTTGTAAATTATGGTGGAAAATAAGTATTTGGTCAATAACAACAGTTCAACTCAATACTTTGTTGGCAATGACAGAGGTCAAACGTTTCCTGTAAGTCTTCACCAGGTTTGCACACACTGTAGCTGGTATTTTGGCCCATTCCTCCATGCAGATCTCCTCTAGAGCAGTGATGTTTTGGGGCTGTCGCTGGGCAACATGGACTTTCAACTCCCTCAACAAATTTTCTATGCGGTTGAGGTCCTAGGCCACTCCAGGACCTTGAAATGCTTTTTACGGAGCCACTCCTTTGTTGTCTGAGTGGTGTGTTTGGGATCATTGTCATGCTGGAAGACCCAGCCACGTTGCATCTTCAGTGCTCTCACTGATGGAAGGAGATTTTGGCTTAAAATCTCACGATACATGACCACGTTCATTCTTCCCTTAACACGGATCAGTCGTCCTGTCCCCTTTGCAGAAAAACAGCCCCAAAGCATGATATTTCCACCCCAACCCCCCCATGCTTCACAGTAGGTATGGTGTTCTTGGAATGCAACTCAGCATTCTTCTTCCTCAAAACACGACGAGTTGAGTTTTTACCAAAATGTTCTATTTTGGTTTCATCTGAGCACATGATATTCTCCCAATCCACTTCTGGTTCATCCATATGCTGTCTGGCAAACTTCAGACAGGCCTGGACACATACTGGCTTAAGCAGGGGGACACGCCTGGCACTGCAGGATTTGATTCCCTCTCTGCGTAGTGTGTAGCCTTTGTTACTTTGGTCCCAGTTCTTTGCAGGTCCTTCATCAGGTCCCTCCGTGTAGTTCTGGGATTTGTGTTCACCATTCTCATGATTATTTTGACCCCACGGGATGAGATCTTGCGTGGAGCCCCAGATCGAGGGAGATTATCAATGGTCTTGTATGGCTTCCATTTTCTTACAATTGCTGCCACAGTTGATTTATTCACACCAACCTGCTTGACTATTGTAGATTCACTCTTCCCAGCCTGGTGCAGGTCTAAAACTTTCTTCCTGGTGTCCTTCGACAGCTCTTTGGTCTTGGCCATGGTTGAGTTTGGAGTCTGACTGTTTGAGGCTGTGGATAGGTGTCTTTTATACAGATAACAAGTTCAAACAGATGCCATTGATACAGGTAACAGGTGGAGGACAGAAGAGCTTCTCAAAGAAGAAGTTACAGGTCTGTGAGAACCAGAAATCTTGCTTGTTTGTGGGTGACCAAATACTTATTTTCCACCATAATTTACAAATAAATTCTTTAAAAATCCTACGCTGTGATTTCCTGGACTTTTTTTTTCTCATTTTGTCTCTCATAGTTGAAGTGTACCTATGATGAAAATTACAGACCTCTCTCATCTTTCTAAGTAGGAGAACTTGCACATTCAGGGACTAACTAAATATTATTAATAATAATTATAATATAAAACTTTTTGGCCCCACTGTAGTAGGAAGTTCAAGTTGACATTAAAAATAGAAATGTGTGCATTAATTTTAATGGTGTCAATCCACTAAATAATCATGGCCCTCACAATAGACTGTAAATCCTTTCATGTGTGACATAGTTCAGGTCTCAGCCTACATTCAACTAACTGTGAAGAGTAAAGCTTCCCAAAACAAGGCAGGTGTTGGAAAGTTTTGCTATATGCAGTAATCAGAGCAGATGAGACAAGTTAAACAAAGTTAAGATATAATTATTTTCTATATTTTTATATAGTGATAGGTTGGGCACACACTAAAAGTGTTATTATAAATAAATCAAACAGTTCACAGCTTGTTAAGAATTTGCAAGTTAGACTTAATTAAATTCATAAAGTTTCTTCACATCCAAAATCTGCTCATAATTTTTTTTTCATTCATTTTTTTTCTCAAGTACTGTTTTTTCCGAAGTATAAGACACACCTGTTAAAAATGCCTCTTGAAATGGAAAAAAATACATATACAAGTCATACTGGTGTATACTGTACATCATACCTTCTTTTCTCTATTTTGAGCCCATTAATCTGACTTTTGTGCATTGTTGTTCTGTATTTTTTTTATTATTGCTATTTATTCTTTTATTATTGGAGTTTATTTTGCTTTGTCCTTTGATTCCTGTGAAATACCGATGTAAATAGATACTATAGTTATTATTCTGAATAACAAATTCATGATTTTCATCATCATGGCTTGGTGGTTAGCACTGTTGCGTCACATCAAGAAGGTCATGGGATCTCTTTCCACGTGGGGCTTTTCTGTGTGGAGTTTACATGTTCTCCTCGTGTTTGCGTGGGTTCCCTTTGGGTGCTCTGGCTTCCTCCCACATCCAAAGACATGCCAGTTAAGTGAATTGGAAATATTAAATTGACCGTAGGTGTGTGTACGCGAATGTGAATGTATTTGTTCTGTCCAGGGAGTACCCTACCTCACACCCTATTACTGCTGAGATAGGCTCCAGCCCCCTTGTGACCCTTAATGGGAGTAAGCGGGTGACCAACAGTCTGAACAACTACTTTGTCCCTCAGGCCATTTGACTGTACAACTCCCCACTCGGCGAAGAGAAGTAACAGGAAGACAGAGGATGGGAAGGAGAGGAACAGTAGTTGCCAGTAAACCAGTAGCGATCAGTATGTCTGGTATTTATATTTGTGTATTTATATTTATATTTGCAAATTATTTTTGGACATTCACTTTGATGCTCTGTGTGTTTCTTACCCTGTGTGCTGCTATACAATGCTGCTGTAACCTCAATTTCCCTGACGGAGTCTTCCCAAGGGATTTGTTAAATTCTATTTAATCTAATCTAGAAAACGGATGGGTGAAAATGCAGTATATAAGTGTATATACTAAATATATATATATATATATATATATATATATATATATATATATATATATATATATATATATATATATATATATATATATATATATGCAGTATTTATTTTCAGTATATAAGTCGCAGTTGAGTATAAGTCACATAAGTCACAAGACCTCTCAAACTAGGAACTCACAAACTAGACTTATACTCTGGAAGATACAGTACTGGTCTTTCAATACTTTGTTAATACTATTACTAGCTATTACAGCTGCCTTTGTTGAGACTTTTAAGTCCTGATTTGAAAATGCATTTGTTTTCTATTTTATATGATTAACAGATTGTTTACTATGCTTTTTATTGTTTTGATTTTTTTTAACCTTTTTAACTTTTTTAAATGGTAAATGGACTGCATTTATATAGCGCTTTTCCATCTGCATCAGACGCTCAAAGCGCTTTACAATTATGCCTCACATTCACCCCGATGTCAGGGTGCTGCCATACAAGGCGCTCACTACACACCGGGAGCAATAGGGGATTAAAGACCTTGCCCAAGGGCCCTTAGTGATTTTCCAGTCAGGCGGGGATTTGAACCCAGGATCTTCTGGGCTCAAGCCCAACACCTTAACTACTAGACCATCACCTTTTTATTATGCTTTTAATCTTTTAATCATGCTCTTTGATCCTTGATTTAATTTGTTTGATTTTTCATTGTTGAGTTGTTCCTCTGAAGTGTCTTGAGGTGACGTTGTCATGATTTGGTGCTCTTTCAGTTCAATAAATCAAACTGAAATTGAATTGAATTGAAGGCACTTAGCATGTTGGAACCCTGACAGACCGAATATATACTGGACAAACCCTCTGTGACAACACCCATAGGTTCTCTGAAGAGTGGGTTTGAAGCTCACAAGGGGTTGTTCTAAATGTCACCACCTTGGCAGTGCCTATAACTCTCGACTCACCCATAAATAGGCAAAGAGGTGAAGTGTGAGCAAAACCAGCTTGATCTGGGTCAAACAAATTAAGCTTGAACACGCCCCCATCTTGGAGTTCCCAAACAAGCTAAGGCTAACAGAGTAACTGATTTGGATGTTTGATTTATGCATATTATTGCCAGAGGTGGGATGAAGTCACCATCAAGTCACTCTCAAGTCATAATGACCACCAATTGTTTGCGAGGTGACTTGAGACTTGACTTGGGACTTGCAGATTGATGACTTGAGAATGGCTTGACAGTGACTTTGTCCCACCTCTGATTATTGCAGACTGGCTACTGGTTTTCTTAATGGGTGGTTTGAGATGGGTATTAAATATAATGACCAGCACATTGCCTTAGTAACAGTTGCACCATCAGCTGACCAAATGTAACTAAGCTACAAAAACCTGATAATTAGTGCTAACAGTGACAAAGGTGCTAACACACGAATTAAAAAATATAAAAATTTCACTAAACAGAAATACTTGAGCGCAAACTATTTAGATGGTCTGTTAGTCCTAATAAGTGTGCAACAAACCATTAAATTTCAGATATTTGTAATAAGATTCTCAGAAAGAACAAACAGGGTCAAGCAGCAGCTAGCAGCCACCGTTAACGAGCCCAGAGCCTGAAATCCTTTACCATTTGTTTTTTTAACTTTATCTGCTGAAAGGAGAGTAACTCTGAAGCCACACACACACACACACACACACACACACACACACAAAAGATGGATACCTCCACTCTATTGCTGTCAGCAGTGGGATGAAAAAAATGTCAACCTATTTCCAAATGTCACAGTCTTTTT
Organism: Thalassophryne amazonica; assembly: GCF_902500255.1. Classification (NCBI taxonomy): domain Eukaryota; kingdom Metazoa; phylum Chordata; class Actinopteri; order Batrachoidiformes; family Batrachoididae; genus Thalassophryne; species Thalassophryne amazonica. Next base: position 20,829,981 of record NC_047118.1, read on the forward strand.
TTCTCTTTTTTTATTCTGAAACCCTGCTCTACTTTTTGCCACAAATCTAAAGTGGGTCAACATCACATGTGGCGGCCCAGTGGGATCTTCTCCGTGTGCGTGCATGCATGTGAACACGTGTGTTAGTGTTTCCAGCCATGAAATATTTATAACGGACACCAGGTCCTGGGAGGAGTAACGGTTTAACTTCGCAGAATCCCAAAGGCGGCCAAACAATTATGACTTCATTCTTTCTGCATACAGTAATTATTGTCTATCGTTCCCAGTTAGGAGTAAGTGTGCACTTATCTGCAAGTTGTTTAGGACTGTGCTCATTAGACGGCGGGACGGATGAATGTAAGAGGGTGTAACAGACTGTGTGTAGGTGTAAAGACTTTCATCCGTGTGTTCTACATCAGTTGGTACAGCGACTGTGGTGCGGATGAGGCTGGGGTTGCCCTGCTGGAGCTTTCAGATTAATAGACACTGATAATAACACAACTCACAGCGCTTGTGTGTTTAATGAAGATGGATCTAGCCCGGCCTGGCGGCGCACAGGCTCTCGGGGTGGCAGCCTGCCAGTCACAGTCAAGTGACATCTGGGAACGGCTCAGTGCAAAGGGCGGGAGGGAGCAAGTCTCACCCAAGAGTGCAATTTCATAACATTATCATGTTATATCATAATCCATTGTTGGTGGCTCATAAGATTAATGTCAGGGCCTGCACTGGCAGTTATTGCTCATGTTGTTTCGACTTAATATTCACAGTGAATTATTCATTTCTTGTTATTGATTTGCAACACAACTCATGCTGACAAAGTTGACAGCATATGTTGACTGATACTCAGTATATCTGTATAATTTGACTGCGTGGTTGGCAAGGAAGGTACAAGAAATGAAGTGGAAAATGGGAGTAAGTCCAAGTCAGAAATGAGGCAATAAGGCTAGAACTCAGTGTACTCTGAATACAGTGTAGAAGCATCTCTAATCAATGAATAACTCTAATTGCGGTCTGGATTAATTATTATAATTGGCCAGAGGTACAGGCAGAGCTAGGGGGTGTGGATTTTGGGTTTCAACTCCTCCCAGTGTACACACTGTGAAGGTTGAAGCAAGACTTTTCAATACTTTGAACCAAATAAACTAATTGCTTCTGAAAATGCTTCACTGTTTTGAAATGTACAAAACATTCAATGCAGCCAGACTGCAAATTATGCAGTGACACTCGGGGAAGGGGTGGGTGGTTGGATTTGGGGTCTTCACCTAATATTCATTAGCGCATGTTACTTAAGGCAAATGTTAGCTTGAGTAGCTAATATTTGGTAAACACAAAGATTACAAAGTACAGTACGTCACATTCACATTAATCTGCACTCACTTTACAATCTAATTCAGAAAACCTCTGAAGGTAAGAAAGTGTTTAGATACCTACTGCAGTATCCTTTGGCTCTTATCAAGTGCTCAATTTCAGGATTAAATAAGCAAATGCAGTGATGGGAGTGATGTGGTACCTTCCACTTTAGGGGTGTCTGAAATTGTTTTCCAAGCTTCTTCCAAGTATGAATATGGGAAATATATTTTTACTACTTTTGGAGGGTCCAGGTCTTAACTAGGGGGTCAGTCTCCCCCAGTGCCCCCTGTAATTCGAACTATGAATCCTCAAAAATTATTTTGCCTTCAAGAACATTTGGCCACATTAAAATGTTTGCAAAACTACATGAAACAGTTGCTTCACAAAAGGATTTGTTGTGTTCAAATGTTTGAAAAAGTAAATGATGTGACTGCTTAAGAAATTTAATTACTGTTTTGAAGCACTCAAAACACAGATTTAAACAGATCCTGTTCAATGCTTGCATGGACTGGGTGTTGGTGTTGTGGAAACCAGTGACTTGGGTGCTTTTGTTTGTTTACTGACCTTGATTTAATGGATTCCGATGCCCTGATTGCAGCACTTGAGAAGCTGAGTGAGGAATGGAGTATTTGGGTTTGAGATGGTCATGAATCAAGACTAAGATTGAGGCTTTTAACAACATCCTGGACTCAACCATCAGAAGTGTCTCTGCATGTGGTGAAAGTGTTGAACTTGTGACAGATATTAACTTGTCTCAGCAGTGACCTACATGTCTGTGGGTCCTCGGCCTTTGACATTGAGAGGGACCTTGGAAGAGCTTGTGAAGTCATGAGGCTGCTGGACAGAGGTGCTTGGCAATGCTGATATCTTTGCAGGAGAACCAACGTCTTTCTGGTCCTGGTGCTACATGTCTTACTATATACTATTATAGACTTTTGATTTCAGTGTACCCGTGATTATGCAGACCTGGTCAGGATGGAGGCGGTGAAACCCATCCTTACCAGGTCCGCATAATCATGGGTACACTGAAATCAAAAGTCTGTAACTGCTTTATTATATGGTAAACAAGAAAATTGGGAGTTTGTCAAACATACTAAAACTGAAAAATCAATCTCAAGTTTCAACTCTTTATTATTACTGTCATACTGCACCAACTGACATCCCATCGATCGACTGGAGATGCCTGTTAAGTCCGTGACGAAGAGTCATCAGGCTTGTTTTCTTACAAAGTTCGCCATTCGCTTGTCTAGCTTCCGTGTAGAATCGACCAAGTACTCCGTCAAGCATCCATCTGTCATAAGTTTCAAAGTTGGCCGCATGTCCCTTTTCAGTGATGTACTTGCGAAACAGGTTGGCTGCTGACTGTGTATTTCTGTGGGTGGTCTTCGGATCTTTTTTGTGTAAAATTTTTTTTAAGTCAGCGTCACTAACAGACGCAAACCTGTCTTCTGCCATCTTTTCAACAAACTGACAGCCAAAGTAGGCGTTGTATCACGTTATCTGACTGGTTGTTATTGATAGAAGGCATCGCTCGATTAGCTAGTGCTACACTGCACGCGAGGTGTACTTGTTTCATGCACGTGGTCTACTCCTCCCACCAGCGGTCAATTCGGCATGTGGTACAGCTCAGAAAGTGGCGAATGGGCCAATCAGAAGTTGGCAAAATCCCATACCATATAATAATATGACTGTGTGACTTGAATACTAACCAGTGATCTAAGGTAATGGCGGGATGGTGATAGCTCTCCTTGGGTACCACTGCTATGTCTTCATATCAAATAAGCAATTACTAAGAGAAACTAAGATGAGGAGTATAACTTGCATTGTGAGGCAGTGTCAGCTTTGACATTTTGGCCATGTAACACTTTTCTCTGTGCATGATCCAGCAGGCAGGTGTCTTGAGTGTTGAGAACCTCAGTAGCTTGAGAGAGCCAAGGGGCCACCTACATTTCATCTGGATGTGGTAGATAGATTGTTACTTTAGAGATGAGGGAATGGGCCAGTTTTCTGCCTGGGTGGCTGCCATTCAGGACCCAAGGTGGTTGACTTGACTTGCAGTAAAAGTTATGTTTCTGAATGTTTGAAAACGCCATGACAGCAAAGCCCAGTAAACAATGGGACCCCCCACCTCACCCCTGAATTAATTCCTGGCTACGCTCCTGGCCAGATGTTTCACAGCCCATATGGTTTTACAGCCTATTGTAGAATGGACCAACAGCCAGAAGCTTGTGTCAGAAGACAGGCAGGTGCTGGGGTCACTTGGTTTGGCAGCTGCAGTCACAGGACAGGCATTGATGGGTGGTGGCGTTGCCTCCTGTTGCATCAGTAATAACGAAATGTGACAAGCTCCTCAGCAGCACAGTAAATCACAGGGCACAGTGGAGGCACAGAAGACCGGAGCACGCTCTCTGTGCTGCACAGTGTCAGCAGTGACAAACATGCTGCCTGTGTGTGTGTGTTTGGGGAGGGGAGGGGGGGGTGCAGAGTATCTGTATAGCTCATTCATATATGCTGCCCTGTTATTATCACAGCGCCCTCACTCTCACACACTCTGATCTGCATGCATGACTGTCACGCAGGAGAGTTATACTTTTTTTTTGAACCTACACCAGTTAAATTGTTGGCTCTAGAGATGAGGAGGTTGTGGAAGATGTAATGCTACGGGCGGATGCTGAAGCAGGAGAATGTGGTACAGGAGTGTCTGTTGAATAAAGCAAGAGGGGCTCACTCTCTCTTCCACAAATTCCTCTCATGCTTCGCACGCCATATCTCTTTGACAGCCACGCTAGCTGTTTGATATCCCTCCGCTGTGCTCTGCAGCTCTGCAGATTCCCTTGTCTCATTTGCATTCCCTTAAAGCACACTTCCATTTAAGTCTCTCCCTGTTTTTAGACTCACTGTTTCTTCAAATAGGTCTTTTCTTTCCTTGCGTTGCTGTTTTGGAGGGATCCTTATTCCCTGTTGACTGCACAGCCTCTCCCTATTCGCACTGAGTCAGTAATCAAACACACTGGCCCTAATACTCAGGCCATTACAAGAGCTCCGATGTTCCATCTGCACCCAGCCGGCACAATGGTGTCATTATATAAACAGCCTTGCTGCTGCAGCCACACCACAGCTCTGGCCTTAACTGACCTACCTCAGTAAATGGAGAAGTGTTGGGATGATCTGACCTGAATGCGCTTGTGCAGTCGCCGCTAGCTCCACAACATTATCCACCCTGAACGAACACTCCAGTGTTAGCAATGCAGTTCACACAGTGGGGTGAGAGCATGCGGGTTGTTGAGCATCAATGCAAATGTAATAGAATCAGGTTGTTGTGAAGGAATAATATCTAATGCTATTATGTTGACCTGTGAGTGATAACCTCACCCAAAAGGATTAGGGAGATTAGCGATAGGCCCATCTGGAAGATTTATGTAAACTGGTACTATATTGTGTGTGTGTGTGTCTGTTTTTTCTGGCACAATGATTATGGCCCCTTCAAACATAACACGACTGAGGCCGAATGGCGCATGAAGGAGGATTCGAATGCCACAACTGAAAAATCAGAGCCACCGCCTCATACAGCAGTCGCCACATCCATTCGGGCACAGCACATGCACTCTACATTCACGTGTCGGAAACCCATTCAAACAGCATACAAGATGAGGTCGCACTGCCATCTGATCAAATTTGGGGTCCACAGGGGTCTGTCTTAGGCCCCCTGGTTTCTCCCTTTATATAGCACCCCTTGGGCACATATTGCGGCGTTTTGGGATTACCTTTCACTGCTATGCAGATGATACTCAGTTATACATGCCGATAACTGCTGGTAATCTTGTTCACATAAAATCCTTAGAAGATTGCCTTGCAGCAGTGAGAAGCTGGATGTCTAGAAACTTCCTACTTTTAAACTCTGATAAGACTGAAATGATGGTTCTTGGTCCAGTGAGACATCGGCATCAATTTGACCAGTTAACGCTCAGCATTGGCTCATGTGTCATACATCACACTGACAAAGTGAGGAATCTTGGGGTAATTTTTGATCCTTTGTTGTCCTTTGACCTCCACATTAGAAATATTACTAGGACTGCTTTCTACCACCTGCGAAATATAGCCAACATTCATCCCATCCTGTCTATGGCTGATGCTGAGACCCTGATCCATGCATTTATCTCTTCTAGACTGGACTACTGCAATGTTCTATTTTCTGGTTTGCCGCAGTCTAGCATTAGGGGTCTCCAATTGGTTCAAAATGCCGCAGCCAGACTTTTGACACGAAGCAGAAAGTACAACCACATTACACCCATTTTGGCGTCTCTTCACTGGCTTCCTGTCCCAGTGAGATCAGATTTTAAGGTTCTGCTACTAACCTATAAAATTACACTATGTAACACAATTTTTGTTCCTGGCTTCTAAGTGTTATATTTCAACTGCTTATGTCTAAAGTCTATGGAAAAATGACTACATTGAGCACAAACTTTTATTTTATTTTTTTTTAACATTCTAGAAAGTTCTAAAAGTTTCTTGAAATTTCTAGATAATTCTGGAAACTTCTTGAAAATTCTGGACAGTTCTAGCAGTTAAAGAATATTCTAGAAGACTACTCAGTAGTAGTGAATGCGAATCGAGAATATTCTTGAAAACACAGAAGCAAAGTTTCTGTGGAATAACAGCTATTTTCTATTAATTTAAGGCATAACAGGTTAGGAAAACACACTGTGTACCCAGGAACAAGACAAAAATAACAATTTGTTACATAGTGTTATTCATGGACTGGCACCTCCCTACCAAGCTGACCTAATTAAACCTTACGTACCGGCTCGGGCTTTATGTTCTGAGGGTGCAGGACTACTTTGTGTCCCTAAGGTGAATAAGAAGTCTGCAGTGCACAGAGCTTTCTCTTATCGTGCCCCTTTTCTGTGGAATGGTCTTCCTGCGTCAATAAAACAGTCAGATTCTGTGGAGATTTTCAAGTCCAGACTTAAGACGCACTTATTTTCCCTTTCATATGGCTAGCATACTGGTACAGTTTTGTTTTACGCTTTTTACTCTTTTAATTCTTTTATTAGTAATTGGAGCGGGCCGCGGCCTCAACTTTACCTAAATTCAGGGTCTTCTAGTGAAGTTTAGGGCTAGTGGCCAGCATTCACCTTAGTATTTCTCTGTTTTTCTTGTTGTTTAATGCTGGCAAATTATACAGTATTTCTTGTCTTTCTGATGCCTGATTCTGTTTTTTCTCTGTTTAAGGTGCAGCTCCATCCAGAGATGGGAGTTGTGTTCGTGTTGGCGACCCTCCTGTCCTGTGCGCCAATTGCATTTCTTGTAGCTTTGCCCAAGCAGAGGGTCACCCCTTTGAGTCTGGTCTGCTTGAGGTTTCTTCCTCAGAGGGAGTTTTTCCTTACCACTGTTGCTCTGGGGGTTGGTAAGGTTAGACCTTACCTGTGTGAAGCACCTTGAGGCAACTCTGTTGTGATTTGGCGCTATATAAATGAAAATAAATTGAAATTGAAATTGAATTGATCATGTTCGCAACATTCACACAGTTTGTCGAACGCACATAATGCTGTGGCAGAGAGGCTGCATGAAATCATCAGCCACATTGAACCCTGGCCAATCGGTGTGATCAAGGTAGCCTTCATACCAGCAGCAGAATGACAGCGACTGTCTTACATTTAAACAGTACATTCATTTTTCTTATAATGTTCTGTGCTCTGTCATTATTTTGTCCATACACATTTTCGTTGATTTATGTTAATTTATCCAACATTTAATTGCTGGCGCTGCTGTGTGAGCACATCGTGGTGTCACACCTCTCACGTGGTTGCACTGTGTGCACGAGCGTGCACGAAATCATCGTCACGGGATTGAACACGGCTGTCCAACCATCTGTCCCTTCTGACAATGGCTGGAATTTTTCGAGTTTCACCAGTTCAATTTTTCTGCCTTTTTCAGCCGGTTTCGGCCTCTTTCGCCCAACTTCTTGTTTTGTGTGATTGTGTGATGATTGATTTGATATTGCCCTGCAAGTGTTTTACTATAAAGTTGGAACTATGTCCACGAAATACTATGGAGGATGGTTGTTTTGAGAGCACAAATATGAAGTAAGAAAAAGTAAAGAAGTTTTGTTGGCAAAAAGCAAATATTATCAGTTATCAAGTTGTTCACCAATGAATATGGCTTTATATGCCCTGAAGAAAACCATACACCCTGAGGCCAAAGGCCGAAGGGTGTATGGTTTTCTGAAGATTTTATCATATATACCTACCATTTATCATATATACCTACCATTTATATACCTATAAATGATACATGCATGCAGAACACAATGCACGTGCTCTCCCTTCGCTCACTGCCTCCGGCGGTACGGATGCGGGACCCGCAAAGAATCCAAGTCATGGCCACGGAGCTCTGCGGCTGCGGTTACTGAGACCATGCAGTGGGCGCTGTGCATCAAAACAGCGAGCGTATCTCTGGACCTGTTGCTGCATGCAGCTCGGCACAGCAGACAGGGGGCGGTGTGAGTGGCCCGCTGTAGCGCTTACCGAGCCCGCAGACTCAGTAAGCGAATCAGAGGCAGTAAGAGCAATTGCGGTGATGCCGACTGGTGTCACGTACAATTCTTTCCGCCTCGCTTAGAAAACAGTGCTTGGAACTTGAGGTGGATGATGAAAGAAGCAAAACACCTTTGCAATTTATGTCGATATTTTGATGAATTTTTGATGATTTCTTCATTTACAGAAGCTTCATTAAACAAATGTTCATTAAACAAGGGAGAAAAAAAGAAACAGCACAGTTCAGCTGAAGCATTAGTGGCGTACGTGACACTGGTGGGAAATACACACGAGGAACAAGAGGTGAAGCTCTTAACAGACAGAATATTTTATGTCCACTAATGCTTCAGCTGAACGGTGCTGTTTCTTTTTTTCTCCCTTGTTTCAGAAGCCATAACTGGTAACTGTCTTCTAGTGTTAGCAGAGGTTAGCCTGTAAGCTCGCCAATTCATCAAAATATCTACATAAATTGGGAAGGTGTTTTGCTTCTTTCATCATCCTTCGACCTCAAGTTCTAAGCGCTGTTTTCTAAGCGAGGCGGAAAGAATTGTACGTGACACCTGATTGGCTGATTACTCGGGTGGCATGAAAAATATTACCCGTCCGCGAAAAGGGTGTATTGCTATTTATTCTTTAGTGTTTTATCCAATCATATTGGCGTATCATTTATAGGTATATGATAATCGCAAATACCAAGGGAAACACTGAAAAATGGATAAATGAATACGTAAGGTTTTATGGCACTGCTGGTTAAAGCTACAGTATGTAGGATTTGGTGTCATCTAATGGTGAGATTGCAGTTTGCATCATGCTGTCTGTCACCTTTCATGATTTCTTTCCCTTCATGTTTTCCCTTCTTTGGTGATGGGGATTCATGCATTCTACAATCTCACCACTAGATAACACTAAATCCTACATGCTGTTTAAAAAGAGAAGATTTGAGCAAATTAACAAAGAGGGATATCAAGTATAAAAGGCACAGATGCTGATGTTATTCCTCCATTCAAGAAGATTATAGGTGCACCACCCTATATTTCAAGATACGGTTGTGATATGAGTTAGATTGTACAAGAAGGTCGAGAAGAGTTAGCCAGTCAGAATCACTGAGTTCATACCTCTTGCTCCTATGTTACATATTATATTATGCATTCGAGCTGATAAAAACTAGGGGAAGATGGAAGTGCATGTCTTGCAATAGTTGCTATTTGTGTTGAAATTAGAAATCCATTTCTTTCCACTAAATACTATTAAATCCACCATCACAGACATGAATGTACATGTATATATTTATTAATTTTTACACATGTAATAAAAAAAAAATTAAAAAAAATCACAACACATCAATCAAAGAGTTATGATTATGCTTGCCTGCACATATCATGTTCAGTAACGTGCAATGGGGCATTAGTATGATGGTGTATTATGGCCACTGTAGGGGAAAAAGCAGGATGAAGGAGAAAACCATTTTATAGGAACTGTCTCTCTCTCTCTCTCTCTGTTATGAATGCACACAAAAATATGCATGTTCATGTTACACATATGATAAATCATATGATAATATGGATACCCCCCCCCCCCAACACACACACACATAAGTGAGTGTAAGTCCTAAATAATTTGAAAACAAGCATTAAACACTCTGGGAAAAAAAATGTGAAATATCTCCTTGCTGCTTCACTTCACTGCTTCACCTCAGGGAGCTTTGGTGGCTTCTATCGACTGCTTGCTCTGATAAATTGCTGCTAATCCATGAAAGCACTAGACATCCTTTCACATGCATGTGATTTCTTCATACCGCAGTGGTGTGCACTTAAAGAGAAGGAGAGATACCACTTTGCTTAGGTGATATTATGTTGAGACTGCAGCATGCCCGTCCTTAATGATGAAGTAGATCAGCACCTGTGTCCAGAGTCTTGCTTTGCATCGGTATTTCCAGTGGCATCAGAGTGGCCTCCTACATGCCTCAAATGGATTCGCATCCATTTTGCAGCTATTTCTGAGAGCCACTGTCAAGATAGAGCTCTTTGAATATTACTTTCCTTCTGACGTGTTGTTTTAAATTTTGAAAAACAATGTCAGATTTTGTCAGATCTCGGACTTGAAATCCCTTACGGCACAGGGACTGAAGCAAACCTGTTCTCATTATCTGAGTAATCAGATTCCATGTTCTTGTCTATCGGGGGATTTTGACACACACAAGTACAAGTGTGTCCAAATCATCACTTTGGCTAATTTTCATAATCATTTATTTAAATGCAACCGTCGTACCTCAGCATCCTGGAAGGCAGGTTTGACAGTTAAAGCACAGCCTCCCACTCGACGCAGTGCGATCACAGATGGTGATGGTAATGGTATTTCATGGTATGTCTGTTACATTTCTAAAGGAAAAGTCGGATAATTATATTCACATTGGCAAGTGATTAGTTTTATGGAGGTGAAGAAGTAATTAATGAATTCTATCTCGTCCTCATTTATTGCTACACTTCCTTGTATTGCTCCCTCTTGTCTAACTCGAGAGAGTACAAAAGAGTATCGAGTGTGACAAAGCTTCAGCTACAATGAGTCAGAAGGAGAATTATACGGAGGCCCCCAGGCGAAGCATACGTTTTTTTGTCATTCTCTGCAGTCTCATCACCCAGCCTTCACTGGGTGATGCTTTCATTTGAAATAAAGTCTCACACTGACTGAAACCTATATTCCAAAAAAAAACAAAAACCCAGAATGGAGTAAAAAGCCTGCCCAATTATTCCAACTGAAGTGAATGTTGGAAGTTTATTTGAAGTGAAATTTGACTTGATTATAAACATTAAATGCGGCTGTTTGCGTGGCTTTCTGATTTGTAAGTGAGATGTGATTGCTATTCATTTTTTTGCATGCTGCGCTGGTAGCTAGGAGGCAATCATTTCTTTCATAGCGGGAGCTTTGCTTCTGAACCAACTATTTGTTATTGGAGCATCTGAAGCATAAACATCAATCTTAATGACATCGGAAATGCTGCCGTTTCCTCTTACGATTAAGTCTTCTCCTCCTATGAAGGAACTGACCCTCGTTATGCGCGGCTGTCGGCTCTTTACATCGATCATTTAAGTGTTTTATTTTCCCCAATTTGATGCGTTTGTGTATGTGTGTGTGTTTTCTCCTTTGCGTCTTTGCCCCCTGTTGCCCGGTGTGATTTTCACTTGTTCGTGCGACCTATCTCATCTGGAAATTTATTGAAATGCTAATTAAGATGGTAACGCTTGCCAGGGCACTTTATTGGTGCAAAGTATCTTTGGCAAGCTCTCGGTAGGAAATTGGATTTTAAAGCTGCAGTGATACTCCAATCAGCTGTGTGGATCTATAGCCTTTTGACCACAGGGTACCCGGACTCGCACAAACACACTCACGCAGGCCCACACACATTTATCACATTTGTGTCATCGCCTTTGAGATCAGATTTCCCTCTACGGGGTGAGAAACAGGCGAGCAAATGCCTAAAGCTGTGACAGCTCTGAGAGCTGCACTGGCATTTGTAATTATCCAGCAAAAAGGCATCATTGAAAACCCTTTGTTCTCCTTCTTTTTGATCCCGATTATGTTCCTAGATGCCTGTTTTTTCTTGCACCGAATTTATTTACATGATGGGTAAGAAGGACTTGTGACACGGCATACTCGATGAGCATCTCCACAAAAGCAAACAGATCCTAATGAACATGGTGATTATCCTAATGATCCAATAGAAGTGGATAATGAGGTTATTTGCTTTGGATCAAGACGCAGAGGGCAGCATTTGAAAGATGACAGAGCTGTAAAGGTGCCCTGAGTTGATGACTTTGATCCGTGCACTTGCACCCACATTGTCGTGACAATCTCACCCGCTGTGTTCCCAGCTGGACGCCGTGCTTTGTTCCACCGCCTGCCACATGCTCTGCGCTGGACGCTGCGTATATAAAATAATTATTTCGTAGCAGATTAATCATTTTCTCTACAAGTTGGCTGCTGAAAACGGCTCTAATCACTTCCTGAATCACAGAGGACCACACCAGCCGGAGCCGTTTGCGCATGCAAGCGCTGAACGAGCTGGAGAAAGCCTTTGGAGCTGTCATGTTTGTTTTGTAATGGCTTGGTAAAACAGCTGCATGCTCTTTCCTTTTTGTGTGCAGCTGTAAAAATATGTTTGTGATAGATTTAACATCTCGTTCTAATCGTTCAGATGAGCTGTGCTCTGATGAGGTGCACTGATGCAACCACTCGCTCTGTTCACTTCTTCTTTAGTCGACTTGATGAGCTGCATAGTGTTGGCGAGCAGTTTGCGCCACGTTGCACAACATTTATGCGTGAAAGATTTTTTGAACATTTCAAAATTCTCTTTGCGCAGTTGCACTCGCCGATGCCTCTCTCACGTTCAGTCTACACCCATTAAAGACAAGTTTATTCTCCTGCACGACACAGGGCGTGCAAGTGCGTGCATCAAAGTCATGCAAGTGTCAGCGCACCTTAACTGTCACCACTCGCTTTAAGCCCCGGCACTAATGAAGGACACCGAAGCCAGAATGAAAGAACAAATCTGGACTTACGTTGACTTTTGGAGACATCGATTAACCGTTGTCCAGCTTCCTTCCTGTAGCTGGCACTTCGTCAGAATTTTCAAACTGTTGAAAATGTGAACGACTCCTGACGACAACCTCAAATCATCTGTAATCCATTTTGCTTTCTGTCTTGATGGTTCCTCATTGTTCACGTAGTTCCGGTACCGTCAGTGTTCTGTTTGATTGTTGTCCAACCTCCCAAGTCTAACGTCTTGCATGAACATTGACCATATCTGAACGGATCAATAATTAAAGCTAAACATGACTCGTCCATGTGTGAGACGAAAAGTAACTTTTAGCGGCAAGAATGTTTTATCTACTACTTTAACTATTTACGCACGTTCCAGCTTTCTCTGGCTGCAAACTGATCACAGGCTGGCACTCGGTCTGATACCCGCTATCAAGTCACATCATCATGAATGTTTTGATTTTGTTTAAAGCGTCAAGGTCGCTGTTTGCTTCATTTTTCTTTTGTTAGTTTCAGTTTTGTTTCTTTCGTTTATGCGCTCTGGACTTGCAGGCTTTTCGGTGATGGGAGAAGTGCCGGCTCATTCGTCCACTTTTTCTCAACGATTTGTGACTTTTTTCCTTCGTTCAGCTTTGTTCGTGCCGTGTGACCGGGCCTTTAGTCTCTGTGATGATGCTGCTGACAATCGTTTGTTCTGTTTCCCACCTTCTTTCCTCATCGTCCTCCTCGCATTTCTAACAGTGCAGTGAAATTACTCTCCGTTCTCCCATTTTGTGGGTTGTGGTCTCCTCTGGGTTTGATGTTCTGCTCTATTACAAGTGAAACTGTGATGGTAATAATGGTGAATGTGGTCAGTGCCATAGGTCAGCCTCTGGCCTCGGGCACATAACATCCTATAAGTTTTGAAAGCACCGAAGGCAAACATTCTTCCATACAGATATTTACAATGTGCAGCCCCACTACCCTTCACTCCTTCTTGGTTTTATTTCTTGCTGTTTGTAAGCTGTTTTTCTTTATACCTGTCCTCTCTTATTTTTTTGTTATAAATAGTGTTTTCCTTCTTAAGTCCCTTGTTTCTTGTTTATGTCTTCCTCAGGTTGCTTTATAATTTAACTGTGATCTTGATACAGCCTTCTTAGTGCTGTATCATTTGCTGAAGGAATCTCAGGTAAAAAGCCAAATTTACTCTGCCAAAGACTCGTTCATTTGACTCTGACAAACAAATCACAGAAGCCATTTGATCCCATGTTCACCCACTTACGTACCATATCATGGTATCTTTATATGGAAATAGGCAACAAGATGCAGTGAATGAAGAGCAGGAAGGCTTAGTGGAAGATGAATTTTATGAACTGCACAAGGAGCAGGAAGTTGCAGTGAATGATGGCCCAGATGAACTGGCACAAAGCACATGAAGTTTCATTGAATGACGAATGACTCTGAGGAGCAGGAAGAAGCAAAGAAAAAAAATGATCTGTTCAAATGAGCAGGAAGTACCAGTGACTGATAGGCTGTTCTTTGACCTTTAAATCTCAATAACAATTGATGAAATGATGTGATTAGAGAAGCAGGATGAAGAAATAAATGATGAACACATTTATCTGCTCCAAGAAGCAGAAATGCAATGAACAATGAACAGAATATCCTTCTTCAAGCAGCAGGAAGTAGCAAAAAATAATGGACAGAGTGTCCTTCCTCAAGTAGCAGGGAGTAGCAATGAACAATGGACAGAATAACCTTCTTCAAGCAGCAGGAAGTAGCAATGAACAATGAACAGAATAACCTCCTTCAAGCAGTAGGAAGTGACAATGAGTGATGAATGGAAGGAACTGCTCCAAACAGCCAGACGTTACATTGAAGGAGGAACCACTGAGAACCCAAAAGTAGCAATGAACACTAAATGGACTGTACCATTTCAAGGAGCAGGAAGTAGAACTAAACAATGGACAGTATATCCTTCCTCAAGTAGCAGAAAGTAGCATTAAACAATGGACAGAATAGCCTTCTTCAAGCAGCAGGAAGTGGTAATGAGTGAAGAATGGAATGAACTGCTCCAAACAGCCAGACGTTACATTGAAGGAGGAACCACTGAGGACCCAAAACTAGCAATGATCACTAAATGGACTGTACCATTTCAAGGAGCAGGAAGTAGAACTAAACAATGGACAGTATAGCCTTCCTCAAGTAGCAGAAAGTAGCAATAAACAATGGAGAGAATATCCTTCTTCAAGTAGCAGAAAGTAGCAATAAACAACAGACAGAATATCCTTCTTCAAGCAGCAGGAAGTAGGAATGAACACTGGACAGAATATCCTTCTTCAAGCACGCAGGAAGTAGCAATGAAAAATGAACAGAATAACCTTCTTCAAGCAGCAGGAAGTGACAATTAGTGAAGAATGGAATGAACTGCTATAAAGAGCCAGACGTTACATTGAAGGAGGAACCACTGAGGACCCAAAAGTAGCAAAGAACACTAAATGGACTGTACCATTTCAAGGAGCAGGAAGTAGCAATAAAAAAGGAAAGGATTTAAAGCTCAAAAGAGCAGGAAGTTTTGAAGAACACTGGACAGAATGAACTGGTACAAGGAGCAGGATGTAGCCATGAATAATGAACCACCGAGGAGCAAGTTGCAATGAATGTATTTTTTTCACCCCATTGTGACTTTTGACATAATTTGCTAATCCCTTGCATTTCCGTCAAACCCATATCATTATTACACAAATCATAACATAATCTGGAATTTTTCTGGAAGCACCACGGTTATGTGAAATTGCGAATTTGAAGTAGCGAATTGGAAATACTTGCATGTTATGCAATGCATGTTTTTCAGAAAAAAAAAACCCCTCAAATATCACAAAAATGTTTTCACGCTAGCATGTGGTTTGCAGGTGATTCAAAAAAGCCATCTTTTAAAAAAACTACAATTGAAACACTTTTTGTGATTTACAGGTCATATGATGGCAGCACGGTGGATTAGTGGTTAGCACTGTTGCCTTACAGCAAGAACGTCATGGGATCAATTCCCACCTGTGGGCTTTCTGTGTGACGTTCTAAAATACATGACTTGATACATGTGGAAAGAGCAAGGGAAGGATAACTTGTTAAGTATTCTAAGAGATTATGTTATGACAATATTGGAACAAAAAAATGACAATTAATGAAAATATTAGTGAAAACAATTAGTGAAAATAATTAGCGGGACTTACCCTTCCATCACCAAAAGTATTAGAATTACAGTGAGAGCCTCGCTAAAATGATAGTTATTGTGAGCAGACAAGACCCATTAGTGGCATTCCCTAGCTCAATGGAAACGCTGTCATTTCATTATTAGTATTTTGTCGGCATTCTTAAGTTTGTGCAAATCTGCAGTGAAACCCAGCTACTGTTTTGTTTGCATACATTGTATGTTAAGTCATCACATCATAAGGAAGATAAAATTCTTCGGCAACCTTGACTTTCACACATCAGTTTGACGAGGTTGTATACCGCGACCTTCACACATCGGTTTGACGAGATTACAGACTGTGACCTTCACACATCGGTTTGACGAGGTTGTATACCGCGACCTTCACACATCGGTTTGATGAGATTACAGACTGCGTCCATCACACATCGGTTTGTAAAGGTTATAGACCGCATCCATCACACATCGGTTGTCGAGGTTACAGGCCGCGTCCTTCACACATTAGTTTGCTGAGGTTATAGGCTGGATCCATCACACATCGGTTTGTCGGGGTTACAGACCGCGTCCTTCACACATCGGTTTGTCGAGGTTACAGACCGTGTCCTTCAAACATCGGTTTGTTGAGGTTACAGACTGCATCCATCACACATCGGTTTGTCGAGGTTACAGGCCGCATCCTTCACACATTAGTTTGTTGAGGTTACAGAATGCATCCATCACACATCGGTTTGTCGAGGTTACAGACTGCGTCCATCACACATCGGTTTGTAAAGGTTATAGACCGCATCCATCACATATCGGTTGTCGAGGTTACAGGCCGCGTCCTTCACACATTAGTTTGCTGAGGTTATAGGCTGGATCCATCACACATCGGTTTGTCGAGGTTACAGACCACGTACTTCACACATCGGTTTGTTGAGGTTACAGACTGCATCCATCACACATCGGTTTGTCGAGGTTACAGGCCGCGTCCTTCACACATCAGTTTGTTGAGGTTACAGACTGCATCCATCACACATCGGTTTGTCGAGGTTACAGGCCGCATCCTTCACACATTAGTTTGTTGAGGTTACAGAATGCATCCATCACACATCGGTTTGTCGAGGTTACAGGCCGCGTCCTTCACACATTAGTTTGTTGAGGTTACAGAATGCATCCATCACACATCGGTTTGTTGAGGTTACAGAATGCATCCATCACACATCGGTTTGTTGAGGTTACAGGCCGCGTCCTTCACACATCGGTTTGTTGAGGTTACAGAATGCATCCATCACACATCGGTTTGTCGAGGTTACAGACCGCGTCCTTCACACATTAGTTTGCTGAGGTTATAGGCTGGATCCATCACTCATTGGTTTGTCGAGGTTACAGGCCGCGTCCTTCACACATTAGTTTGCTGAGGTTATAGGCTGTATCCATCACACATTGGTTTGTCGAGGTTACAGGCCGCGTCCTTCACACATTAGTTTGCTGAGGTTATAGGCTGGATCCATCACTCATTGGTTTGTCGAGGTTACAGACCGCGTCCTTCACACATCGGTTTGTTGAGGTTACAGACTGCGTCCTTCACGCATCGGTTTGTTGAGGTTATAGACCGCGTCCTTCACAAATCGGTTTGTCGAGGTTACAGACCGCGTCCTTCACACATCGGTTTGTCGAGGTTACAGACTGCATCCTTCACACATCGGTTTGTCGAGGTTACAGACCGCGTCCTTCACACATCGGTTTGTCGAGGTTACAGACTGCGTCCATCACACATTGGTTTGTTGAGGTTACAGACCGCGTCCTTCACGCATCGGTTTGTCGAGGTTATAGACCGCGTCCTTCACACATCGGTTTGTCGAGGTTAAAGACTGCATCCATCACCCATCGGTTTGTTGAGGTTACAGACTGCGTCCATCACACATCGGTTTGTTGAGGTTACAGACCGTGTCCTTCACACATCGGTTTGTCGAGGTTACAGAATGCATCCATCACACATCGGTTTGTCGAGGTTACAGACCGCGTCCTTCACACATCGGTTTGTCGAGGTTACAGACTGCATCCATCACCCATCGGTTTGTTGAGGTTACAGACTGCGTCCATCACACATCGGTTTGTTGAGGTTACAGACCGCGTCCTTCACACATCGGTTTGTCGAGGTTATAGACCGCGTCCTTCACACATCGGTTTGTCGAGGTTACAGACCGCGTCCTTCACACATCGGTTTGTTGAGGTTACAGACTGCGTCCATCACACATCGGTTTGTCGAGGTTACAGACCGCATCCTTCACACATCAGTTTGTCGAGGTTACAGACTGCATCCATCACCCATCGGTTTGTCGAGGTTACAGACCGCGACCTTCACACATCGGTTTGTTGAGGTTACAGACTGCGTCCATCACACATTGGTTTGTCGAGGTTACAGACCGCGTCCTTCACACATCGGTTTGTCGAGGTTATAGACTGCGACCTTCATATCTGTGAAAACCGGAAGGAGGCCTAATGCTTCAGATGGACACAACAGTGATCATGCAGCCAGTGCACATGAAAACCACCTTTGCATTCATCAGCAATAACTTTGTTACAGTGTCTATTTTTGCTTTGTGACTGAAACAGCAACAACTTTCCTTTCTTCTGTTTGGGCAGGTTTTAGAACAACTTTGTCTTACAATGGTGCGAGAATTCCTGGTGTTCATGGCTGTCATGAAATAAAAGTCTGTCTCTGAGCCTAACCAGTCCTTACATTAGTCCATTCTTCCTTTTCTTATGTGTTTCTTTGTATTCATTTGTCCTCTGTTCTAGATTCAGGCCTCATTCATCGTTACCTCATCTATGTTCCTCACAACACACTGAAATATAGTGTTGTGCAATGCCAGCTTTCTATTTTCTTGCACAATCGAATGAATTTATCCACCCTACACTTTTCTCTCTCTTGCATTCTCTCTGGCCTTCCTCATCTTCTGAGACCACAAAAGAGCTATTGTTGAAAAGTACAGACAGAAGCACAATGAGAGAAAAGACAGATACTTCTTATTAAAGCCACAAAATCTGGTGGAAAAAAATGAAGCCTGTCACTGCAAAAGGGGGAATCACTTTTTGGCCATTAATAACACAGGGAGATGTGGGGGTGAGGGAGAGAGGGAGAACCCAGCAGCCTTCTCTTACAGTACTTCACGTATCTATTGCTGTTTGTTTACTCCTCTTCTACCCTGTCTTTGTGTTTTCTGCCTTCCCCCTGAGTTTGTCCTTTTCTCTGGTCCATTGGTCATAGAGGGTGGTCGCAAACAAACTCAAATTAAACCAAAGGTTGCATGGCTGTCGCCACTGTGTATGTATGTGTGTGTGTGTGTGTGTGTGTGGGGGGGGGGGGGGGGGCGCGTTCATATGACAGAAATAAACAGTGGTGCAAATATCAGATGTTGTGGATGAGCTCCGTATGCCACGTTCTGCTTTATTTCCCTCTCCTTTTTGCTGTTTGCCCTCCTCACAGTCCATCCTCACCAGCATCCTATGTACTAATTCACACAACGAAGCACAGGCAGGTTCGTGGCTGCAGGCCGTGAGTTGCAACTAGAGAGAAGGGTAAATATCAGAGAAGGTCAGGAAGAGGAGGGGCTGAAAAGGCTGATGGATGGGTAGGTGGGAAGTACTCAGTGATGAGGATCTTAGTGGTTAAATCCACCAGAGCAGTAAGAAACTGCCATCTTGGCTGCCTGCATGTTGACCTTATTGCAGATCTTTAGGAAGACAAAGTTGAAGAATGCATGAAATGTTTGCTTAAATATCACGTTAAAAACAGGAGGAACAACATTAAAGCCAGACATTGTTAATGCAGGTAACACATTGTTAATATCTGTAACACAATCATCAAACAACTCTCAAGCAACCAAGACGTATGGTATGAGAATTTAATATGAGAAGATGGCGATCCAAAAAATACAAAATTAAAACTGTTTGCATTCCAAAAACTTATGTGGTTGAAAAAGAAGGGAGATGTCATTCAAAAACAAAAAGATGTGAGGTTCCTGTCCATCAGCTGATTTAAATTTGTTTTTGATGTATACATGAAACATGATGCAGGAATATAATGTACATAGTGTTGTGCAAAGGAAAATTAATACCGAAGTAATTAATAATATTCCTCCATTCGAGGTGTCTTGACAGATAACCTCAAGCAGACACACTTGGAAATAAATCCAGCTCTTTAGTTTGGCACCTTGATTCATATGCCACTGAACCACCTGCTCTGCAGAAAGATACATGCAGTAATATCCAAGTCAGTGCATTTTAAAAAGTTGTTTGCGGTATCTCTGTAAAGATACTATCTAGAATCCTATCTACCCTTTCTAAATGGATCTCTGTGATCAAGGCACGGACGTGATCAAAGTGCAGTCTTAAAAGCATCTCCCATGCCTTCCTTTGCCAGCAATGTGACAGCGCATATGCAGACTGGAGCCTTGAAACTGCAAAGTAAAGTTCTCCATGTTTAAAAAAAAAAAACTCTGGGCTTCTGATTCTGAAACACAAGTTTACACTCAGTGACTTGCCAAATTCTGTAGAAAGATGTTAAAGTTCATAGTTGAAACAGCTACAGCTCTGACTGAAGATATAAATGAAGTAAAAGAAAAGTCAAGTGTAGTTATAAAAAACTGCGTTGGACATTTATTTTTCCTTCCTATAGGATGTTGGAGGGATCAGTCGTACACATGTGGAGAGGGGTTACAGAGCTCAGCGTAAATCCTCTAAAACCTTCTCCTCCACCCCCCACCAAATAAAAATCAAGACACACGCACATCCAGACTGTCTGTTTCATTGGCAAGCTCAGCATGAAGAGTATTAGCTCTAACAGTCTGCACACTTTTCTCTCTTTCTTCCCCCAGAGGGTCGGATCGGGTTCTGCTGTCAGAAATTTGGAGCTGAAGTTCCAGATTGTGATTTATTTCATTAAGCAAATGCGATGCGTGAGCCGTACGGCCCTGCTGATCGAGTCACCCCGTTTCACCGTCTTGATTAACATGAGGGTGTCTGCATATGCAGACACTCAGACATGCACACACATACATGGAAAATATGTATTTTATACATGTTGAATACAGCTCCGATAACAGAACCTAAACATATGTACTGTGTCTGAGTCAATCAAGCATTCAAACTCTGTGGAGTGATGAGCTGGTAGAGGGAACAGCTGCCGCGGTGCCAGGCTGCACAAAATGGCCTCGGATATCCCTGTCTGTTCATTCTACACGACTACCACAGGGGGAGCTCTCCTCTCCTCTCCTCTCCTCTCCTCTCCTCTCCTCTCCTCTCCTCTCCTCTCCTCTCCTCTCCTCTCCTCTCCTCTCCTCTCCTCTCCTCTCCTCTCACAAATTACTTGGTATGCAATACCCGTCCGAATCCACTCGGTTTTGTGCAGTCATTATCACATATTCCAGTGACAAATGCTGAATAAATTAGTAAACACTGTGTACTTCAAATACCACAGTACATGTGCTAAGAGTTAAAAACAGAACATACATTCTACTAGTTATATTTGTGGATAGATTTGACCAACAAGGACTGAGAAGTTGGAATGAGGAATGATGTCATTTTCATCCTCCAAACGTTTGAGCGCCATTAAACCAGCAACATATGTACAGATTCAGCACTCACTACATTTACATGCAGCCAGTAACCCTTTCATAACCCTTTCATAACCAGAATATTAGCAATAACCCGGTTGCGCATGGCCATGTAAACACCCGCAAAAACCCGAATATGACCTCTGGGTTACTCCTTTTCTAACCCGAATATCAGGTCATATAAACGTGCATCAGAATGTCCCCATAGAAAGGAACATTATTTTGTGTTCTGCGCATGTCCTATCCGCAAGGACTCTTGGTCTTTTGAGTACGGCAACTACTTGTATGCAGCGCGCGCAACCCACCGGACACCACAAAGCAGAGGTAAACAAGCATGGGGAAATCCAGACGCGGCAGCACCACACTTTTGGAGCAAGGAGGAAACCGAGTACTTCATTAGTATCGTGAAAGTAGCTACCTAAGCTCTGTAAGGGAGTTAGAGTATCTCGTCAATAGTTTTACATCCTCATTGAAGACAACTTTGGATGCTGTAGCTCCTCTGAAAAAGAGAGCTTTAAATCAGAAGTGTCTGACTCCATGGTATAACTCACAAACTCGTAGCTTAAAGCAGATAACCCGTAAGTTGGAGAGGAAATGGCGTCTCACTAATTTAGAAGATCTTCACTTAGCCTGGAAAAAGAGTTTGTTGCTCTATAAAAAAGCCCTCCGTAAAGCTAGGACATCTTTCTACTCATCACTAATTGAAGAAAATAAGAACAACCCCAGGTTTCTTTTCAGCACTGTAGCCAGGCTGACAAAGAGTCAGAGCTCTATTGAGCTGAGTATTCCATTAACTTTAACTAGTAATGACTTCATGACTTTCTTTGCTAACAAAATTTTGACTATTAGAGAAAAAATTACTCATAATCATCCCAAAGATGTATCGTTATCTTTGGCTGCTTTCAGTGATGCCGGTATTTGGTTAGACTCTTTCTCTCCGATTGTTCTGTCTGAGTTATTTTCATTAGTTACTTCATCCAAACCATCAACATGTTTATTAGACCCCATTCCTGCCAGGCTGCTCAAGGAAGTCCTACCATTATTTAATGCTTCAATCTTAAATATGATCAACTTATCTTTGTTAGTTGGCTATGTACCACAGGCTTTTAAGGTGGCAGTAATTAAACCATTACTTAAAAAGCCATCACTTGACCCAGCTATCTTAGCTAATTATAGGCCAATCTCCAACCTTCCTTTTCTCTCAAAGATTCTTGAGAGGGTAGTTGTAAAACAGCTAACTGATCACCTGCAGAGGAATGGTCTATTTGAAGAGGTTCAGTCAGGTTTAGAATTCATCATAGTACAGAAACAGCATTAGTGAAGGTTACAAATGATCTTCTTATGGCTTCGGACAGTGGACTTATCTCTGTGCTTGTTCTGTTGGACCTCAGTGCTGCTTTTGATACTGTTGACCATAAAATTTTATTACAGAGATTAGAGCATGTCATAGGTATTAAGGGCACTGCGCTGCGGTGGTTTGAATCATATTTGTCTAATAGATTACAGTTTGTTCATGTAAAAGGGGAATCTTCTTCACGGACTAAAGTTAATTATGGAGTTCCACAAGGTTCTGTGCTAGGACCAATTTTATTCACTTTATACATGCTTCCCTTAGGCAGTATTATTAGACGGTATTGCTTAAATTTTCATTGTTACGCAGATGATACCCAGCTTTATCTATCCATGAAACCAGAGGACACACACCAATTAGCTAAACTGCAGGATTGTCTTACAGACATAAAGACATGGATGACCTCTAATTTCCTGCTTTTAAACTCAGATAAAACTGAAGTTATTGTACTCGGCCCCACAAATCTTAGAAGCATGGTCTCTAACCAGATCTTTACTCTGGATGGCATTTCCCTGACCTCTAGTAATACTGTGAGAAATCTTGGAGTCATTTTTGATCAGGATATGTCATTCAAAGCGCATATTAAACAAATATGTAGGACTGCCTTTTTGCATTTACGCAATATCTCTAAAATCAGAAAGGTCTTGTCTCAGAGTGATGCTGAAAAACGAATTCATGCATTTATTTCCTCTAGGCTGGACTATTGTAATTCATTATTATCAGGTTGTCCTAAAAGTTCCCTAAAAAGCCTTCAGTTAATTCAAAATGCTGCAGCTAGAGTACTGACGGGGACTAGCAGGAGAGAGCATATCTCACCCGTGTTGGCCTCTCTTCATTGGCTTCCTGTTAATTCTAGAATAGAATTTAAAATTCTTCTTCTTACTTATAAGGTTTTGAATAATCAGGTCCCATCTTATCTTAGGGACCTCGTAGTACCATATTACCCCATTAGAGCGCTTCGCTCTCAGACTGCAGGCTTACTTGTAGTTCCTAGGGTTGTAAGAGTAGAATGGGAGGCAGAGCCTTCAGCTTTCAGGCTCCTCTCCTGTGGAACCAGCTCCCAATTCAGATCAGGGAGACAGATACCCTCTCTACTTTTAAGATTAGGCTTAAAACTTTCCTTTTCGCTAAGGCTTATAGTTAGGGCTGGATCAGGTGACCCTGGACTATCCCTTGGTTATGCTGCTTTAGACGTAGACTGTGGGGGGTTCCCATGATGCACTGTTTCTTTCTCTTTTTGCTCTGTATGCATCACTCCGCATTTAATCATTAGTGATCGATCTCTGCCCCCTTCCACAGCATGTCTTTTTCCTGGTTCTTTCCCTCAGCCCCAACCAGTCTCAGCAGAAGACTGCCCCTCCCTGAGCCTGGTTCTGCTGAAGGTTTCTTCCTGTTAAAAGGGAGTTTTTCCTTCCCACTGTAGCCAAGTGCTTGCTCACAGGGGGTCGTTTTGACCGTTGGGGTTTTTCATAATTATTGTATGGCCTTGCCTTACAATATAAAGCGCCTTGGGGCAACTGTTTGTTGTGATTTGGCGCTATATAAAAAAAAAGTTGATTGAAAAGTTGATTGAAAGACATGAATATAATGTCTTTTATTGACGGTAGAAAGTACAGAGATAGCGACATTTACAAGAAGGTGGCCGAAAAGTTACGCGAAGCAGGATTTGCACAAACGCCAGACCAAATCAAGCACCGGTGGAAGGCGTGCGTCACTGTTTAGATGGGGATATTCCAGATGATACCAATGACCATGTATACAGGGGTAACTCTGTCTGCTTAAGCATGTAAACGGGTTATTCCTAATGATTAAGAAACCGGAATATTGACCTTGTCCCGAATATTAACGGCATGTAAACGTAGCCACTGACTGCACACGTGAATCATCGAAACATAACAGTTAGTCATGTAACTAGGTCCTTTTTAACTCAGCACCTGATGTCTTCCTTTTGATACGGACTCCGGAATAATGCTCAGAATCTTGTGTGCTGCAAAAGTTTTGAAACGTTCCAGAGCAGTGCTTCCAGGTAGCCATCGGGAATCTACAGTACTGAGTCACTGTGTTCACGGAATTTTCAGTTTTCTCGAAATTTGAATGCTTTTGCTACAAATAATAATAATAATTATTATTATGGGTCAGTGTTTCTTCAAACTGTTCTTGTTTTAAAACATTTTAACAACAGCTAACAACAGCAAATGCTTAAGTGACTAGCTTGTTAGCTAACTGCAAGGATTAAAAAGTTTGATGATTTTAGTCTTTTAACCCACCTAAACATGTCGTTATAGGTTTAATTAAGAAATGCATCTGTATTTGAGCTTTTCTACAGAAAAAAGGTCACAACAATTTAAAAAATACTGAAAGTGAATGTTATTTTTGTCATTGGTGAATCCACCAACAGCCATTTATTTGATGTCACATGTCATGTTTGTTGATATGGTTAGTTACCGGGTCCCCCTAAAAATCGGTCCCCCATGATGATGCAGTTCATGACGCGATTCATGGATTAACACCTCGTTTCTGCTTCAAACTGCACTCCAGCCATTATCTGTCTCAGCGACAAATATCTGAAGCTTTTGTACAACAATCATTTCCACATAAATTCAGCATTATTTCATCATAAAAGGCGGTGGAAGTGATCAGAGTGCCACGGCTAAATGAGCTGCTAGCTGATGCGTTCACGCGTCGGTCATTTCAAAGCGTCATGGAATTTTGCAGAGTTTCTGCTTAAAACAACCTCATTTCTGCTTTAGAATGATTTAAGAGGTTTCATCTTGTCATCTGATGGTTAATAATCTCATTAATCCATTTGATTATTTTGGGTGAAGAGACTCTGTCTCAGACGTGCTGCTGTGGTCCAAAATGACGCATGCGCAGTTGCAAAAGCAAGACCGATTTTTAGGGGCGGGCCGCTCGGTCTGCGACACAGCACAAGACTCCTGGCTCCAGTGATAGTGGCTTCAGGTACGAAATATTAGTGCAGTGGGGTTTTGACAATCTAAGCAGTTACAGCAGAATGCAGTTGCACCATGTGATGATTATTAATGTATTGCAGTAGGACTCCTTTATGGGTCAAGTCTAGCAGCATACGCTAGTGCTGTGCTTTGCCACATCCGCGACATCACCTTGGGTTTTGGATGGCAATGGAAGACAACTGGTCCATTCGCACATCTCTAAAATAACCATGTATCTGCCACAGCCAGGTGAAATGTGGGTATCTTCTTGGCCTTCCCTAGCGATTAGAGTTGTCTACACTCAGGCACCTGCATGTTGGCTCATGCTCAGAGAAAAGTGCCACATGGCCAAAATGTCAAAGCTGATGCTTCCTCACAATACAAGCGATACGCTTCATCTTAGTCTCTGTTAGTAACCACTTGTTTGATACAAAGTCCTTCAAGTGATACCCAAGGATCTTCCAAAGAGACCTCCTACCAAAGACATCCCGTCTTTGCCTTAGGTCATTGGTTAGCATCCAAGTCTCACAACCACACAGCAAGACAGGTAGCTCCAGGACCATAATGACTTAGACCTTCATTCTCCAGCAAAGATATCAGCATTGTCGTGCACTTCTCTCCAGTGACCTCATGACTTTATGAGAGGTTTCTTAAATATCTCAATGTGAAATTGTTGTTAATCTTTGGTGGAACCTGTGTCACCAGATTGAATTATCGTGGAAGTCCCACAAGATCTCCGGAGTCATTGACACAGAAAGTAAAAACACAGATATAAATCACCAAATGGCACTTATGAATTAGTAGCAGTAGTACTGCTGTAATACATTGTTTAAATTGTACTGTTCATACTACTGGGTTCTGTCATAGCTGTGAAAATGTCTTATACCTGTAGGTGTTTTCCAGGATTTCTCACTTTTGCAGGGACTTAAAACTTAAAACCCTTCTCTTCTTGCAGGATCCCCCTCAGAGAGGGTGTAAGTTGAGGACGTGCCACCTCACCCACCTGTGCCTGCTGACCACAACTACACTCTATCCACGCCCCTTTCCCCGCCCCCCTGGACAGCCTCCGGCATGGCTCTTGCAATCTGGATTGTCCTCAGTTGTGCTGTGGCCTTCAGCAACATTGCCCCTTCTTCTCAAGGTATGGATTAGCAATGCACCTTCATTTAATTGCAAACAGTATTTCATTCCAAATAAACTCATATCTCAGCACTCATGACAATGAAATATTGTTCCTCAGCCTGTAACGCTGCACCTACCATAAACTAGCCTGACCAGGTCACTGCAGATGGGGAGGTAATATTCATAAGTATACCGTGTGAAGGTTGTAGACATACTGACTTGCTGACCAGATGAGAAACGCAACACTTGATTAACTAAATGTCTGTACAGGAGACAGAGCGAGAGAGCACGAGAGAAGCAGTATGTGTGTGTGAATGTCAATAAAATTTATTGTCATCTTGAAGTTAGCTGGAGCGTGGCAGGAGAATAAGGGGAATCGGTGCATGTAATGGTGCCATATGTGTGACCTCCTTGAACGTGGCGTGCACTGTAAGATGTGTGATTCTGTGTTTGAGTGTGTGCACG
This sequence comes from Thalassophryne amazonica, assembly GCF_902500255.1. Classification (NCBI taxonomy): domain Eukaryota; kingdom Metazoa; phylum Chordata; class Actinopteri; order Batrachoidiformes; family Batrachoididae; genus Thalassophryne; species Thalassophryne amazonica. Next base: position 20,857,058 of record NC_047118.1, read on the forward strand.
CTACTGGGCAGCAGATGACCTGCTTGGGTGAAAATGACGCCTGAGGGTGTTAGAAGACGTGTAGAAGGGTGGAACAAGAGGCCAAAGGCCAAGGAGGAAAAGGAGGTGATGTTTGGTGTCCTGCTAGCGGCCTGCCGCACAGACAGCAGCGCACCATCTGTTCTGTGCTCTCACTCAGCTCCGTGCCAATAAGCTGCTGGGTGATGGACAGTTAAGATGAGGAGGAAGAGAAGCACTGGAGTAGCCACAAGGAGGAGCTTGAGAAGAAGCAGGAGGAGTCGCAGAATACTGAATGATGGTGTAACTAAAATGTGATTGTGTCAGCATGTTCCCTGTGTGTAAACTCTGATTGGCCAGGTGCACTTCTAATTTGAGTAGCTTTTATTTTTGTTTTTTTCCCCAGTCCTAATTTGGCTGATTTGTAACATGGGATTTATGTAGCATTTGCTGTTTCATCAGACACATTTGGCCTCTGGAACTGTGGTGTGTGTGTGTGTGTGTGTGTGTGTGTGTGTGTGTGTGTGTGTGTGTGTGTGTGTGTGTGTGTGTGTGTGTGTGTGTGTGTGTGTGTGTGTGTGTGTGTGTGTGTGAGACCTAGCACTCGGGGAGTGTTAATAATGCATTAATAATCAATTGATTGTTATCTCTTTTCAGCCCTACAGCACAGGCACAACAATTGGTCTAATTAAATTAAAACCAGAAAGTTTTCTAATGGATTCATGCACACCGGTGTACAAACACATAGTTGTGTTGAACAGCAGTGCCAGACGGAGGCCTTAGGAGCTGGAGACCCCAGAACAACAAGCCTGGCCTTCTCTGTGGCCTCTGTAAATGCAGAGTCTCTGTCGCTAAACCATGTCGAAAGTGGCTGACTGTTGTAGTCAACTTGAAGCTGTGCTGTCATGTGTGATTCTTTAAAATTATGTGTACACAGTACATTTTGCAGAGTAAAATTTACTCTGCTGGGATAAGATTTGGTCCCAGCCCAAGTGGTGGCCAAGTGGTTAATGCGCTTGGTTTCAGGGCAGAAGGTTCCAGGTTCAAATCCCACCCCTGCCACATTTGTCCATGTAACGTGGAGTTGCATCAAGAAGGGCATCCAGTGTAAAACCTGTGCCAATTCAACATGCAGATCCACCTTGGATTTGCTATGGTGACCCCGAGTGCAAACAAGGGATCAGCCGAAGGGACTTACTTTATACTCTATCACAGTGCTAAATCAACTCTATCACAGTGTAGAATCAATGGTAGAGCTGATTTCACTCTATAATTGAGTGCATTTTACTCTGTTTTGAGTGGGACCAAATGTTATCCTGGCAGAGTAAATTTTACTCTGCAAAATTTGCTGTGTATAGTATGGAAAAAAGCAGTGAAATCACATGCAAGGTATGGACTTCTGATCTCAACACATCAACCTATGAAAGAGGCATCTACAGTGAGATGCATTCTGAATCTGATGCCCTGTTTTAGCAGAAGTGTTGGCTAAAACCAATACAGTAAGATTATGTAAGCACTGCAGACCTTCTCATAGAGAGGATAGACAACCTCTTTAGATTTGGTGGCACCATGTCGTCATGATTTGTCAAAGCCTTTTGCAAACCAGGTCCAGTATAGTGATGCTACAGGAAACACTCTGGAGTTTCTTGGAAACCAGGACATAATGCCTTTTTGTGTGTGTTTTATTGTTACGTGGGTTACAACAAGTGATAGGCTATATACACTCACAGAAATATTGACCCTAAGTTTTAAGATTTCTGTAATTTTATTACATGACAAATTCCCATTTACTTTTTTTTTTTTAGATAATTTTAATACAAACCTACCAAATAAGCCTTACATGATGCATATTCATTAATCCTATTCATTTGAAATGCATAATCCTCAGCTTTATGTATTTAGTATTAATAAAATATAATTACTCTAAATCAATAATAATGACAGTATTTATTTAAAATACATAAAGTATATTGTTTGAATTGCATAATAATTATGTTACCTATGCCATTTATCTTGTATAGGTAACATAATTATTGGACATAATTATAATTATTAGCATAATTATTTGAAATACATAAAGCTGAGGATTATGCATTTCAAATAAATAGGATTTATTACAGTAATGAATATGCATCATGTAAGGTTTATTTGGTAGGTTTGTATTAAAATTATCTAAAAAAAAGTAAATAGGAATTAGTCATGTAATAAAATTACATAAATCTTAAAAGTCAGGGTAAATAAGTTTAGGTTTGAGTAAGGCGCTTATCCATTTGCCAGTCATCTGATCTTCAGAGATCCCTTAGGACCAGGAAATGTAAGCTCTATGGGGGGACTGGCAATCTGGGATGTTCCAGGGATTTATGAAAGCATCAAAGGGATGGAATCAGGAGAAAGGTTCTTCATTGACTAATCAGACATTGGTCATCAATTTGCCAAATGCAGTTCATTTACTGAGATTTTACTCTTCACCATTTGGATATCTTTTGTGCAACCAGTCATTGTGACCACTGGACTCTACATGTGTGGTTGCTGAGTTGCATGGCTAAAGCAGATGGTCACCCCACTTAGTCTGGTGCACTTGAGGTTTCTTCTTATAATCAAAATGGCTGAGGGAGTATTTCCTTACCACTGCTGGCAATGTGCATGTCCAAGTGGCAGGTAAGTTTTAAACTTACTCGTGTGAGGCACCCTAGGGTCACTTATGTTGTGATCTGGTGGTGTATAAATACATTGAACTGAATTATTTCTGCTGACAAGTAAAGCCCATTTCCCCACTCATGCAGATGGAGAGTATAATCTTTGGTGGCCAAGAGCTCTGACAAACCTTGGGGATTACACTGGTGTAACATTCAATTTGTTCAGCCCATGTTTTCCTTCCTCTCAAGATGGTGTATTATTGGCATGCAGAGGAGTTTCTAGGTTTTCCCCATTTACTTCTTCACTAATGCAAGTTCAGTGCTTAAAATGCTTGCAGAATTAAATGCTGATGTTAAATGCAATTTAAACCTACATTAGTAAATTAGCAATGTGCTGCAACAGAGAAAAGAGGCTAGAACTTTGAAGATGTGTTGATGAAGGTAATTCTGCTTCCTGCAGTGTTGAATGAAGGAGCAGAGATGAGCCCCAAGGCACAGTTTATGACTGCTGGATTAAACACAGGGCATGGGCAGAGATTGGGATTTATTAAGTCAATACCAATCTTACAGGAAATATCATACTTGGATTAACTTTAATTAAAAAATAATGAATAATAATTTGACTAGGATGATGGAGTAAATTCAGTGTGTTAACAAACCTATACAGATGATGACATGCAAAAGTGTTCTTGTACTTGTGCCTATAATGTATGAGTGAATACAGTTGCTCTCAGGTTGAGAAATATAAATGGGTAAATTCTGCACATGACATCAGTCTTAGGTAGATAGATAGATGGCATCAAAGGAAGAGGGTAATAAAAGGACACGCCTTCCTAATTGTTTTTGTGTCAGGTCATGTCTGGGAGCATGCATGGTGCCATATATTGGTGCATCCATCACATTAAAGCCCCTCTTGCACAGTGTGATTGCAGTTGTGAGTCTGTTGTGCGCATTAAAATGGGGCTGAGATGCAGACGAGATGTGAAAACACCTTCCTCTGTGCGGTGTTTCAGCAGAAATGTTTTAGCAATCTATGCGTCCCCAGCGTCCACGGAGTCCTGTGCATCCACTGATCTGCCTCTGTGCAGCTCCTGTGGAGCCTCTGTGCAGCACTTGGGTGGTGTGAACTGAGACCCTGATATGTAGGCTTTGATCATCAGGCTTTATATTACGGCTGAGTGGATCCTCATCATTTGATTGGTGCTTTGTATGTCACATGACATAGATTATTCATCCCATTTGTGTTGCATTGCATTTTGAGTGCAAATTTGGTTCCATACATTTGGTACCATTGCACCCTGCGTGCACATACACACACACACACACACAGACACACACACACACACAAAACAAATCCACTGCACTGTAAGCCATGTGGAGGCATGAAGAGCTGTTAGAAGGAAGCTAGAATGAAAAGCTGGACTAATTTCTGATGTGATTTTTTTTTTTTTTCCACTGGACTGAGGAACTACACAGTCTTATATATATATATTATATATATATATATATATATATATATATATATATATATATATATATATATATATATATATATATATTGAAAGCACAAAAAACTACACATCACAATTTGGACTCCTATTTAAAGTTCGTGTTGCACTTTAGCAGCAGTGAAACATCAAAATGTCAGTCCCTTTTCTGTTTATAAATGAATAAAATATCAAATGACAAGGATCTATTTTAGCTGTTGTATAGAACAAATGAATGTTTTTACATTCTTTCAATTGAGCGAATATTTAATTCGGTGAAGGCTGGAACATATTATTCAACTCGGCTTTGCCTCATTGAATGCAGAGGAACTGTGGATTGTAGTCCAATCGTCCTGGGCTGGACTGTCTCTTCACAGGTGCCAGAAATTGGTCAACTCCATGTAACACAGATGTGAAGCAGTGGTTATACAGCTAAATATTAGTTCAATGATTCACAGGAAAGCTAAATCTTAAGACATTTTTGCAGTTTATACAGTAATTGTTTTCTTCTTTTTTCTTCATGTTTTGATTTGGTATAGAAGGTGCATTGTTCCCAATGCATTTGCGTGTTTAGAAATAGAAGCTATTATAAGGATTTTGAGCTTTACTCACTTTTTAATCACATTACTATTATTTTGAAGGCATCTGTAATTGAATGTCTCCACAAGTTTGACAGTTTCACTCTATAAAGACACAGTTTGATGATTGAGTCCAGGAAGTAATTGAACTCCTGGATCTTACTCTTGATTCAGGGCCATCAACTCCCCAGACACTCCAAGTCTTCACTCAGCTTCTCAAGTGCTGAAATCAAGGTATTTGTTAATTTTGCAAAGATCATAACATTATTAACCTTTATTTAGCCAGATAACAAAATCCACTGAAATCAAAATCTCTTTTGCAAGGGTGACCTGGCCAAGAAAGGCAGCAGCACACATAAGAAACAAGTTAATAACATCACAATAACATTAAAATGAATAAAGTACAAGCAATTTACAAATAAAACACACTAGGTTTGGTCATAGAGTAACAATATATAAGTTAATTTAAAATTCAAAAACACAGGCACTGTTCTAAACATTTCCATTCAGTCTCTTACAATTGAGCAGAAAATGTTCAGAGAAATGAACCCAGACAGTTTCAATTCCGATTGGAGGACATTCCAAGCAGAGTGAGCAGAAAAACTAAAGGCCTTCTTTCCCGTTTCAGTGCGAACACAAAGTACTCAAAGGCACATCAGGTCATTTGAGTGCAAACCATAACAGCTTTCAGATCTCTGAAGTAAACTGGATATATAAATGGAAACTAACCCAATAATAGCCTTGTAAATCACAGTCATCCAGTGTGTATATCGCCTTACATCCAAAGAAGGTATGTGTTGTGAAAGTGACGTGACACGGACCCACAACAGGGGGCGTTAATGAACGGACAATGGATAAGCCAAAAAGTAACAATTTAATGTTGTGAATCGCACAACAACGTACAGACAATAACAATATGGTGGACTGTCAATCATACACCAGGTGACGTGTGGGCAGGCTCGACGATAGAAGACGCCTGGAGAGAGAAGAGCTGGATCCCCACACAGCTTCCACCACCAATGGAGCTGAAGAACACCGGAGCCGCCAAGCCCTGCGCCCCAGGTGGCCGCTGTCTTCAGCAGTCAGACCCGGTACTGCTGGCAGAGAACAGAGACAGTCCAGATGAGTGTGAGTTCGCACACTCAGTAATCCCACAGTCTGTATTAAGTAAAGGAGGGAAAACCTCCATCTCCAATCACACACACTCGTGCAGCTCCTGGTCAACCACTTATCTGAGTTGGGGTGTGAGGCGAAGCCGTCGCTGTCACACCAAACGCCAATCCTCCAGATAAGGAAACACTCCAGGAAAACGGCTGCAAATAGACGTTCCAGTTATTACACACACAGTGTTAGTCAGCAGAGAAATTACCTGAATGGTAGTTGATTTCTCGGCGAGGAGGTGGAGTTGCAGTCCGGTCTTTGTAGTGGTGGTGATGGGTGACAGCTTGTGTTGATTGATGACATCTGTCACCTCCAGCAAAGCCGACGCCCTCTCGTGCTTGAAGCCTGCACTTCAAGCAGGGCGCCATCTTGTGGTGGTGGGCCAGCAGTACCTCCTCTTCAGCGGCCCACACAACAGTATGCCAGCATAAGCATACAACTCACAGTGGTGGATGAGGCAGCTACAACCAGTGATGAATCTCAGAGCACAATGGTACAGCGGGGTCAGGGACTGTCAACAAGTGCACATATACACAACATCACCGTAATCCAATACAGGCAAGATAGCAGTTATCAGTAGCTTCCGAACTCCAAGAGAAAAACATGACTTGTTTCTTTAAAAGAAGCCTAGCTTCACCCTTAATTTGGAAATCAAGTGTTTAAGATGTACTTTAAAGAAAGCTCTGTATCAATAATTAATCTTAAATACTTGTAGCTGCTGACTATCTGAAGAGTTTTACCTTTGGGCAGTTTTAATTAACTGTATATTCTCTCAAATCAAATCAAATCAATTTTATTTATATAGCGCCAAATCACAACAAACAGCTGCCCCAAGGCGCTTTATATTGTAAGGCAAGGCCATACAATAATTACGGAAAAACCCCAACGGCCAAAACAACCCCCTGTGAGCAAGCACTTGGCGACAGTGGGAAGGAAAAACTCCCTTTTAACAGGAAGAAACCTCCAGCAGAACCAGGCTCAGGGAGGGGCAGTCTTCTGCTGGGACTGGTTGGGGCTGAGGGAGAGAACCAGGAAAAAAGACATGCTGTGGAGGGGGAGCAGAGATCAATCACTAATGATTAAATGCAGAGTGGTGCATACAGAGCAAAAAGAGAAAGAAACACTCAGTGCATCATGGGAACCCCCCAGCAGTCTAAGTCTATAGCAGCATAACTAAGGGATGGTTCAGGGTCACCTGATCCAGCCCTAACTATAAGCTTTAGCAAAAAGGAAAGTTTTAAGCCTAATCTTAAAAGTAGAGAGGGTGTCTGATCCCTGATCCGAATTGGGAGCTGGTTCCACAGGAGAGGAGCCTGAAAGCTGAAGGCTCTGCCTCCCATTCTACTCTTACAAACCCTAGGAACTACAAGTAAGCCTGCAGTCTGAGAGCGAAGCACTCTATTGGGGTGATATGGTACTATGAGGTCCCTAAGATAAGATGGGACCTGATTATTCAAAACCTTATAAGTAAGAAGAAGAATTTTAAATTCTATTCTAGAATTAACAGGAAGCCAATGAAGAGAGGCCAATATGGGTGAGGTATGCTCTCCCTTCTAGTCCCTGTTAGCACTCTAGCTGCAGCATTTTGAATTAACTGAAGGCTTTTCAGGGAACTTTTAGGACAACCTGATAATAATGAATTACAATAGTCCAGCCTAGAGGAAATAAATGCATGAATTAGTTTTTCAGCATCACTCTGAGACAAGACCTTTCTAATTTTAGAGATATTGCATAAATGCAAAAAAGAAGTCCTACATATTGTTTAATATGCGCATTGAATGACATATCCTGATCAAAAATGACTCCAGATTTCTCACAGTATTACTAGAGGTCAGGGTAATGCCATCCAGAGTAAGGATCTGGTTAGACACCATGTTTCTAGGATTTGTGGGGCCAAGTACAATAACTTCAGTTTTATCTGAGTTTAAAAGCAAGAAATTAGAGGTCATCCATGTCTTTATGTCTGTAAGACAATCCTGCAGTTTAGCTAATTGGTGTGTGTCCTCTGGCTTCATGGATAGATAAAGCTGGGTATCATCTGCGTAACAATGAAAATTTAAGCAATGCTGTCTAATAATACTGCCTAAGGGAAACATGTATAAAGTGAATAAAATAGGTCCTAGCACAGAACCTTGTGGAACTCCATAATTAACCTTAGTCTGTGAAGAAGATTCCCCATTTACATGAACAAATTGTAATCTATTAGATAAATATGATTCAAACCACCGCAGCGCAGTGCCTTAATACCTATGGCATGCTCTAATCTCTGTAATAAAATTTTATGGTCAACAGTATCAAAGCAGCACTGAGATCTAACAGAACAAGCACAGAGATGAGTCCACTGTCCGAGGCCATAAGAAGATCATTTGTAACCTTCACTAATGCTGTTTCTGTACTATGATGAATTCTAAAACCTGACTGAAACTCTTCAAATAGACCATTCTGTTGTGAAAGTGTAGTGACACGGACCCACAACAGGGGGCACAAATGAACGGTCAATAGATGAGCCAAAAATAACAATTTAATGTTGTGAAGGTGCACAACGAATATACAGACAATCTCAGAATATGAGTACAGTCAATCCAAAAAGGTGACGTGTGGGCAGGCTCGGATAGAAGCGTCTGTCCTGAGAAGAGCCGGAACCACACGATTTCCGCCGCCACCGAACCTGGTGAATACTGGAGCCGCCAAGTCCCGATTCCCAGGTGATCACCGTCCCCGACTGTCGATCTGGTACTGCTGGCGAAGAACAAAGACAGTCAAGTGTGGGTGTGTGTACACCCTGTAACAACAACGGTGGGAATGCCACCTCCACCTCTCACTCAATATTCTGTAGAGTACCGCAGTGATTCCTCAGGGGAAAAGAGTGCCGTCCTGCACTCACTCAGCTTCCACAGAAAGGAGGAACCGGGTACTCCTGCAAACACTCACAATATACAGATATATTTGCAAAACACAAAATGGCTGAGTCTAATTACCTCCAAAGAAGTACGATATGGAATGTCCTCTGGGGGGTGTTGGTCCTACAATGTCGTCGGGGGGGGGGGGGGGGGGGGGGGTGTTAGCGTTTTATTTGTTGCTTACGTTGTGTTGTTTTTCTTTTCTCCTCTTCCCGGGGTTTGATGGGACGGTCCTCCGGGGAGGGGGGGGATGGTTTGGTTGTTTGTGTTTGTTCTTTTTTGTTTTATGATAATCAGATTATAAACATGGTTGGACAAAGGCTGACCGCACAGTTTACGAACTCCTGGCCACACCTGTGCTAATAGACTGACAGAAACAAAGGCAAAGATGCAGCCAGAGGAGAAGACGTCAACCGTTCTGTTGGATGAAGATTCTGTTGGAAGATGAATGCAGATACGATTTCCAGCCATGGTCCCTGGAGGGGGGTGTTTCTCCTGGGCCAGGTTTGTGTGGTCACAGTCATTTCATCCTGGACACAAAGATCAAAGAGATCAGGGCCCGGTTTCATAAAGCAGTCTAATCTTGTTTAGTCGAATAAACTCACTTTGATGCGAGCCATCGCACAAACTGCTTAGTCAGCTAAGGTTTCGCATTACCCAACTAAAGTGTCTTACCTCAAAAAAAAAAATGGCAGCTATCATGTGCCAACACTTGATGGAACACTCAAGAGCACCCCTACATCGCTTGTATTCCTCCAAAAGGAGAGCTTCCTCCACTTTTGGCCGTGGTTGCAGCAGACAACAACTGTCTTGATGTGTTTGTGACAGTTCTCATATTAGCCACCGAGCGTCACTGTTACACTGAGCAATGTTGTGTGGACAAAATGGGTTGACGGAAGTGTAGGAGAAGAAATGCTAGGCTAAGAGCTAAACACATTGTTCTGCGGTTTGTATGGGTCTGTTCTAATAAAGCCAGTTAATGAAACAAAGGCTGGATAGTTTATCAGAGCGACCAACGCAGAAATAAACAAAACTGTTGTGCATTGGAGCCGTCTCTTTGCAACGACGCTTGCGAGGCTGTTATGTCCATCAAAATCTCTGACTAATGTAAGACGGCCAATATACAAGTTTAGCCATCAATGTGAAATGGTGATTAGTCGGATAATGTTGGGCGACTAACCATAGTCGACTAAGTAAGGTTAGTAGACTGAACGATTAGACTGCTTTATGAAACCTGGCCCTGGTACCAAAGACCTGAAGATGACATGTCAGGTGATGGGTTAGCATCCAACTCTCACAACCAAAGCACCAGGACCCTAAAGACATGAACATTCGTTCTCTTGCAAAGATACCAGCATCACTAAACATAGCTCCGTAAGCTCTTCCCAGGCATCTCCCGATCCCACAGGCTGAGGACCCCAAGGCATGAATGTCAATGCAGAAATACATGAAGGTCTTTACAAGTTAAACACTTTCACCACATACACTGTAGCCAAGTGCTTGCTCACAGGGGGTCGTTTTGACCGTTGGGGTTTTACATAATTATTGTATGGCCTTGCCTTACAATATAAAGCGCCTTGGGGCAACTGTTTGTTGTGATTTGGCGCTATATAAAAAAAATTGATTGATTGATACACATTCGCACTTCTGATGGCCACATCCGCATGCCACAGAAAGCTTCGACCTTAGTCTTGATCCAGGACAATCAGAAATCCAAATACGCCAATTCTTCACTAAGCTTTTTAAGTACTGTTTCAGGGTGCACATTGATTCAGCATATGAGTGAACGCACTCATCTGCCAAGTCAAGGTCAATTAAACTTTTCCTCACTGACAAAGTTCCCTAAGCCACTGGTAACCACACCTGTACCCAACACCCGGCCCAAGGAAGCACTGAACAGTGTCAGAGCCAGAAAACATCGCTAATTAACCACTGCTGTCACTGGGAAGTCACTGAGTTTCAGGCCCCACTTTGTGCAGCACTCCGTACCTGTGTATAGGCTGGTTAATTTATAGAACAAGGATTTTTTTTTCTTTGTAATGGTGGTTGGTAGCTGCCTGTCTGACTCTGTGAGCATCTTAAATCACTCTCAGGCTAATCAGAACTCATTTGGAAACCTGCAGGATCATCACACATGGCTTCACAGTTTAATGTGTACCCCTGCGTCTGCTCGGTGTCCCCACTAATCTGCTATACTTTAACCTCACTCTGCTCCTGGCTGCACTTTCTAATATTTGCTCACTACACGCAGACATTTATTCTCCTCTGGAGCGAGGTCTTTACTGCAAACATTCCCAAAGAGCTTGAGCTCGGTACTCATGCACAGCACGTCTTCCCTGGTGTGTCCCACAGGCCTTTACTCACAACCTGACATCACACAAAAGACTATTCATCATATCGCATGAACTCTATGCCAATCTGAATAATTCACCATCCTGACAAAATAAATAAATCGATAACTAAATCAATAAATAAATTAAATACATTAATGCAACAATGACATACACTATAATTTGCTTATTCACCATCATGTGTGCTTCCATGGCCATTTGCTGAAGTAAGGAATCACTGGTTTTACAATGTTAATTTTGGTGTGAAATTATTTTCAAGATGCAAGCATCTACTGTATGGAACACTGTGAGAAACTGAAGTGTTACCATGGTAACAGGCAAAATCTAAAAAAATTTGCCTACTCAGTAACCACTGAGCCTAGCACACTTGGGATTCTGTGCTCTTATTTCCTCTTTTTTTTTTCCCTGAACATGGTTGGTACCATCAGTTGTGACCATGACCCCAATTAAATCCTTCTCACTTTTTGAGTGAGAAGTAGTAGCATAGAGCAGATTTTGGGCTTCAGTTTCTGAGGGACACCAAGTTTCTTTTTAATTCAATTGAACTTTTTATTTCTGAAAATGACAGGAAATCTGGTTTTGGCCTTCGACCTTGATGAAACGGTCTCTCATTATTTTTCAGTAACCACTGAGACTAGACATCTTGCGTTTAATCTGATTTCAGGTTGTCTTTACTCCAATTTCATCATATTTCCTGAAACTGTTGGGAACATTAGTTATGACTTTGAACCCAGTTAAATGACCCTTCGCTTATAATACAGTAACCATTTGTAGTAGAGAGCAGATTTTGGCATTAATTTCTCAAATTACCAAAAGTTCTGTTGATTCAATTCACTTTTTTTTTATCACAAAATAACAAAAAAAAATCTGTGTTTGGCCTTATGAAATCATTTCTCAGTAACCACTGAAACTACAGAGCAGCTACTGGTCTTAATTTACAGTACTCTCAAGATCTCAAGTCTCTGTTTCAAGTTTCTATTTAATCCATTGAATTGTTTCCCTGAAAATGGCCAGAAACACTTGTTTTGACATTTGCACCAATGAAAAACTCAACTTGCGGTATATTTGGACCTTTAAACCAAATGAATCAGTCCGCGCTCAGAGTGCAAATTGTACAATCAACAATCACTGGGGGAGCTTACCTATCATGCAGAGGTGGTTTCTCTAAGACTGCAAGGGAAGCTCAGCTTCCCCCTAAAATGTCAAAAAATAATTGGTCAATATGTACAGTTTATCATTTCATTGACTACAAATGCGTTAGAACACGTTCATCTTGAAGACGAGTTCATTCAGAATCAGCTACATATCACAAATCGATTGACTATTTTGTTAACTTCTCATAAATCTTTTTTCTCATACGATCTGTGGTCAAAGCATTTTCCTGTAGAACCTGAGGAACAAAGCTGCGCGAAGGTTTAAACGATGCCAAAGAAAGTCCAGATTTCTTGTTTTGTTTGGACTTCGTTGCCCTTCGATAAGTGCCATGTGACTGGGCCATTAGCCGGCAATGAGCTTCCCATCTTTGACAGACCAGCAGTCACCACTGCTATTAGGGTACCTAAAGTTATAGGCAAATGTTAGCCTAGCTAACATTAACTAGTTAATCTGTTAAGCTAGTTAAGGCAAAGTTAGGAAAACAATGAATGTTAGTTTTGACACAGTTTAATTTATACTTCTCAAAGTAAGTAAGAAAAGAGGTCTTAAGCAAATAACTCTTAACATTAACCTACTAGAGTGTCCCCTGGTTTATGCAACACACTAGATTCCTGGGTTTATCTTTGACCCACATGTAATGGACTCACTATATGTCAGTAAGCACTTAGACTAGAATGCAGAGTCTGGACATAAATTACTTAGCACCCCAGGTTTCAGTGTTGGTTCTCATATGTTCTGATCGGTATTTCGGTAACAAGTCAGGTCCAGAGCTTGTGCTTGTTCTGAACATTGCTGCATCCACCACACCGCTTTGGGTGGTATGTGAAATGTTGTGGAAAATGGCGGTGGGACTGGCACTTCAATTTCAATTTATTTTCATTTATATAGCGCCAAATCACAACAAAGTTGCCTCAAGGCGCTTCACACAAGTAAGGTCTACAAAACAATTTACAAAATGAATATACAGGAAATGTTGCCGGTGCTCAGGACAGGAGGGTTACAGAAACAGACACCACACCCATCTTTGGATGGAGCTGCACCTCAAACAGAGAGAAAAAAAAACAAATCAGGCATCAGAAAGACAACAAATACCGTATAATTTGTCAGCATTAAGCAACAAGAAAAACAGAAGAAATACTAAAGTGATTGCCAGCCACTAGCCCTAAGCTTCACTAAAATACCCAGAATTGAGATAAAGTTGAGGCCGCAGCCCGCTCTGTTTCCCAATGAAATGAATTTAAAAGAGTAAAAAGCATAGTAACATACTATGCCAGTATGCTAGTCATACGGAAGGGAAAATAAGTGTGTCTTAAGTCTGGACTTGAAAGTCTCAACAGAATCTGGCTGTTTTATTGATGCAGGGAGATCATTCCACAGAACAGGGGCACGATAAGAGAAAGCTCTGTGACCCACAGACTTTTTATTCACCCTAGGGAAACAAAGTAGTCCTGCACCATGAGAACGCAAAGCCTTGGCCGGTACGTAGGGTTTAAGTAGGTCAGCTAAGTAGGGAGGTGCCAGTCTGTGAACAATTTTATAGGTTAGTAGCATAACCTTAAAATCTGATCTCAATGGGCCAGGAAACCAGTGAAGAGACACCAAAATGGATGTAATGTGGTCAAACTTTTTGCTCTGTGTCAAAAGTCTGGCAGCAGAATTTTGAACCAATTGGAGAGCCCTAATGCTGGACTGCAGTAAACCAGAAAATAGAACATTGCAGTAGTCCAATCTAGAAGAGACAAACGCATGAATCAGGGTCTCAGCATCAGCCATAGACTTCAGATGCTGTAAAACATTGTGTAAAGCTTGGCAAAAAAAAAAAAAAAGATCGCTTGTGCACTTCTGCAGGACAGCACCAAGGGTCTTGTCTATGGATGATGGTGACTGATGCTGTGTTGAAGGGTCATCAGCTGCACAATGGGGTCCGCATCCAAACCTTTGGGCGTTCATTTATCCCTTCCTTCAGTAATTATGTATTTCAGTCAGTGGTGGACATAATTCAGCACAATTCAGCTCATCAACAAACAGCTATTTAACAAAGCTAATGTTTTCATTAGTGGATTAGCCTTTGAAAACCATTAGCGGCCAAATTAAATTCTGCTCAGTTTAGTTCAGCTAACTTTAACATCAACACTAATCCAGTAAGCAAAAATGACAGAAGGAAGTGTCACCTCGAGGAGATGGAGTATAGCAGCAGCAAGTCAAGCCAAAGTAAATGCATGAATTAAATTTTTGAAATTATTTTATAGTTGTATTTTCAGTTTTTATTTCTTAATCACTTAATATGTTTAGTACTGTGAATAAACTGTATGTTATGTATATTTAGTTTCTTCATCTTGATCATTGTCTAATCCTGTCATGCTAAACCTTTTAGGGGACCTCCATGTTTACACTACAAAATATAAAAATTTCAGTTCTTTACATTTGTTTTCAGGGATTTAGAGCCAAAAAATAAGCCAAGATGCTGTGTTGGATTCATATAATAAAAGTTAGTGGTTAGCAGTTAGTGGTAGCATCAGTGAAAAGTCTTAGCGGTTGATCGTTTTAGTGTTAATGCTGTTAACTTTGCTGTTAGCGGATTAGTGGCTATCAAAGCTAACTTTTAGGTGACTTTTGGTAACAGTGTGATAAAATTTGTCCACTGATGTGTTAAACCTTCCAGGTTGCATAGATTCCCAGTGGACGGCCTGCTTTTTAACCTTTGGTGGTGTAATCCAGAAAGGAAATGATTTTTGCATGTTGGGAGTCATTGCACTCTGAAATCTGCACTGCACAACCATTCCAATAATTCCTCCTTGGGGGCCAACTTGCAACATAATTGGTCTTACATCATCAGAAAAAAAGAAAAAGAAAAGCCTGGTTGAAACATTCCACAGTGATTAAAATGTAAGGGTTTTTTTTTTTTCTTTTTTGGTTTTTGGCCTCTCATAGTCTCCAGTAAGAACACAACCAAGCTCTTTGTGGAATACATAAAGCCCCTGTCCGCCTGTCCCGACGGGCTCCCTGACAGGGACTGATATGTTGTACCCTGACAAACACAATGTCCCACTGATTCCACAGAATGCTCGAGATGTACAACCCTTCACACGCAGTGTTGTGCTCTGAAGGCCCATTAGGCTTGCTTAATGTGGCAGCCATTGCAGGCAGCTGCGTCGTATGCAATGAAGCAATGACACAGAGTTTTCATTTAGCACAGCCCAAACATCAGTGTGTGAGTGTGTGTGTGTATGTATGTGCACCAGTGGTGGCGGTCAGAGCGATTATGAGACTATTGTGGGCCTCTCAGTTGTATTGTAATGTAACGTGTGTGAATATGCATGCACACGTCTCTTGTATAGATATGCTGCGTTGAGGGCGTGCCTGGGTTTTTTAATTTTCTATTTTTGCAGGAGAGCTTTCTCACGTTCAGACGGCTATATGTGAGCATTTGGGCCTGTGTGCCACCATACTAGTGCCAGCTGACTGGTGGAATCTGTTCTCCTCTCCCTGGTATTTGAGCCTTTGCTCTGAGATCAGTCGTGCAGAAAGGCCCCTGATCCTTTACTGCACACGCAGACATTTTTATCTGTCTTCCTTGCTCTTCTGTGCTTTTTTTTTCCTTTTGTGCCTCTTCCCCTGAATTAAGCTATTATTAAGAATGGCGGACAAGCTGTTTTTACACATCTCCTCAGCAAAGTATTTCAGTCTCTTGACTGTCCTTGGATGGTGACAGAATGTCTGACAGGAACAGACCTGACAGTGGAGAATTTTGCTGTGTGCATAATGCAGGGGTGGGTAACTATTTTTCACAGAGAACCACATGAAGAATTCACTATGCTTTTGAAAGCTGGATGCTTTCTCACGACTGAGCTGACAGCTTTTTCAAGTGTTGTCCAACTCTAGATTTTGTATTCTGAATGAAAAAAAAAAATGACCTGAAACCACATCCAATATTGATTTTTTTGTGTATATATACACGAGGTCTGTCAATAAAGTAATGGTCTTTTTTATTTTTTTTCAAAAACTATATGGATTTCATTCATATGGTTTTACGTCAGACATGCTTGAACCCTCGTGCGCATGCGTGAGTTTTTCCACGCCTGTCGGTTACGTCATTCGCCTGAGAGCACGCTTTGGGAAGGAGTGGTCCCGCCCCCTCGTCAGATTTTCATTGTCTGGAAATGGCGGAATGAAAAGGACTTTTTTTCCATCAGAATTTTTTCAGAAGCTGTTAGAGACTGGCACCTGGAAACCATTCGAAAAATTTATCTGGCTTTCGGTGAAAATTTTACGGGCTTCACAGAGAATAAGGACTGTTACTACAGCTTTAAGGACTACTTTAAGGATGGTTGGCTCGGCGCGCTCCGAGCTGCGACGACGAGGCAGAAAACGCCAGATCATTTCTAAGCTGATGGCTCTGTGGATACGAGACCGTAGTGTGCTCGTTCTCTGGTTATCATAAGAGCTGGACATCAGCCATTTTCCGGCAGATTTCACTTTTAACAAGAGATTTTGTCATGGAAAGCTGCGCGGAGGCTTTGTGTGTAACGACCAATTTGCTGTTTGAGCAAGACAAAGGAACACCTCCGTTTCGGAGTGTTAGAGGACAAGTTTGGACATGTCCAGCTCTCCACAATTTCTCTGATACTTACTGGACTGGTAAGCATTGAAAGCCGAGCTAGGCATGTCCAAACTTGTCCTCATCTGCTGTTGATGCTACAAACTCAAAACTATTATGTTCAAACTGCTTTTTTAGCAATCCTGTGAATCACTAGACTAGTATTTAGTTGTATAACCACAGTTTTTCATGATTTTTTCACATCTGCAAGGCATTAATTTTGTCGGTTTGGAACCAAGATTTTGCTCATTTACTAGTGTGCTTGGGGTCATTGTCTTGATGAAACACCCATTTCAAGGGCATGTCCTCTTCAGCATAAGCAACATGAGCTCTTCAAGTATTGTGACATATCCAGACTGATCCATGATTCCTGGTATGCAATATATAGGCCCAACACCATAGTAGGAGAAACATGCCCATATCATGATGCTTGCACCATCATGCTTCACTGTCTTCACTGTGAACTGTGGCTTGAATTCAGAGTTTGGGGGTCGACTGTCTGCGGCCCTTGGACCCAAAAAGAACAATTTTACTCTCATCAGTCCACAAAATATTCCTCCATTTCTCTTTAGGCCAGTTGATGTGTTCTGTTGATGAACAGCCTATAATTTTTTGCACATGCATATAAGTTTTCCCCTCTCCAATCAACTTTTTAATCAAACTGCGCTGTTCTTCTGAACAATGTCTTGAACATCCCATTTTCCTCAGGCTTTCAAAGAGAAAAGCATGTTCAACAGGTGCTGGCTTCATCCTTAAATAGGGGACACCTGATTCACACCTGTTTGTTCCACAAAATTGACGAACTCACTGACTGAATGCCACACTACTATTATTGTGAACACCCCCTTTTCTACTTTTTTTTTACTAATTTCCCAATTTCATAGCCTTAAGAGTGTGCATATCATGAATGCTTGGTCTTGTTAGATTTGTGAGAATCTACTGAATCTACTGGTACCTTGTTTCCCATGTAACAATAAGAAATATACTCAAAACCTGGATTATTCTTTTAAGTCACATAGCACTACTATTATTCTGAACACTACTGTATATATGTAGACAAAGAGATTCAGTCTAGTAATAATATTAAAATGTGCATTTCACAGAAACCTGTTGCAGCCTGTTCTATGCTTCATAAGGATTGATTCTAGACAGGCTTGTAACAATAATACTTTGAGGAGCTTTGAAGGAATGCTTCAGTTTCTGTAGCTTTAATTTTGCAACTATATATATATATATATATATATATATATATATATATATATATATATATATATACGAGGTCTGTTAGAAAAGTATCCGACCTTTTGATTTTTTGCAAAAACCTGATGGATTTGAATCACGTGTGCTTGCATGAGCCAACCTTGAACCTTTGTGCGCATGCGTGAATTTTTTCACGCCTGTCGATTATGTCATTTGCTGGTAAGCAGCCTTTGTGTGAGGATGGGTGTAGTCTCTCGTCGGATTTTCTTTGCAAGGAAAATGGCGGAAGGACTGCAGCAGCGCGACTGCATCAAATTTTGCCAGAAACTAGGCGACAGCCAGGTGGAAACCATTCGGATTATTCAGACGGCTTTCAGTGACAATCCTATGAGCATCACACAGATTAAGGAGCGGTACAACCGGTTTAAAGACGTCCGCACAACGGTGGAGAGCGAGCCGCGCTCCGGTCGGCCATCGACATGCTGAAATGACCAGATTATTTCCAAAGTGAAAGCTGTGGTGATGCGGGACTGTCATGTGACTGTCCGAGAAATTGCAGAAGAGGTGGGCATCAGCACTTTTTTGGCACATTCTACTGTGACAGAAGATTTGGCCATGAAAAGAGTTGCAGCGAAATTCATGCCGATGGCTTCGGCATGAAGCTGCTGACGGAGCAAAAGCACCTCCATGTTGAAGTCTCACAGGACATGCTGGACTCCGAAAAATGATGTCCACCCCTTCCACCATTCGGAAGATTCAGACGGCTTTCGGTGGCTTTTCAGTCGTGTGACTATCCGAGAAATTGTGGAAGAGGTGAGCATGTCACAGCATGTCCTGTGAGACTTCAACATGAAGGTGCTTTTGCTCCTTAGAAAACTATTTGACAAGATTTTTTCATATTATCCGTCAACTGGAAAACTAGTCATTTATTTCTTTATTTGACACGTTATGAAGGTACTGTAGAAGTTGTCTTTTGATGAAAAGACGAGCCGAAACTTCTCTCATTAAGACTCTTTGAGTCGAGTTTATTAACAGACTACCAACATGTCGCCGTAAGAATATATGGACTACAAACATGGCGTCGCGCGCCAACAGAAAGGCAGGCAAAAAAGAGCACATCACCCGAACTCTTAAAGAGACCGCTCCTATTATATGAATCACATGGCACCTAACAGAATACTCATAAGAAAGTGAATTATGCCGTCAGTGTTGAGAGCACTACACATGCCCCCTCAGAATTCACTTTAACAGGACACCTGAACATAAAAAGAAAAGGAGAGAAAATAAATGTATCAACGGCGTGGGGGGAGAATCAAACGTCCAGTGCGGCTCCGCCACATGGGAGAAGAAGGAACCGCCCCTTCAGTGGCTGTCTGCGGGGCTCCCCTGCGGCATGGTCGAGGGGCGGGGGGAAAAGGCAAAGGGGGTCTAGTCAGAGGCCGCCCTCATTTCGGGGGTTGCGCCAACTCAACTGGCGTGGCCAGATCTAGGTGAGCTGGCTTAAGGCGGTCCACAGAAATACACTCCGGTTTGCCCCCAATGTCTACCACAAAGTGCTTGTTCCCAGGTTCCACGACATGGAAAGGGCCCTCGTAAGGCGGGCGGAGAGGTCCGTGGTGACCATCTGCTCGAATGAAAACATAGCCAGCAGACTGTAGGCTACTGGGGACGTGAGAGTTCGGCAAACCATGACAGGAAGTAGGAAGTGGAGCAAACAGCCTGGCATTATCCAACAGGCTGGAGCGCTGGAATGTGGCTGACCAAGGGGCCGTGGTGTTAGGGACGAAATCCCCGGGGACCCGTAATAGCTGACCATAGACCAGCTCTGCGGAGGAGGCGCGAAGGTCTTCCTTCGGTGCTGTCCTGATGCCCAGCATGACCCATGGGAGTTTGTCAGACCAGGAACTGTCCTTCAGGCTAGCACGCAGGGAGGCTTTCATCGATCT
Organism: Thalassophryne amazonica; assembly: GCF_902500255.1. Classification (NCBI taxonomy): domain Eukaryota; kingdom Metazoa; phylum Chordata; class Actinopteri; order Batrachoidiformes; family Batrachoididae; genus Thalassophryne; species Thalassophryne amazonica. The sequence continues at coordinate 20,877,066 of NC_047118.1, forward strand.
GTGAAAACGTTCGCAGAGGCCATTACTCTGGGGGTGGTAGGCTGTGGTGCGATGGAGTTTAACTCCCAAGCTACCAGCGACAGCGTTCCAAAGGTCAGAGGTAAATTGAACGCCCCGGTCTGAGGAAATGTCTGATGGGGTGCCAAAACGGCACACCCAGGTGCCAATAAATGCCCGTGCCACATCAGCCGATGTTATAGATGACAGTGGAACAGCCTCTGCCCACCGTGTGGTCCTGTCGACCATAGTGAGTAGATGAGTGTAACCCTGGGAGGGCGGAAGCGGGCCAACGAGGTCGATGTTGACGTGGTCGAAACGTCGTTCCGGCACTCGAAACTGTTCCAGTGGCGCTTTGGTGTTGCGGTGTACTTTGGCACGTTGGCACGCTACACAGGTGTTCGCCCAGTCTCTCACGTCCTTTTTGAGACCATGCCACACAAACTTGGCTGCCACCAGCCGTTGTGAGGCCTTGGTTCCAGGGTGTGAGAGGCCATGGATGGCGTCAAAAACAGGTCGCCTCCACTTCGCAGGCACAACCGGCCTAGGAGAGCCCATGGAGACGTCGCAAAGCAGAGTGGTGCCAGCGTCGCCAAATGCCACATCCTGCAGCTGCAGCCCAGTAACGGATGAACGGCAAACCTGCACGTCCGGGTCTGTGGCCTGCTCTGCTGCCATGCTGTCGTAATCAAGGCCAAGGTGGACCGCCCCCGCAACAGCGCGGGAGAGGCAATCTGCGACATGGTTGTGCTTTCCAGAAAGGTGTGCAATGTCCGTCGTGAACTCCGAAATGTAAGTCAGCTGTCGCTGTTGCCTGCCCAACCATGGCTGAGTGACTTTGGACATGGCGAAAGTCAGAGGCTTGTGGTCCACAAAAACGGTGAACTGGCGTCCCTCCAGCAGTGAACGAAAGTGTCGGATGGCGAGGTACACCCCAAGTAGCTCCCGATCGAAGGTGCTATACCTCCGTTCACTGGGACGCAACTGCCTGCTGAAAAAGGCGAGAGGCTGCCAGGCATTATCCACCCACTGCTCGTAAACCGCACCGACTGCATAGTCTGAGGCGTCCATGGTAAGTGCGATTGGAGCGGAGGAGGAGGGATGGGCCAACATGGCGGCTTTAGCCATGGCTGTCTTAGTGTCCGCAAAAGCCTTGTCTCTTTCCGGGCTCCAGCCCACAGTGTGCTTAGGCTTGCCGCCTTTCAGAGCCTCATATAAGGGCCGCATGATTTGGGCGGCCCTGGGGAGAAAACGGTTGTAGAAGTTAACCATGCCTAGGAACTCCTGTAAGGCTTTGAAAGTGAGTGGGTATGGGAAAGTGGTGATGGCCTCCACTTTTGACAGAAGAGGAACGACCCCGTCCTTTGTGACTCTGTGCCCCAGAAAGTCTATGGTGGACAGGCCGAACTGGCACTTGGCTGAATTGATGATGAGCCCGTGCTCGGCAAGTCGCTCGAACAGAGTGCGTAGGTGCGAAAGGTGCTCTGAAGGTGATGAACTGGCCACCAGGATGTCGTCAAGGTACACAAACACGAAAGGCAGATCCCGTAACACAAAGTCCATGAGCCGCTGGAAAGTTTGAGCAGCATTCTTGAGGCCAAACGGGGTGCGCAGGAACTCAAACAAACCAAACGGCGTGATCACAGCTGTTTTTGGGATGTCGAGAGGGTGTACGGGCACTTGATGGTATCCTCTGATCAGGTCCACTTTTGAAAAAATGACCTTACCAGCCAGGTGCGCTGAAAAATCCTGGATGTGCGGTACTGGATAGCGGTCAGGCGTTGTCGCGTCGTTGAGCCGTCGGTAGTCCCCGCAAGGGTGCCAGCCACCCCCCCCCCCCCCCGGCTTGGGGACGAGGTGCAGGGGGGAGGCCCAAGGACTGTTGGAGCGACGAACAATCCCCAGGCGCTCCATGGACTCGAACTCTGTCTTGGCCACGGCAAGCTTGTTCGGCTCGAGACGTCGAGCGCGGGCATATACAGGTGGGCCAGTGGTGTCAATGTGATGCTGGACACCGTGCTTGGCCGTGGAAGAGGAGAAAGTGGGCTGTGTGAGTGCTGGGAACTCGGCGAGCAGACGCTGGAAACTGTCCGTGACAGAGAGCAGGCTGGAGAAGTGCAGTGCATCGGAGTCGTTGAGGAAGCATGCATACGAACAGAAAGTTACGGCGTCGATCAAGCGCTAATTTTTAACGTCCACCAACAGTCCATATGCACACAAAAAGTCTGACCCTAAGAGGGGAACGGCTACTTTGGCAGTCACAAAGTCCCAGCTAAAGCGTTGGCCCCCAAAACACAGTTCAACATGCCTTGTGCCGTACGTACGGATGGGGCTACCATTGGCGGCTTCCATGGGGGGGCCGTGGGTGTCAGCTACCACGTCCACCTGTGAAGCAGGCAGTAGACTCCGCTGTGCCCCTGTGTCGCAGAGGAAACGTCGGCCAGAGACGGAGTCATGGATGAAGAGCAGCCTGCCGGCATGGCCGACGCTCACGGCCACTAGTGAGCGCCGGCCGTGGCGTTTCCCACTCCACTGAAGCTGCATGGAGAACGGCATCGTTTGGCCTTGGGGCCAAACCTGGCGTGGTAGAAGCACACACCTGAAGACCGCTGCCGAAGCGGGGCTGCTGCTGCGATGAGCATATGATCATCCGGTACCTCTGATACAACACCAGCAGGGAGAAGGGCGGCTGCGCAGGGTTGCTGACTCACCAGGAAACACTTGTCAGCCTCAGCAGCCAGTGCTCTGCAATCAGTGCTGGCGGTGTTGGCCAAAGCAGCTCTCACATGAGCAGGCAGTTGGCGTAGGAAAAGGTGGAGGAAAAGGAAATCTGGCTTGTTGTCGCCAAGCAGGTCGAGCATTCTGTCCATTAGCTCTGAAGGCTTGCTGTCACCAAGCCCTTGAAGACCGAAAAGCCTATTGGCCCTCTCAGCGTCAGACAGTTCGAATGTTCGAAGTAAGTATTCTTTCAGAGTTTCATACTTGTCCGTCAGAGGAGGACTTTTAAGAAGGCTCACCACTCTTGATGCCGTAGAACTTCCGAGGGCAGATACTACGTAGTAGTATTTAGTTTCGTCAGTGGAGATCTGACGCAAGGCAAACTGTGCTTCAGTCTGAGCAAACCAGGCCGAAGCAGAAGATTCCCAGAATTCGGGGAGCTTGAGAGACACAGCGTTGGCAGTCATGATGATCTGGATACGTCCAGCAGACAAACGTCGGGGTCACCAGTGTAGAAGTTGTCTTTTGATGAAAACACGAGCCGAAACTTCTCTCATTAAGACTCTTTGAGTCGAGTTTATTAACAGACTACCAACATGTCGCCGTAAGAATATATGGACTACAAACATGGCGCCGCGCGCCAACAGAAAGGCAGGCAAAAAAGAGCACGTCACCCGAACTCTTAAAGGGGCCGCTCCTATTATATGAATCACATGGCACCTAACAGAATACTCATAAGAAAGTGAATTATGCCGTCAGTGTTGAGAGCACTACAGTACACATCTCTACTATACTATACTATACTATTCTATACTACATCTCTCGGCTGGCTTGGGAACACCTTGGGGTTCCCCCAGAGGAGCTGGGGGAGGTGTGTGTGGATTGGGAGGTCTGGGCGGCTTTGCTTGAGCTGCTGCCCCCGCGACCCGACTCCGGATAAAGCGGAAGAAAATGGATGGATGGATGGATGAAGGTACACAGCGGAGTTCAGTACCACTCCCTCCACTTTACAGATTACTGTCAAACAGGTGTCAATTTCTGTAAGGTACTTCATTCCATACAAATGTCTTGACTGTTTAGCCTTTAGATGCATGTCACCACCTTCTGCTGCAGTAGCCTCCATTTTATCCATGACTAGTTAACTGCTGCCTACAACACAGAGTCAAGCTCTGGTCAGACCGAACAATAAATTCATGAATAATGAGCCACGTATGGATTTGTCAGAAACCACCTTCGTAATATTAACCGCCTTCATCCCTCTCTCAGGCCTCATGCTGCTGCTATTCTGGTTCATAGTCTTGTCACTTCACAACTTGACTACTGCAATTAATTTATTATTTGACCGTCCCAAAAAATCTCATTGGAAATTACAGTTAGTTCAAAATTCTGAAGCACGGATCATCACCATGACTCCGTTTACTGACCACATCACACCTGTGCTCCAGCAGCTTCACTGGCTTCCCATCACATACCACATACACTATAAAATTCCGGTTTTTTACATTTAAAGCCATTCACAATCTTGCACTTCCTTATTTGTCTGATTTTATTCACCTCGCTACACCTGCCCATTAACTCAGATCTTCCTCTTCCATCCATCTCACTGTTCCATCTGACTGCCTTGTTACTATGGGAAGCAAAGCATTCAGTTGCTCTGCTCCCCAGGTTTGGAACTGACTCCCTTCTGACGTCCGCAATACTAGGTCAATTCCCCTGTTCAAATCCGGTCTCAAAACATATTTCATGTTGCATATTCCGTTTGATTGTATTGTATATTGGATTGTATCACTTCCTGTTCCGGAGCACAGCGGTGTTTTTCTGTATCTGTTAGCTGTTTAATCTGCGCAGTTAGATTGATCTAGTTATCTAGATTACGATTTGTTTCCCAGTGTAATCTTTACGTGCCTTAACTAAAGCACTCCTTCTGCTGAATCACCTCTAAATTAATTACACATTATTCACTTTGCGTGTTTTTAGGAATCCGCTAGCTTAGCGTAGTTACTAGCTCTTAGCCGATTTAGCATGGCGGCTTCTCCCGTCTCTCCCGCACTTTTCTGCTCTGGGTGTGAAATGTTTAGTTATTCCTCGGCCTCCTTTAGCAGTAATGGTACTTGTAATAAGTGTAGCTTATTCGTAGCTTTGGAGGCCAGGCTGGGCGAATTGGAGACTCGGCTCCGCACCGTGGAAAATTCTACAGCTAGCCAGGCCCCTGTAGTTGGTGCGGACCAAGGTAGCTTAGCCGCCGTTAGTTACCCCCTGGCAGATCCCGAGCAGCCGGGAAAGCAGGCCGACTGGGTGACTGTGAGGAGGAAGCGTAGCCCTAAACAGAAGCCCCGTGTACACCGCCAACCCGTTCACATCTCTAACCGTTTTTCCCCACTCGACGACACACCCGCCGAGGATCAAACTCTGGTTATTGGCGACTCTGTTTTGAGAATGTGAAGTTAGCGACACCAGCAACCATAGTCAATTGTCTTCCGGGGGCCAGAGCAGGCGACATTGAAGGAAATTTGAAACTGCTGGCTAAGGCTAAGTGTAAATTTGGTAAGATTGTAATTCACGTCGGCAGTAATGACACCCGGTTACGCCAATCGGAGGTCACTAAAATTAACATTAAATCGGTGTGTAACTTTGCAAAAACAATGTCGGACTCTGTAGTTTTCTCTGGGCCCCTCCCCAATCAGACCGGGAGTGACATGTTTAGCCGCATGTTCTCCTTGAATTGCTGGCTGTCTGAGTGGTGTCCAAAAAATGAGGTGGGCTTCATAGATAATTGGCAAAGCTTCTGGGGAAAACCTGGTCTTGTTAGGAGAGACGGCATCCATCCCACTTTGGATGGAGCAGCTCTCATTTCTAGAAATCTGGCCAATTTTCTTAAATCCTCCAAACCGTGACTATCTAGGGTTGGGACCAGGAAGCAGAGTTGTAGTCTTACACACCTCTCTGCAGCTTCTCTCCCCCTGCCATCCCCTCATTACCCCATCCCCGTAGAGACGGTGTCTGCTCCCAGACTACCAATAACCAGCAAAAATCTATTTAAGCATAAAAATTCAAAAAGAAAAAATAATATAGCACCTTCAACTGCACCACAGACTAAAACAGTTAAATGTGGTCTTTTAAACATTAGGTCTCTCTCTTCTAATTCCCTATTGGTAAATGATATAATAATTGATCAACATATTGATTTATTCTGCCTTACAGAAACCTGGTTACAGCAGGATGAATATGTTAGTTTAAATGAGTCAACACCCCCGAGTCACACTAACTGTCAGAATGCTCGTAGCACGGGCCGGGGCGGAGGATTAGCAGCAATCTTCCATTCCAGCTTATTAATTAATCAAAAACCCAGACAGAGCTTTAATTCATTTGAAAGCTTGACTCTTAGTCTTGTCCATCCAAATTGGAAGTCCCAAAAACCAGTTTTATTTGTTATTATCTATCGTCCACCTGGTCGTTACTGTGAGTTTCTCTGTGAATTTTCAGACCTTTTGTCTGACTTAGTGCGTAGCTCAGATAAGGTAATTATAGTGGGCGATTTTAACATCCACACAGATGCTGAGAATGACAGCCTCAGCACTGCATTTAATCTATTATTAGACTCTATTGGCTTTGCTCAAAAAGTAAATGAGTCCACCCACCACTTTAATCATATCTTAGATCTTGTTCTGACTTATGGTATGGAAATAGAAGACTTAACAGTATTCCCTGAAAACTCCCTTCTGTCTGATCATTTCTTAATAACATTTACATTTACTCTGATGGACTACCCAGCAGTGGGGAATAAGTTTCATTACACTAGAAGTCTTTCAGAAAGCGCTGTAACTAGGTTTAAGGATATGATTCCTTCTTTATGTTCTCTAATGCTATATACCAACACAGTGCAGAGTAGCTACCTAAACTCTGTAAGTGAGATAGAGTATCTCATCAATAGTTTTACATCCTCATTGAAGACAACTTTGGATGCTGTAGCTCCTCTGAAAAAGAGAGCTTAAATCAGAAGTGCCTGACTCCGTGGTATAACTCACAAACTCGTAGCTTAAAGCAGATAACCCGTAAGTTGGAGAGGAAATGGCGTCTCACTAATTTAGAAGATCTTCACTTAGCCTGGAAAAAGAGTCTGTTGCTCTATAAAAAAGCCCTCCGTAAAGCTAGGACATCTTTCTACTCATCACTAATTGAAGAAAATAAGAACAACCCCAGGTTTCTTTTCAGCACTGTAGCCAGGCTGACAAAGAGTCAGAGCTCTATTGAGCTGAGTATTCCATTAACTAGTAATGACTTCATGACTTTCTTTGCTAACAAAATTTTAACTATTAGAGAAAAAATTACTCATAACCATCCCAAAGACGTATCGTTATCTTTGGCTGCTTTCAGTGATGCCGGTATTTGGTTAGACTCTTTCTCTCCGATTGTTCTGTCTGAGTTATTTTCATTAGTTACTTCATCCAAACCATCAACATGTTTATTAGACCCCATTCCTACCAGGCTGCTCAAGGAAGCCCTACCATTATTTAATGCTTCGATCTTAAATATGATCAATCTATCTTTGTTAGTTGGCTATGTACCACAGGCTTTTAAGGTGGCAGTAATTAAACCATTACTTAAAAAGCCATCACTTGACCCAGCTATCTTAGCTAATTATAGGCCAATCTCCAACCTTCCTTTTCTCTCAAAAATTCTTGAAAGGGTAGTTGTAAAACAGCTGATCATCTGCAGAGGAATGGTCTATTTGAAGAGTTTCAGTCAGGTTTTAGAATTCATCATAGTACAGAAACAGCATTAGTGAAGGTTACAAATGATCTTCTTATGGCCTCGGACAGTGGACTCATCTCTGTGCTTGTTCTGTTAGACCTCAGTGCTGCTTTTGATACTGTTGACCATAAAATTTTATTACAGAGATTAGAGCATGCCATAGGCATTAAAGGCACTGAGCTGCGGTGGTTTGAATCATATTTGTCTAATAGATTACAATTTGTTCATGTAAATGGGGAATCTTCTTCACAGACTAAAGTTAATTATGGAGTTCCACAAGGTTCTGTGCTAGGACCAATTTTATTCACTTTATACATGCTTCCCTTAGGCAGTATTATTAGACGGTATTGCTTAAATTTTCATTGTTACGCAGATGATACCCAGCTTTATCTATCCATGAAGCCAGAGGACACACACCAATTAGCTAAACTGCAGGATTGTCTTACAGACATAAAGACATGGATGACCTCTAATTTCCTGCTTTTAAACTCAGATAAAACTGAAGTTATTGTACTTGGCCCCACAAATCTTAGAAACATGGTGTCTAACCAGATCCTTACTCTGGATGGCATTACCCTGACCTCTAGTAATACTGTGAGAAATCTTGGAGTCATTTTTGATCAGGATATGTCATTCAAAGCGCATATTAAACAAATATGTAGGACTGCTTTTTTGCATTTACGCAATATCTCTAAAATCAGAAAGGTCTTGTCTCAGAGTGATGCTGAAAAACTAATTCATGCATTTATTTCCTCTAGGCTGGACTATTGTAATTCATTATTATCAGGTTGTCCTAAAAGTTCCCTAAAAAGCCTTCAGTTAATTCAAAATGCTGCAGCTAGAGTACTGACGGGGACTAGAAGGAGAGAGGATATCTCACCCATATTGGCCTCTCTTCATTGGCTTCCTGTTAATTCTAGAATAGAATTTAAAATTCTTCTTCTTACTTATAAGGTTTTGAATAATCAGGTCCCATCTTATCTTAGGGACCTCGTAGTACCATATCACCCCAATAGAGCGCTTCGCTCTCAGACTGCAGGCTTACTTGTAGTTCCTAGGGTTTGTAAGAGTAGAATGGGAGGCAGAGCCTTCAGCTTTCAGGCTCCTCTCCTGTGGAACCAGCTCCCAATTCAGATCAGGGAGACAGACACCCTCTACTTTTAAGATTAGGCTTAAAACTTTCCTTTTTGCTAAAGCTTATAGTTAGGGCTGTATCAGGTGACCCTGAACCATCCCTTAGTTATGCTGCTATAGACGTAGACTGCTGGGGGGTTCCCATGATGCATTGTTTCTTTCTCTTTTTGCTCTGTATGCACCACTCTGCATTTAATCATTAGTGATCGATCTCTGCTCCCCTCCACAGCATGTCTTTTTCCTGGTTCTCTCCCTCAGCCCCAACCAGTCCCAGCAGAAGACTGCCCCTCCCTGAGCCTGGTTCTGCTGGAGGTTTCTTCCTGTTAAAAGGGAGTTTTTCCTTCCCACTGTAGCCAAGTGCTTGCTCACAGGGGGTCGTTTTGACTGTTGGGGTTTTACATAATTATTGTATGGCCTTGCCTTACAATATAAAGCGCCTTGGGGCAACTGTTTGTTGTGATTTGGCGCTATATAAAAAAATTGATTGATTGATTGATTGATCCACTGTATAGTTTGTATTCTTTGTAATGTTTTGATTTTATTACTGTTATTTTAATGTATGTTTTAATGTATGTGTTGTAAGGTGATTTTGAGTTCCATGAAAGGCACCCTTAAATAAAATGTATTATTATTATTATTATTATTAAATTTCAGTGAGTACTTGAATAATGAGCCACATATTATTCTGAAGGAATTGCGGGAAACACGTGTTAAAAAAAAGGCTACAGGGGCTTTCTCGGAGTGGAACCTACTCTGCTGCAGGCAGCCTGTCCTGTCCTCGTGGCCACCAGGTACTCAGATAATGGGCCTGTAACAGCTTCGTACTCACCACTAACATGCCTCTAACATCCTCGTTTGTACTCGCAGCACTTCGTACACAAATCACCCTGTGTTATTTTTGATAAATTGTTCACGAAATTAGTGCTACGCTCACAATTGAGCCTCGTTAGCTGAATAATCTGCCTCTAAAAGCCACTATTCTCCCACGTATCTTGAATAACTCAACTCACACACACACACAAAAAAAATCATGCAACATGGCTAATTGTTCATTGTTCATTACTCGGTCTAACCAGGGTTATGATGAAATCCCATATATATTGTACAAGGGGAGGCTGAAAGGTTCTGGCTCCTACATGATTATTTCAATAACAAGCAAGATATCGAAGTGAAACTGGTACAAGACTAATCAATTTATTTTATTTAATTTATTTCATTTATATAGCACCAAATCACAACAAAGTTGCCTCAAGGTGTTTTACATAAGTAAGGTCTAACTTTACCATCCCCAGAGCAAGCACATAGGTGACAGTGGTAAGGAAAAACTCCCTCTGATGATTTGAGGAAGAAACCTCAAGCAGACCAGACTCAAAGGGTGACCCTCTGCTTAGGCCCTGCTACCGACACAATTTACAAAACTAATATACAAGAAATTTTGAGAGTCCATGCTGGTGCACAGGACAGGAGGCCTGCAGAAGATGACACCACTCCTATCTCTGGATAGAGCCACACCTCAAACAGAGAGAAAAAAAAAACAATCAGGCGGCAGAAAGACAACAAATACAGTATAAAATGTCAGAATTAAGCAACAGTAAAGCCTCTTTACTAATAAATTAATTTTAAAGCATAAAACCATAGTAACATTCTATGCCAGTATGCTAGCCATACAAAAGGGAAAATAAGTGTGTCTAAAGTCTTGACTTGAAAGTCTCTACAGAATCTGACTGTTTTATTGATGCAGGGAGATCGTTCCACAAAGCAGGTGCAGGATAAGAGAAAGCTCTGTAACCCACAGACTTTTTAATTCACCCTTGCGACACAAAGGAGTCCTGCACCCTGAGAAATTGGAGCCCGGGCCGCTATGTAGGGTTTAAGTAGGTCAACTAAGTAGGGAGGTGCCAGTCTGTGAACAATTTTATAGGCTAGTAGCGGAACCTTAAAATCTGATCTCACAGGGACAGGAAGCCAGTGAAGAGATGCCAAAATGAGTGTAATGTGGTCAAACCTTCTGCTTCCTATCAAAAGTTTGTCAGCAGCATTTTGAACCAGATGGCGCCCCCTAATGTTGGACTGCAGTAAACCAGAAAATAGAACATTGCAGTAGTCCAATCTAGAAGAACCAAATGCATGAATCAGGGTCTCAGCATCAGCCATAGACAGGATGGGAGGAATCTTTGCTATATTTCGCAGGTGGAAGAAAGCAGTCCTTGTAATATCTCTAATGTGGAGGCCAATGTAGGATCAAAAATTACCCCAAGGTTCTTCACTTTGTCAGTGTGATGTATGACACTCGACCCTAGGCTAAGCATTAGCTGGTCAAATTGATGCCAATGTCTCACTGAATCAAGAACCATCATTTCAATCTTATCAGAGTTTAAAAGTAGGAAATTGCTAGACATCCAGCTTTTCACTGATGCAAGGCAGTCTTTTAAGGATTTTATGTGGATGAGATTACCAGCAGTTTTCGGCATGTATAACTGAGTATCATCAGCATAGCAATGAAAAGTAATCCCAAAATGCTGCAATATGTGCCCAAGGGGGTGCTATATAAAGGGAGAAAAGCAGGGGGCCTAAGACGGACCCCCAAATTTCATGTCACTAAGGTTAGAAGTAGTGTCATTGTCAGAGGTGTCAAATCTGACTTCAGAAAGTAAAAATCGTCCCATGTGTTGTTTCTACCTGTTTACCTAAAAACAGGTGATCTCAATAATTAGCTCATTCACCTGCCTGAAGAGCTGAACTAATTACAATCAGCTGGTTTATTGGGAAGATGGAACAAATATGTGGCTGGATTTTTACTTTCTGAAACTGGATTTGACACCTCTGGTCATTGTACAAATCACAGTGAGAGTGACTGGACTAATCCTTTACTTACTGATTATCGCTGCACCAAACTTTTATTTTTCTGCATTTTTGGCTATGCATAGAAACGCCTTCAACATAATACATGTGCACAGTTGACAGTAAAAATTGGCAGTGTGCATGGACGTGTGTTTGAAGCACCATGCTGGCACTGAATTCCTCACTGCGGAGGGTTTTGCACCTGTGGACATTCATTGAAGAATGAGTGTTGTCAATGGTGATGCCTGTGTGGATGTCAGTACACTCAAGAGGAGGTCAAAGAGCATGAAGGGCGAAAATCCAGTCATGATGAGTCTGCATGACCAGGCTCATAAGCAGGCGCCTCTTAACAACCACAAATGCACAGCATCAAGTGTGGGTGGACGAGTTGATTTGTGCCAGTCATCATGTCAAACAGATAGGCATCATCGAAATGGTTTGGATTTCAAAAGAGAGGTTCCATCACATTGACCATGATTTACTCGGCTATAGGAACGTTTGCACATGATGGGTCCCGTGGATGGTGACACTTGACATGGAATAGAACCAAAAGCTGGTTTGTCAGGAACTTCTGACTTGATACAGGAAGGTGATGCTATCCTCTGCTGGATTGTCACACGCCCTCCAACTTTTTTCCTTTTTCATAAGCTAAAAGAACACCTGAAGGTGCACCATTACTCTAATGATGCAGAGGTGCAAGCAGCTGGCTGTCGCTGGTGTCGAGAGAAGACACTCGATTTCTTTCCTGTCGAGATGCAAAAAGTTGTCTGGCATTGGCATGTGTGTGGAACGTTGAAGGTGACACTTGGAAAACTAATGACACTGCCTGATGGAGAACATGCCAAGCTCTCAGCAGATTCAAGAGTGAGTCAAATGACTGTTTTACTTCTTATTAAAATAACAAGGAAGAACTTTTCAGCCAGCCTTCATATATACTGACACTATTAGTTCATCAATGCTCTGTATGATTTCTTGCACAAACAAGTAAATATATTTTTGACAGGGACATCATGATGATGACTCTACATTGTGATATCAGTAAGTCTGTGGCGATGCCCGACTGCCCAACCCTAGAGTGGCCCAGTGAAGGGGGCGGTGTGAATCTGTGTCAGTTTATACACTGAGCACTGAAAAGTTAATACAAGACATCAAGAAGAGCTCTTCTTCCTGGTGTTACACAGAGATGCGCAGTGGCTGTGCATGGTTGTCACGACTATGAGCTGGGCCGACACGGGGAGTCCAGTGAGCTCTGAGAAAGAAAAATGACTTTTCCTGAATTTTGCCAAATGGTGTGCCTCAAGAGGATTGGACACTCTGAATGCAACCAGGCAAAAGATGACTGAGGAAAATCAGCCAAGGTGTGCGCTGTTAATCAGCTTGTTACAGTAGAATAAGTAGTTACATGGCAGTTAATGTATTATTTACTTTGTGAGTAGACATTTTAAAGTGCAAAATAAACTATATAACTTTAAATTTAGCAGTGTGTCTGGAAGACTGAAGTGAAAAGAAGAGGAATCAATGGTTGCTCCCCGATGCACTGTCTACTGATTGCTAGTGCAGGTTAACAATTGAAATGAAAACTCTCATTGTTGTGAAATGGAGAATCATACATATTAGTACTGGGTTGACAAGATCGATTCGCCGATTTTAAATCGATTCTCATTTTAATTCCCACAGATCGATTCATACATCCAAAGATTGATTTTTTTCAGAAATAATAAAAAATATATGCACTTCTCGCCAGCGTCTGAAAAAATTACGGTCCAGTTGGCCCATTGCGCTGTTTCCGAGGGTGCGTATTAGCCATTTAAAGATGTTACTCATGACTACTGGGACTGTTGTTACATTCAAGAAAAGAAAACCATCCACTGTTTAATTCACACAATTTTTTTTTCCTATTCCTCATAATGTACCATTTCCATGGAACAGAGCACGAAGATTCTCTAGTGTGGACTGTGGGAGAATTTAGGTGCTCTTCCCCCACTGCAGGAGAACTTTTCTAATATTTGTGTTCTCCTGCTGCAGGAGAATATAGGAGATCTTCCCCCGCTGCAGGAGAACTTTTCTAATATCTGTGTTCTCCTGCTGCATGAGAATTTAGACAATCTCCCCCGCTCCAGGAGAACCTTTCTAATATCTGTGTTCTCCTGCTGCACGAGAATTTAGGCAATCTTCCCATGCTGCGGGAAAACGTTTCTAATATCCGTGTTCTCCTGCTGCACGAGAATTTAGGCAATCTTCCCCCGCTGCAGGAGAACTTTTCTAATAGCTGCATTCTCCTACTGCAGGAGAATTTAGGAGAGCTTCCCCCGCTGCAGGAGAACTTTTCTAATAGCCACGTTCTCCTACTGCAGGAGAATTTAGGAGAGCTTCTCCCGCTGCAGGAGAACTTTTCTAATAGCCGCATTCTCCTGCTGCAGCGTGCTGTGCAGCGAGTGGTGCAGGCACGTGTTTTGTAGGGGAAACTGGGTCCATTATCCCCCAGAAAAATTAAAAATGTATCATTCTCTGAAACACTGTTGCCTGCATTTTGAGGGCCAAATTTTGTGAGATGATATTAATATGTTGTATAACTAGACAATCATGTAACAGCTCAAAAAGCAGTTTTAATAACACCGACCCAAATCAAGATCGAATTGAATTGAATTGAACCAAATCGAAATAACTGATTCTGATTCTTAAGAATCAGAATTGCATTGATTTTCGAAATTTGAATCGATACCTAATACATATTGGTCATCATAAAAGAAAGCAAAGAAGCATGAATTCCAATCCCTAAAGAAGCAAAAACATAAAGAGAAACAAAACTGTGACCAGCAACCGTACAATGCAATCTACAATCTCTCCACTAGATGACTCTAAATCCTACACAATGTAGCTTTGAAGAAGCTTGTGCAGATTTAGCCAGCCCATGCCACTGATCCTGTGTGTGATAATTGAAGGAAATCAATAATCAATTTCCCTGGAAAAGATTGTAATGTGTTTACAGTGGTAATTTCACAATTATTGTTGACTCTTCGCCTGCTGCTGTTGCAGTCTCTGCAACCCTGGACTCCACTTTCTGATTCATCACTGCGAATGTACATGAAGCCTTCTGTTTTATGTAGACTTCACATCCCAGCTATATGCGTTGGCTGAATTCTGCCCCGGCAAAATCTGCTAACAAGCTGCTTGAACTCATTTCACAAGCATCTTCAACAGGTGAGGCTTATTTTTCCAAACAGAGAAGAGCAGAGCTGTGCACTGCTCCGAATGGTCCAATTGGCTTTGACATACATTATTTTTCATTTGCAGATTCTCACAGATGTTTCTTCAGGTTTTAGCTTTAGTACACGCAGACTAGTGAGAACCGGCTGGGTGAATATGTTCACACAGACCAGTAAATCCTCTCATTTTGTCTGAAAACGACCTTTGAATGTATTTCGCCGTGTTCTTCTGCGCCATAAAGCTGGAAACCAGTCTTTATCGACACTAATTGCTAATCTAGCAGCTTGTGAATATTGCTGTGCATCATCTGGAATTTGCAATAAAGAAAGTGCTGGAAAGGACTGTTCTCCCACTTTTCCGTGCGCGCGCCTCACCGCTGCATTCGCAGGCTCTGCGTCACCTCCCGTCTTATTAACCGCAGCCTGTGTTTTCTCTAACTCCTAACCCTCCTATCTCATTTTCATCCAATCTCCCGGCGCTCTGTCACCCCCCTAACAGCTCGGCTGTTACTCCCCCCCACCCATACCGGCATCGTGATGTCTTTTCCTAAACCGCACCCTTTTCGTTGGCCCTCTCTCTGTCTGCTGGCTCCGTCGCTCCTGTTATTCCAGCTCTTGTTCCACCTGCCCGCCATGTTATCTCATTCCATCCCTCCATTTCTGTGCCATGCTTCCTCTTCTTTCTTTCCCTTTGCTTCCTGTCTACCTCCTATCTGTTAACGGCACATTCCTTTTGTCATTGCCAATCTGTTCTGTTGTTTTGTTTTTAATTTTCTGGCTCTTCTTCACCATTTCCTCTGTGTGTGTGTGTTTTTGGTGCATCCCTCTCTGGTGCAGGGTGCTGCTGCGCTCTTCAAAGCCCTTGGCTGAGACCAGTAGATCACAGAGAGGCCTGTGTGAGTGAAAGGTTAATGGATGGCCTTTGAACATATATTGGGAGTCGGGGGCGGTCGGTGAGAAGGAGGAAGAGGTGGAGGCCGAAGTGGCGGCGTGTTCTTTCATACCTCCCTTTGAAGATGACGTACGCTGCTCTCATGTGTCTGCACCTCTGTGCAGGGGGGACGCACTTTTGTTTATTCATTCGTTTGTGTGCTCATGTTTGTGCCGTGCTCATAGCCACCGTGCACGGCGGGATGTGTTGGTTTGTGTACAGTGATTTGTGTGCAGCAAACAAACTCTTACATAAAGAATCGGGGACCGTGTTCCTGTTTGTGAAGTCGTGTGATAACTGCCTCTTTTCTCTCACAGCCTCACTGTGCAACTTTGAGGCTTTGTAGGCATGAAGGACTCAGTGTGTGTATTTGTGTGTGTGTGTGTGTGTGTGTGTGCGCATCTCGTACATTGGATTGTGTGCATCTGTGTCTCGTGTGTTTTGTGGGCTGCAGATTGATAATTATACCAGCAGCAGCTTACAGCTGCCAACTAAGGGCAGAGAGACTGTAGGAAGGATGAGAGAAACAGAGAGAGACAGATAAGTGGAGGCTGGTTGAAAAAAGAAACGTGAAAGAGCAAGAATGTCAGTAAAGGAGGAGAGGAAGGAGAAGTGAAAAGCGGAAAACTGACTGAGTGGCTCATGCTTAGAGGGAGGAATGAAGATGGAAAAAGATCAAGAGAAGAGGATAAAAGATGGTTAAATGTGAGTTTCTGGAAGAATGTAATTAGACGAGAGTTTGAGGGATGCTGAGGCTGTGCAAAGAAAGAACAAAGAATAGGAATCTGAGGCTGCAACTAACAATTATTTATATTGGTTTATCTATCATGTCTGGCTCTTACTTTGTACAGACAATTGGTTCATTGTTTTATCTAAAGATTTTATACAATTAAAATTTCCAAGAGCCCAAAGTGATGTCTCAAAATATATGTTTTTATAATCAACACTACCAAACTGAATAAATAAATATAAAAATATTTCAGTTTACATTAATTTACAATGACATAAAACAAAGAAAAGGGAAAATTCTCACATTTTCCATACTGA
Organism: Thalassophryne amazonica; assembly: GCF_902500255.1. Lineage (NCBI taxonomy): Eukaryota > Metazoa > Chordata > Actinopteri > Batrachoidiformes > Batrachoididae > Thalassophryne > Thalassophryne amazonica. The sequence goes on from NC_047118.1 coordinate 20,893,692, forward strand.
CTTTACAGAATGTTTGGTACTTAAAGCTACAATATGTAGGATTTAGTGTAGGGCAGCACAGGGTTAGCACTCTTGCTAACCTCCTGGCCACTGCTCCCCAACCCTCCCTCCCCCTCATCAAGCAGAAGGAATGGAGTTTTTTAACAGGTCTCACATCATTATAAGTGTGAAAAGCCAGATGTATGTGGATTCTCATTTGGAGGCATTTTTATTCTCTAAATGTGATTTCTGAAAAAGAAATTCAACACTAATGTGGTGAATAGTATGTACTGCTGTCTTTTTATAAACCTAAGGAGGGGCAACAGTTCCACAGGCAGGACTTACATACTCTGAGTGCATATGTGGAACTTTCATGCATTAAATGTGCACACATAGCCAGACTGAGAATGAACGGGACAGAAAAGCTCTGAGCACAGAGGGAGTACTGTTTCATTCTCAGCACAGGATGCAATTAAACCACTAAATCTTTACACATAAATACGTGCTGGAAACTATATTAATGTGCAGAATGTTTTTTTTGGACAGGTTGAATTATTTGAATGCTAAAAGCACTGCAAGTTAATTTTTAATAATCTCACTAATGAATCAAATTATACTTTAAGTTCTAGAGGAAAAGTACAGTACACTATATGCTCACTAAGAGTATTAGAAGGAATTAATTTTGGGGCAGTTCCACTGTCTGCTCCAAAATAGTTGCCATGGTTGTGTTTCAAGTGTTTTGAAACAGCAAATTATTTTCTGGAGGGTTCTTTTTGTTCATTTAGTGATTAAGCCATTTTCAATCATTTTGTTTGAGTAAACGGGGTCTAGGAGTCAGAGTACACTGGTGCTCCATTCCAGGTCTGTGCTTCATGCTTCCTGTTTGTTTTCTTGGACAAGAAACTTCATGTGTCTCAGTCAACCCAGTTGTAAATGGGTACTGGCCTAGGTTGGAGACGTTACCTATGACAGACTGGCATCTCGAGTCATAGACTCTCATCCACTTTACATTATGGTGATACGCATCTGGGGGACCAATATAAGACTTACTTTGACTTCTGTTTAGAGTGTTTCAATGCAATAAAATGTTTTCTCAAATAAGTCAGCGTCAGCTTTGTCAATGCCATATGTACCAGACATACACAGGTTGAAACTGCAGTACTCTCTGAGGCCCACGGTGCAAGTGATCATAATAATAAAAAGGTAATAGAAATGTAAAGATCCATAAGAGACGAAGGGCATGCAAAATAGAAAATAAATAAAGTAAGTGAAATCAAACTATTAAAAAGCATAAAAACAGTACAGTAATACAAAACAAAACATTAATTTGAAGTACTAAAAATGTTACTGTGCAAAATTACAGCTCATACAGCAGCAGGTCCAAGAGTCAAATTCTTCTTTAGTTTACTTTCTGATGATTTCTTATACGAGGGCTGTCAATAAAGTATAGGTCCTTTTAATTTTTTTCAAAAACTATATGGATTTCATTCATATGTTTTACGTCAGACATGCTTGAACCCTCGTGCGCATGCGTGAGTTTTTCCACGCCTGTCGGTGACATCATTCGCCTGTGAGCACTCCTTGTGGGAGGAGTCGTCCAGCCCCTCGTCGGAATTCTTTTGTCTGAGAAGTTGCTGAGAGACTGGCGCTTTGTTTGATCAAAATTTTTTCTAAACCTGTGAGGCACATCCAAGTGGACATGGTTCGAAAAATTAAGCTGGTTTTCGGTGAAAATTTTAACGGCTGATGAGAGATTTTGAGGTGATACTGTCGCTTTAAGGACTTCCTACGGTGCAAGACGTCGCGCAGCGCTCCCAGACGCCGTCGTCAGCCTGTTTCAAGCTGAAAACCTCCACATTTCAGGCTCTATTGATCCAGAACGTCGTGAGAGAACAGAAGTTTCAGAAGTCAGTTTCAGCATTTTATCCGGATATTCCACTGTTAAAGGACATTTTTTTAATAAAAGACGTGCGGACGGGTCCGCGCGTCGGGACGCAGCCGGCGCGGCGCAGCGGCACAGGAAAAACACCTCCGTGTTGATAACCATTTGTAAAATCCAGGCGGCTTTTGATGGCTTTCAGTGGAGTGAGTATATGAGAAATTGTTTAACAGCTGGACATGTTCCAACTTGTCCTTAAGGCTTCCAACAGAGGTGTTTTTCCTGTGCGAGCCGACGCTGCAATCCGCCCGCACGTCTTTCATTAAAAAAAATCTCCTTTAACAGTGGAATATCTGGATAAAATGCTGAAACCGACTTCTTCTGAAACTTCTCTGTTCTCTCACGACGTCCTGGATCAATAGAGCCTGAAATGTGGAGGTTTTCAGCTTGAAACAGGCTGACGACAGCGCCTGAGAGCGCTGCACGACGTCTCGCACCGTGGGAAGTCCTTAAAGCGACAGTATCACCTCAAAATCTCTCATCAGCCGTTAACATTTTCACCGAAAACCAGCTTAATTTTTCGAACCGTGTCCACTTCGATGTGTCTCACAGGTTTAGAAAAAATTTTGATCAAACAAAGCGCCAGTCTCTCTGCAACTTCTCAGACAAAGGAATTCCGAAGAGGGGCTGGACGACTCCTCCCACAAGGCGTGCTCACAGGCGAATGACGTCACCGACAGGCGTGGAAAAACTCACGCATGCGCACGAGGGTTTAAGCATGTCTGACGTAAAAACATATGAATGAAATCCATATAGTTTTTGAAAAAAATAAAAAGGACCTATACTTTATTGACCTACCTCATATGCTCATTTTTTTTATTTTATTTTAATTTTTTAGGTGTATGAATTCTGAGACTAAATTACCCCCACTGCCTTCTTCAGTCCACTCTTCCCAGGGCACTGTGAGACTGAGCATAATTAGTTCTTCTGCCACCTCGTGGTGATGATCAGCCAGAGTTATGTTTCTTAATGTGAAGGGGAACCTTCAGATTTTTAACCAAATCGGCGTGCAGCTGCCAATCAGAGGGAGTGTAAATGTGGCCAGTCATTGTTTTCAGTTGTGGGTGGGGCTTCTATCCAGTTTTCATGGATGATTGGCTTCTTTAGTGCGTGTTGGTGTTGACTCTGATGATGGTGATGGAAACTGGGTTCTGTGCTGTGACTCCTGGTTTGATTTCCACTGGTGTTTCAAGGGTCAGCGACTGTGTGCTACAGCATGTTCTCCTGCTCCTATTGAGTCTTTTATGCACGGCGGCACGGTGGATTAGTGGTTAGCACTAGTGCTTCACAGCAAGAAGGTTGTGGGATCGCTCCTTGTCCTTTCTGTGTGGAGTTTGTATGTTCTCCCCGTGTCTGTGGGTTTCCTCCGGGCACTCCAGTTTCCTCCCACAGCCAAAAACATGCTTATTTAGGGTCTGCTCCTTTATCTGCCCCTGACCAAGGCAGAGTCTCTACATCTGGAGTTGGTCCCGGGCGCCAGACTGTGGCTGCTCACTGCTCCTAGTGGTTGGATTGTGTCTAACTGTAATTAGGATGGGTTAAAAGCAGAGGACAAATTTCATTGTATGTATGTACAATGGCAATAAAGTCTGCATTCTATTTTATATAATGGCTGAGTGGATGTTGTCACGTGACATGGATTATTCGTCCCATTTGTGTTGCGTTGCATTTAGCATGCAAATATGGTTCCATTTGCCGTGCAAATTTGGTTCCATACATTTTGTACCATTGCATGCTGTGAACCCCGCCCACTCACACACTGTTGGGGCGGAGTTTAGCTAAACGTGTCGGAGTTTGTTTTGCTGATGGATGACGATTTGAATGAGCTAATTCTTCTAATACACACACACACACACACACAAACATCCACTATGCCATAAGCCATCTGGAGGCATAAAGAGCTGTTAGGATGAAAACCTGGACAAATTTCTGACGCGATTTTTCGCTGGACGAACACCAAAATGTAAGTCCCTTTTCTGTTGTTTATAAATTAATATAATATCAAATGACAAGGATCTCTTTTAGCCGTTATATAAAACAAATAATGAATATTTTTACATTCTTTCAATGGAACAAATATTTAATTTGGTGAAATATTGTACCATTGAACTTATAAACATTCGTTATTTTTATACTATTCTAAGCTGCAGTGGTTATTGCACAACTTTCCAAAAACATATCTTATGCTTACTTGTCATTTGCACAAGCTGGTAAACTTGAGTTCACCATAATGGAGATCTCATCTCCACCTATCTAAGGATCTCCTGAGAATATGTGACCTTGACCTTTGATAACAAAACAGCTCCATTGCTTTCGAGGTCAAAATGGTGGGCTCGTGACAAGAGGATCCTTGGTTCCAATCCTTGTCAGTCCAGAAAATCAGTGAGGGTTCTTGGGCAAGGTCTTTAATCCTGAAGTTGGTCCCAGTGTGCTGCTGAGTATCTAACACATTGACATTGGTGTGTGGGTGAACAGCTTTGCAAGCAGTAACATCAATAACATGAGTGTGAGCATGGTGACCTTTTGACCTTGACCTTGTCATTTCATAAAAACTCCACACTTGTTAAATTGCCATATTTTAGAGCAAAGTCTTTAATCCGGGCATCTGATAAGGATACCGCTTGGCTGCCTCCAGGCACGTCCATCTGGGAGGAGACCCCGGGGAAGACCCAGGACTTGAAGGAGAGATTATATCTCCACACTGGCCTGGGAATGCCTCGGGATCCCCTATTCGGAGGTGGTCAATGTGGCCTGGGAAAGGTAAGTCTGGCGCCCCCTGCTGGAGCTGCTGCCCTCGCGACCCGATCCCGGATAAGATGATGATGATGATGATGATGACTTTAGAGCAATTTCTGGATGGAAAAAAGCTCTTCCAGTGGTAGTAAATTTTAATGCCTTGCAACTGCACACCCTCTCCAGTAGGGGGTGCTGCAACCCCCAGTACCCCTAATTCCAGTGCCCCTTATTTGAGAAGGCCTTTTCATAGCAACTTAGGGTTCTTTCTCATGAAAGACACATACAAGGGTGCTGAGCCACACTGTTTCATTTCATTTTTCCAAAACAGCCAATCATTGACTAAAACAAGAATTTAATTGATTGAATTCAAAACATTGTGTTGTATTGTGCACTAGGGGGTTTCTTTAATTCCACATCTCCAGAAGCCTTGTGTCTGTGATAACTGTGTGTGGATTACTTTGGAACATGTTTAATCCAAAAATCCCCCCCTACTAGCAGTGCCGATAACGCTCGCTATAAACGATGGCATCCACAGATGAGAAAGATTGAGAGGCGTTCCGTGGGAAAATCCACCTCTAAATCATAAATATGCATGCATAATCAGAGCACACCGCGTGCTGCACTCTGCCACTATTTACCTGCAAACAAATCGATCAGCTTGTTTGCGTGCACAGTAAAAAAGCACAGAAACACACACACACACACACACACACACACTCTCTGTCCACACAGCCAAGCCTTTTGCTTAGTGTATAAGGAGGTTAATTAAGTGTCTAATGCAGCGGCAGGGTTGGGTTTTGACACTCATCTTCTCTAACAGCTCTCTGGAAGCGGCTTGCAACACTTCCAAATGCACACATGCATCTTTCTGACAGCAGGACTTGCACGGTACTCACACAGTCTCCCTCCCTCGTTTCCACACTTTATTTCTCACTTCCCTGTCTCCCCTTTCCTAGCACTTTTCTTTGCACTCTCTCACCATTTTTTGTTCTGTTCCTCACTTTTCACTCTCTCTCTCTCTCTCTCTCTTGCATGCTGGCTCCCTCTCTCCTCCACTCGTTTAACATCCTTGGGGCTGTTTCCCTGCAGCACCTGCAGTTTTAGTCAACCACAGTGTTTATAAGAATCCCACTCTGACTCACTGTCTGCTCGCCTGCCGCTTGTGATATGTGTGGAAAGAGAAATCCAAATAGAGTTGCGTCAGGCCTGTAGCACAGCTCTCTTCCCTTGGGAGATGGAAGATATTTTACACTGGGTGAATCTCCTACTTTTTAGGCAGGCCGATTTTTATTTTGGGCGATGCTGTTTCCCCACGCTGAGGCACTTTTATTGCATAATTAGGCACCAGGGCCAGCAATGAAGTGGTTTGACAGTATGAGCACGTCCTGTCTCGCCTCCCTCCTCAAGATTGTGCGTGTGTGTGTGTGTTGCTTTATGTCTCAGTGACTTCTTAACCACCTGTCTTAATCTCTCTCCGCTGTGCCTGCTAGTTCCCCCACAAAGCAAAGTTTGTCAACATTCTGCAAGAGTTCTCGAGGCTGAGGACAGATGAGGTTTACAGCATGTGAATTTGTATGTCTAGAAGTGTCTATGGGTGATTCTTAGACTACGGGCACTTATTATGTCCTTTGATCATATTGTATGAAAAACAGAAAAAAGGGGAAATTTCACACTTTTATAGTTATCTTTACAATGAAAGTGTTTTAAGAAATTTGTTCTAGTAGTCAATGAGGACTTTTTCACCTTTTTTCAGCATCATTATATGCAAATATTGCCATTTTTTGCTTGTCCCACACCCAGACTTTTGATCTTCAATGATAAAAATGAATGGTAAAAAAATGTTTTTTCTAATGTTTTAAAATATCTCTGAATAAAATATCAGTAAAATAATCAAAACATAATTGGGGTATTCAATGTCATACAACTGTTGTGATTTTTTTAAACAAAATGTAGTTGTCCCACACTATTGCCGTAATTTCCACCACAACACTGTAATGTCCCTTTAAACAGTTTGTATGAAAGATTGTTTGGGTAGTTTCTATGGAGATAAACAGTGACATCAGAGCACATGTATATAGCGCCAAATCACAACAAACAGTTGCCCCAAGGCGCTTTATATTGTAAGGCAATGGTGTGGTGGAAATTACATTTACAAGGCCAATAGTGCCCGTAGTTAAAGAATTACCCCTATGCGTGTGCCTGCAAACATTTTGGTGCATGTGCATCCATTACAAATGCATGAGCATATGTTGCATGATTGTGTGCATCCCATTTCCAGCGAGGGCAGGCTTAATTCTGAATTATGTAACGTTATGGGCTGTGCTGTAACTCAGTTCAGTTCGTGGGCTAAGTTGGTGTCGCCAACCAAACAGTCCTCTCTAAGTTTGGTCTGCCCTGCCTTCACTGCACATACGTCATTTGGGACCACAGGAAAATGTCTGAGACTGACTCTCTGAGTCTGACTCCCTACATCCAAAGCGATCAAAGGGAATTATGTGATTACTAACCATCAGATGACAAGGTAAAACTTCTTAAATCATTCTAAGAGCTCAGTCACATGGCACACGGCGATAGCTAAACGAAGGAAAAGTCAGAAATTGTTGAGAAAAAGTGGACAAATGAACCTGCACTTCTTCCATCACTGAAAAGCCTGTGAGTACAGAGTGCATAAAAGAGTGAAACTAACAAAAGAACAACAAGGTGAACAGTGACCTTGATTCTTTAAACAAAATCAAAACGAAACATTCATGATGACTTGACTTGACAGCGGGTATCAGACCGAGCACCAGCCTGTGCTCAATTCTGCAGCCAGGTGCGAAAGTTGTCTTGAAAACAGGTATGTCTTCACAAAAACAACATGTGCACAAATGCACCTTCCAGTCGTCTAGCCTCTCCGGCAACAGATGGCTGGAACGTGTGTAAATAGTTAAAGTAGTTGATAAAACATTCTTTCTGCTATTGTTTCTGTATGAAAACGTTGATTTTCATTCCACACGTCACATTCAGCTCGTCTGATCGTCAGTTATCGATCCATTCAGAAATCGTCAATGTTCGTGCAAGATGTGGGACTTGGGAGGTCGGACGAAGTTGGACGACAGTCAAACGGAACGCTGACGGTACGGGAACTACGCAAATGAAGAGGAACCATCAACACAGAAAGCAAAATGGAATACAGACAAATTGAAGTTGTTGGGATTCGTTCACATTTTTCAACAGTTTGAAATTGTGATGAAGCGCCAGCTACAGGAACGAAGCTGGACGACGGTTAAACGATGTCTTTGAAAGTCAACGTAAGTCAAAATGTCTTGGTTTGTTTTGGCTTCGGTGTCCTTCGTTAGTGCTGTGTGACCGGGGCTTAAGGTCAGTTTTAATCAGAAACGAGGCGAAAATCAGTGAGTCCGTAATGACGCTCTGAAATGACGTAGGCGCCACAGCACGTCCTACTCAGAGCTGCTGTGGTGCTCTGATCGCTTCTTCAAATATCAGTCAGTTTAAAAATCAATATAAAGACATAATGTTTTTGAGATAAGTATCTGCTGAAGAAGGTTGAGTTTTGTGTGTTGCCAAACTGTAAATGTAAATTTGTACAGTAGTATTCGGATTGTGTCCTTTAAGCTGAAGACAATGAAGTGGTTGAAAAAGGGAGTGGGTTTTTTACTTCCCCCCACTCCTTTCGGACTAGATAATTTTTACTTTTGGTTAAAGGGGTAGACGTTAATAAGCTTTGCTTCTGTCTATACCCTTTCAGGCACACAGATGCATTGTTAATCTATCTTCTTTCTTCATTGTAAGTTTTTGTTGTTGTTGTTTTGGACTGTGTGTGCTGAATAAATTTATTCATTCATTCAAATAATGCTGAATGTATGTTGCAATGATTGTGGTACAAAAGTTTCAGATATCTGTCGCTGAGATAGATGATGACAGGTGCAGTTTTAAGCAGAAACGAGGTGATAATCAGTGAATCGCAGTTATCGCTCAGAAATGACACATGCACAGTGAAGGCAGGGTGGACCGATTTTTAGGAGGGACCGTCCGGTCTGCGACAGCAGAACAGAGTACATCTCTACCAAGCAGATCAGGACACAAATCTCAGTCTTGCTGATTTTACATTAGTAACCTTGTATCTCGACAAAGAACTGTGGTCCTGTTCATCTTCTGCCAGCATCCAGAGGATGGCTGAAATTTTATTCCTTGTTACCCAGCTTTATTTGCTCTACTTTTCTATTTCTTGCCTTTGATTTGGCTCCATTAGAGTAGATATGTGTCATTTTGGCACTGCTTTGTGTTCCGACCTTATAGTGCGTACTGGTGACTCCCCATGTAGTCACTCCTCATCTCTTCTCTGTCTCGCTCGCCTGCAGGAGACAGTCAGAGGAGATGAGATAGCATCCTGAAGTTGAGGCCTGAATTACCCCAACCTATCCGGACACACATACACAGACTGGGTTGCACCACCTCCAGGCCTTTCATCATCATGTTAGGCCTTTAGGTCTGTCTCAGGATGTCACTTTGTCACAACTCCTCAGCTTGGATTTTGCTCAGATGTGACAGCACTGGCCGCACCGCCTCAGCCTGTCGGCAGTGACAGGCCACGCTCCAACGAGTCATTACGTTAACTCGCAGCACTAAGTGAGTTGCTAAGATGCACTGCTAAGCTGATAAATTATCGGAGAAATTGGTTGGGCTCATTCTCCGCTCCGATTCCTTGCTGTTCTGAAAAAAAAAACATCTCTAACAGCTGAAACTGAGAAGGAAGTAAGCTCATCTGGTCAGTCTGAGGTCACCATGCATATGCACGCAGCGAGCTTTTATCCACTCTCTGTCTTCTACTCCTTTCTCCAGGCAAAAACACGTATTAGCCTTAATGCAAAGACAGAATAACAAAAATTCTCTGCTCATCAACAGCAAGGCCACTTTCTGAACTACCAATACTTTTTGGCAAGAATGTTCTCAGGCTCTGTTCTTCAGCGCTATGCAAATGCATAGCCTTAGATGAGTGCAGCTGCAGACAGCAGGGCAAAGATCACATTTTGTCCTCTGAAAAACAGTCAGCCAGCCGGCTAAGTCAGCCTTAGAGCTACAGAACTCCACAAATCTCCTGTTGTGTCTCTGCTACAGCGCTGGTTTTATGCTCTTCCAACAAAACTAAAGCTTCTTGCACAATTATTTCTGAAAAATATAGAATATATGTGAAGAAACAGTCCAAGGTCAAAGCTGAAGTTGAAATTAGAATGCTTTTATGTTCGACGGAGCACAGCTAATGAAAATGTCTTGGTAATGATTCAGTAGAATGTAGAAACCTTTGCCTTCTTAGATGATCAAATTTTCAGATTCTAAATGTGGTTTCTCAGTCGGGTTCAACATGCCAAAGTACACAGCAAAGCCCTCAGTGTTTAATTCAACTCACAGTGTTAAATTGAACACTGTTCATGAGTTCTGAGTAAAATTTACAGTTTTAATATGAAAATGTAATTCTGCGACACTCATAATATTAATACTGTATGACATATGTAAGTGTTTTCACCACGATAGAAAGTAGTTTTAATAGAGGTTAAAGTGGGATTTGGCAGATGAGGAACCCTAAAATCTACTGTAATTCCTGTATTGATTTGTACTGCGAGCTTCTATGGGCTTGTTCTCTGTCGACAGTCTGTGTAATCACCTGACCTACAATAGATAAAGAAAAATCTACAACAGTTAATTAAACTAAGTGTTACAATATCCGATTTGGAGTTGTTCTATGCAGCTAGTCAATAATGTAATATTACTTGCTGGAGGAGGCAAAAGAAATGAGTTTTAATCATATTAGAGTGTTGTGGTACCAGTTATTTGACCACTAGATGTCAGGATGATGTTGAGCTGTGGTGACCCCTAATGGAGCAGCCAGAAGAAGACATTATGTCACACTGTAGTCAGAAATTATGATATCCAACTCAGAAAAACATAATAATAATTTGAACAAGAGGTTGAGTTGGATTTTTTTTTTAACTCAGAAATCCAGTGCTCCTTAAAAAAAAAAAAAAAAATCAGTGTGATGTCATAGCAACTGCAATCATGGTATCCAACCTCATGACTGTTGAAAAAGTAATATTACAAATGCCATTCAGTGGCCTTTGATAAACTATTTACTTTTGTCTGTGATATGTTTGCAATAATTGATATTGTCACTGAGTCCAGACTACAACCAGAAATACACTCATCTGACATGATTTACATCATGCCCAACAACAATAAACAGTTGCAACAACTTATTTATGGGTGTTGCAAAGTTTGCATATGTTACAATCAATCAATTGAATGCAGTTTTTTGGAACTTTGAAATTTTGAACATGCATTTTTCAAGTCATTTGAATGCAGCTTTAGTATGGCACTTCATAGCTAGTGTAGTGAGGTGCTATGAAGTGTTGGTTCATGACACAGCTGGCCTTAGTGAATGTAATCTTCAAAGATTGCACAGATGCTGGGCTGCAAGATTTGTTCAAGTTAGATGTGTAACTGTAGACTGCATATATTTATGTAAAATGCAAATATTCTAATTTGATTACGGGGCACAGAATGGTCAGGATGATGCTACTAGCTATGGTTACATTATGTTAACTTATACAGCTAACGGAATGACACATTATTAACGTGAACTGATGGTTGTGTGACCAGAGGATTCTCATTTCAAATCCCTGGCACACCCAGAAAATCAATCGGTGCCCTTGGGCAAGGTCCTTAACCCCCAAGTTGCTCCCGGTGTGTAGTGAGTGCCTTTCATGGCAGAACCCTAATATCAGCGTGTGACTGGGTGAATGTGAGGCATCAGTATAAAGTGCATTGATCATAAAAGCGCTATATAAATGCATTCCATTTAACTCTTTTCTTGGGTCAGTTATTATAAGGCTAATGGAGACTATTTTGGGGGGGAAGGGGGGTGCAAAAACAATCTTTCTTCTATGATTTTTGCTGTGTGAGGACCAGAACTTTCAATTTAGAGTCGTTATTGATCCCCAAAACAAAACAGTGCAGGTTCCTCATCGGATAAGGGGCTGGCTTGCCAAAATGTCTACCTGGGTTGGTATCCCACTCATGCTACCTGTCAGTGCCCTTGGATCACATACTTAGGGTATATCTGTTGGAGAGTAGTTGGAGATGTGAATTAGCTACCAAACAAGCAAAGGAGTGGCAGATTCACAGTAGGTATCTCACTTAAGTGGTACAAATGATACATTGCACACAAAGTGCTCAGCTGGTATTAACCTGCTATTATCCATGTGAATAGATGCTTTGGAAATTCCCTGGACTGTATCCAGTTAAGAACAGCCCTGTAAATAATAAAATTAAATAAAATTACATTAATAATAAAATAATTAAAAGTAAATAATAAGAATAAAAAAGCCCAGTGTCGCTCCACTAAGGAGAAAAAAATACAACAGGAAGAAAAATGTGAACAAGACACTCACCCACTTGTAGAATGATTATCTGCAGAATGAAATTTGTAATGTCACATCATCACATAGCTCCTGGCTGGCACCATCATGCACAGATGGCACGTGAGCACCAGCTGCAGGATGAAATATGTAATGTCCAGCGGTCCACGCCATCAAAGAGGTCCTGGCTGGCGCTGTCACACACAGAGGGTGTGTGATTACCAGCTGCAGGATGAAATATGTAATGTCCAGCGGCCCACATCATCAAAGAAGTCCTGGCTGGCCCAGTCATTCATGGATGATGCATGACATCCTCCTGTGGACAGATGCCCTCCTCGGCTCTCTGGAATGGTCAGTATTCATCCAGTGCTGTGTTGAAGCCCACGGCGTGCATGCACACAGCTCACAGCTGTCAGTGTGACACGTTTTCCCATTGTGGTCCTAATTTAGAAAAAAAATTATAATCACAACTACCGTGGAAAGGTGTGTCCAGCCCACTGACCATGCGTGCACTCTGGTCAGCAGCTGACCCGCTGATGCAGGACTCACTCGGCCACTTTCAGAAGCGCATTCTTTCTCCATTCACCTCCGCTATTTTGTCATGCTGCCAGGGCCACTCATGAATGACTCCCAGGAGGAATGTCAGATCCTCATTTTTATCATTTACATTGTAGTTTCATCTATTGCCAACCCTTCACAAAGTTCTCTCACAATTCTCACACATTATGAGTCACAGAGACTACATTCAGGGGGCTTCCCGACACTCATGATGACTCTGTGAGTGTTTGACAAGGACCTATCTCACCTCGCCACATTTGGATAAAATTCAGGGGACACGCGAGTGACACCCTGCGACTCATGCGAGAGTATAGCGCCACCCAGCGAATGTTGCACAAAATCCCTCGCAAATGCCATTCACAAGCTCTCACAGCCCAGTGAGATAGTAACCTTTATCTACATTGTCTCAGTCCACTTGCCGTTAAAATTCAGTACCAGCTTTGGCTGGGGAAGTAAAAATGTGAGTCATTATTGTAATGTGCTTTAAGCATCTGCTAGATGGAAAAGCACTATATCCTTTAATTTCTCAAAAGCTGTGTTTATGTTGTTCCATGTCCCAACGTCGATCTGATTCCCATTTGCCATGACAGAATCCAGCAGATAAAACTTTGTTCTTGGGTTTTATTCTTATTTAGAGTTTTAGAGCTGCTCATTCGTTGTTATTTGCCGATTCCATGTTGTTAGCTGCACAATCAATTCTGGAATACAGGCCACAATCCTCTTCAGCTAAGATGTAGCGTGCAAAACACTCAGGAGTGAGCAAAAACATCACAGCCTATATAAGCAAGTGGATTTTCCCATGAAAGCCGACGTGATTCCTTTAGAGTGAGAACAACAAACAGGCTTTTATAGACAACCCGAAAAGTTTGCAACTTGCTCAGTTGTTGGCAGGGGTGGGCACAGTTCAGCTAATCTGATAACAGATAATTATCGAAGCTAATATTTTTGCTAGTGGATTAGCTTTTCAGATAAGTTTTAAAACCATCATCGGACCAATTATCTTCCGATAAATCTAGTTCCGATAACTTTCAGTCCGATAACATTTTTTTTTTGCTGGTAAAGTGAGAAATGTTTAACGGCCAAAAATGTTTGTAAACCCTAATCTCAAACATTTTAGTCCGTATGTTGTGTAATTGTTGCTTGCTGATGATGTCACCATTAAGGGCAACACGTGATTGGCCGGTCGACGCAGGGAACATTGTGGGTAGTGTAGTTCAGGTTCACTTTGGACGTTACACTGTTACTGTCCGCTCGACACAAACAAAATGGACTAATTTAACATTATTTTATTTTATTCTTGTGACTGACGTGATAATTTAATTGCCAAGACTCAGGGGGAGAGAAGCTCTCAGGGCACAGCTGTGTCGTACAGAGGGACGTTTCTTCACCGTTTAAACACTGTTTGAATAAAATAAAAAGGACACTTTATTTCTTGAGATGAATCCCCCTGTAACTAACAGGTAACAATTTATATTTACGAACGCATCTTTTACTCTGCCAATCAATGCATTAATGGACATATTTAGTTTGTTTAAGCCTAAGGTTCAAAACGTGTGAAAAAAGCAGCAGCATTTTAGTTCATCTATGTAATACCGAGATAAACTGTGACTTCTAATACTGTGTTTTACTGCTTTTAATAGATGATGACAGTGTTTCAGGTTTTATTTTTTTATTCATTCATTTTTCGTGCGTTCTTATGTGTTTGTGATCCTTGAATTTACCCAGCGGTGAAAAATGAAAGTGAAACTCGTTTATCAGAAGCCGACAATGTAATCTGATGTGGCTGCGTCCGAATCAATACTAAAAGTTATCGGTTATCTGTAATAAAGATACATTTTTCTGCAGTTTATCGGTTTAGCGTCATAAAAAATAACTTTTCAGTTATCAATCATTAATCAATCAATCAATTTTATTTATATAGCGCCAAATCACAACAAACAGTTGCCCCAAGGCACTTTATATTGTAAGGCAAGGCCATACAGTAATTACGTAAAAACCCCAACGGTCAAAACGACCCCCTGTGAGCAAGCACTTGGCGACAGTGGGAAGGAAAAACTCCCTTTTAACAGGAAGAAACCTCCAGCAGAACCAGGCTCAGGGAGGGGCAGTCTTCTGCTGGGACTGGTTGGGGCTGAGGGAGAGAACCAGGAAAAAGACATGCTGTGGAGGGGAGCAGAGATCAATCACTAATGATTAAATGCAGAGTGGTGCATACAGAGCAAAAAGAGAAAGAAACACTAGCAAAAAGGAAAGTTTTAAGCCTAATCTTAAAAGAGGATGTCTGTCTCCCTGATCTGAATTGGGAGCTGGTTCCACAGGAGAGGAGCCTGAAAGCTGAAGGCTCTGCCTCCCATTCCACTCTTACAAACTCTAGGAACTACAAGTAAGCCTGCAGTCTGAGAGCGAAGCGCTCTATTGGGGTGATATGGTACTATGAGGTCCCTAAGATAAGATGGGACCTGATTATTCAAAACCTTATAAGTAAGAAGAAGAATTTTAAATTCTATTCTAGAATTAACAGAAAGCCAATGAAGAGAGGCCAATATGGGTGAGATATGCTCTCTCCTTCTAGTCCCCATTAGTACTCTAGCTGCAGCATTTTGAATTAACTGAAGGCTTTTCAGGGAACTTTTAAGACAACCTGATAATAATGAATTACAATAGTCCAGCCTAGAGGAAATAAATGCATGAATTAGTTTTTCAGCATCACCCTGAGACAAGACCTTTCTAATTTTAGAGATATTGCGTAAATGCAAAAAAGCAGTCCTACATATTTGTTTAATATGCGCATTGAATGACATATCCTGATCAAAAATGACTCCAAGATTTCTCACAGTATTACTAGAGGTCAGGGTAATGCCATCCAGAGTAAGGATCTGGTTAGACACCATGTTTCTAAGATTTGTGGGGCCAAGTACAATAACTTCAGTTTTATCTGAGTTTAAAAGCAGGAAATTAGAGGTCATCCATGTCTTTATGTCTGTAAGACAATCCTGCAGTTTACCTAATTGGTGTGTGTCCTCTGGCTTCATGGATAGATAAAGCTGGGTATCATCTGCGTAACAATGAAAATTTAAGCAATGCCGTCTAATAATACTGCCTAAGGGAAGCATGTATAAAGTGAATAAAATTGTTCCTAGCACAGAACCTTGTGGAACTCCATAATTAACCTTAGTCTGTGAAGAAGATTCCCCATTTACATGAACAAATTGTAATCTATTAGATAAATATGATTCAAACCACCGCAGCGCAGTGCCTTTAATACCTATGGCATGCTCTAATCTCTGTAATAAAATTTTATGGTCAACAGTATCAAAAGTAGCACTGAGGTCTAACAGAACAAGCACAGAGATGAGTCCACTGTCTGAGGCCATAAGAAGATCATTCTTAACCTTCACTAATGCTGTTTCTGTACTATGATGAATTCTAAAACCTGACTGAAACTCTTCAAATAGACCATTCCTCTGCAGATGATCAGTTAGCTGTTTTACAACTACCCTTTCAAGAATTTTTGAGAGAAAAGGAAGGTTGGAGATTGGCCTATAATTAGCTAAGATAGCTGTGTCAAGTGATGGCTTTTTAAGTAATGGTTTAATTACTGCCACCTTAAAGGCCTGTGGTACATAGCCAACTAACAAAGATAGACTGATCATATTTAAGATCGAAGCATTAAATAATGGTAGGGCTTCCTTGAGCAGCGTGGTAGGAATGGGGTCTAATAGACATGTTGATGGTTTGGATGAAGTAACTAATGAAAATAACTCAGACAGAACAATCAGAGAGAAAGAGTCTAACCAAATACCGGCATCACTGAAAGCAGCCAAAGATAACGATACGTATTTGGGATGGTTATGAGTAATTTTTTCTCTAATAGTTAAAATTTTATCAATCAATCAATCAATTTTATTTATATAGCACCAAATCACAACAAACAGTTGCCCCAAGGCGCTTTATATTGTAAGGCAAGGCCATACAATAATTACGTAAAAACCCCAGTGGTCAAAACGACCCCCTGTGAGCAAGCACTTGGCGACAGTGGGAAGGAAAAACTCCCTTTTAACAGGAAGAAACCTCCAGCAGAACCAGGCTCAGGGAGGGGCAGTCTTCTGCTGGGACTGGTTGGGGCTGAGGGAGAGAATCAGGAAAAAGACATGCTGTGCAGGGGAGCAGAGATCAATCACCAATGATTAAATGCAGAGTGGTGCATACAGAGCAAAAAGAGAAAGAAACACTCAGTGCATCATGGGAACCCCCCAGCAGTCTAAGTCTATAGCAGCATAACTAAGGGATGGTTCAGGGTCACCTGATCCAGCCCTAACTATAAGCTTTAGCAAAAAGGAACGTTTTAAGCCTAATCTTAAAAGTAGAGAGGGTGTCTGTCTCCCTGATCCGAATTGGGAGCTGGTTCCACAGGAGAGGAGCCTGAAAGCTGAAGGCTCTGCCTCCCATTCTTCCCTTACAAACCCTAGGAACTACAAGTAAGCCTGCAGTCTGAGAGCGAAGCGCTCTATTGGGGTGATATGGTACTATGAGGTCCCTAAGATAAGAAGGGACCTGATTATTCAAAACCTTATAAGTAAGAAGAAGAATTTTAAATTCTATTCTAGAATTAACAGGAAGCCAATGAAGAGAGGCCAATATGGGTGAGATATGCTCTCTCCTTCTAGTCCCCGTTAGTACTCTAGCTGCAGCATTTTGAATTAACTGAAGGCTTTTTAGGGAACTTTTAGGACAACCTGATAATAATGATTTACAATAGTCCAGCCTAGAGGAAATAAATGCATGAATTAGTTTTTCAGCATCACTCTGAGACAAGACCTTTCTAATTTTAGAGATATTGCGTAAATGCAAAAAAGCAGTCCTACATATTTGTTTAATATGCGCTTTGAATGACATATCCTGATCAAAAATGACTCCAAGATTTCTCACAGTATTACTAGAGGCCAGGGTAATGCCATCCAGAGTAAGGATCTGGTTAGACACCATGTTTCTAAGATTTGTGGGGCCAAGTACAATAACTTCAGTTTTATCTGAGTTTAAAAGCAGGAAATTAGAGGTCATCCATGTCCTTATGTCTGTAAGACAATCCTGCAGTTTAGCTAATTGGTGTGTGTCCTCTGGCTTCATGGATAGATAAAGCTGGGTATCATCTACGTAACAATGAAAGTTTAAGCAATGCCGTCTAATAATACTGCCTAAGGGAAGCATGTATAAAGTGAATAAAATTGTTCCTAGCACAGAACCTTGTGGAACTCCATAATTAACCTTAGTCTGTGAAGAAGATTCCCCATTTACATGAACAAATTGTAATCTATTAGATAAATATGATTCAAACCACCGCAGCGCAGTGCCTTTAATACCTATGGCATGCTCTAATCTCAGTAATAAAATTTTATGGTCAACAGTATCAAAAGCAGCAAAAATTTTATTAGCAAAGAAAGTCATGAAGTCATTACTAGTTAAAGTTAAAGGAATACTCGGCTCAATAGAGCTCTGACTCTTTGTCAGCCTGGCTACAGTGCTGAAAAGAAACCTGGGGTTGTTCTTATTTTCTTCAATTAGTGATGAGTAGTAAGATGTCCTAGCTTTACGGAGGGCTTTTTTATAGAGCAACAGACTCTTTTTCCAGGCTAAGTGAAGATCTTCTAAATTAGTGAGACGCCATTTCCTCTCCAACTTACGGGTTATCTGCTTTAAGCCATTATCAGATTAATGGTTATTGAAGCTAACTTTTTGGTTAGCTTTGTCCACCACTGGTTGTTGGCTGAGCTTACAACCTGCTCACACACACACACACACACACACACACACACACACACACACACACACACACACACACACACACACACCACACCACACACACACACACACACACACACACACACACACACACCACACACACACACACACAGGTATTAAGAAAGTAATATAGCAGAAGAAGAAACAGCAGCTGCAGGTTTGATGATTAAAACGGCCGCCGTTTTTCTCTTTTCTACAAATATATGTACTTATGTCTTCATATACATTTCTACACACTTTACTTTTTCTTGCTCCCCCCTTTTTAAGTAAATATGGGAGGAATGGGATACAATTAGTTATACCTAACAGCTAACGTTAGCTTATCTAGCCGGCCTTAGCAACGTTCATCATAGCTTACAAAATAGTTGGTTCCTTTGTGTTTGATAACAATCTTTTCCTGTGATGTCTTATCCTTCTTATGTCTTATTACTTATTATATTATATATACCTTTTTCTTGAGCCGCTGGGTGGGTAGGGAGAGTTCCCATGGGATAAAAAGCTTTCAACCTACCATCCCTGGTTCTCAAGAGCAGGCACCTAAGTGGCTCTACTCTACTCTTTTCTACTCTCCTCTTTTACTCTTCCTTTTTAGATATTTACATATACCTTTGTATACTGGCTTAGTTCCACCTTAGAACTGGAATATAATATATAAGATATACCTTACTGAATTTTCATATAAGAAAATTACCGTGTTTTTCATCTTGTCTAAATTTTTTTGAATACTCAAAAATGTGTAGAGGCAGATTGACACTAGAAACTAACTGCAGAGAACAAAATGACTGTGTCCAAACACTTGCTTATGGAAAATGTTCTTGTCTCAGGGTCCAAGCATCTAACTGCCCTCCAGCTTTAATTACTGTGTAAGGATAATGAGTCAAATCCAATCAGTTCCTTCTCCTGCTCCTAATTTGTATGGAGCTTCTATTATAACACTGCCTGTTTCATACCAGCTGCTGTATAGAATCTCACCACACCATCAACGAGATCTCCTTCACATCGACATCGACAATCCACGCAAGACAGCTTATGCAGTTATGCAACCGGCCCATATCATTATCAGCGAGCTCCAATCGAGCATTATTTCTGAAAGATGGCAGGATTTAGCGTAATTTTACATTCAAGTGGAGACGAGTCACAGCCTTAATGTGAGGGATTTAAATAACCGATTCTGCACATATGGCTTCTGCCGAGGAAAAATACCCAGCCGTTATAATTCTGACAGGCACGACGAAATGGCAACTTGTGTATGTGTCTGTGTGTGCGGCAGCTAAAAAAGACCCTGAAACCTTAATGGATTCCTGTAGAGTGAAGGACAATCGGAGCCCGTGGCCAGTTCAAACTTATCCTCTGCTTATCTCATCCGAGTTTAGCTCAGAGCCAGCCACAGCTCCAGCTAGGCCTCAGGCCATCTGGATGGCACACAAACACACACACACACACACACGAAGTCGAGTACCACACTCTGCCATTCAGAAATCTGTGTATAAATCAGAATGCAGGCTGCATCCTGTTCTATTTACCTGGAAAAATCCACCTTCACCCTGAAAGTTGTCAAGCAGTGGGTGCGTTGGTGTGACGTATGGAGGAGTGAAATGTGAAACAATGTGGCAGAAGTAATGATTGCACCGGTGCCAGAACTATGATAATGTTCATGGCTGCTGCTCCAGCTGAAGTGACTGGGCTCAATTGTGGCTAAATATATAATGTAACAGATAATGGAATTCGGCCCATATGTCACATTCTACGTAATAATTGCCAGAAATGTTTTTTTTTTTCCATCACGTTGATGCTACAGCACTCATATTTAGTTTGAGACTTTCATCCAGAGCGTATGTGACCTGAGGAGATAGCTGGTTAGAAACTCAAATGGGACAGTTCAAATTTGTGCCATTTTGACAGTGTCTCACTCCACCTAACTCCGAGTTAAAGAGGTAGAGTGCGGTCAGTACCGGTATCACCTGGGTGCCAGAGTATGCTCCCATTTCAGAGTTATCGAAGAAGTTAAAGCTGACAGGCTGACCCTGGTTTGGATGTTTGCATATTTGCTGACTAGGCGGTAGGTTTTATAATGGTTGGCTTGGATACATGCATTAAATATTATCACTGCCATATTGCCTCAGTAACAGTGGAGTTCACATCACCAAGCTTTCAACACCTGCTAATATACAAATGAAGTAATACTAAAATTTCACTTGTCAGATTCACAATCAGGATAGCCTTTATTTGCCAAGTATCTACAAGAATACAAGGAGTTTGACTCCAGTTTGAACTGTACTCTATCTGTAGGAGCATGTATAAATATACACTGAACACTAAATAATTCACACTAAAAGATGTGTGAATAATAAAAAATGTGTGCAAAGGAGAAACAGACAAACAGACTGATATTGTACATGAGGTATATATGAATTAGTGATTTTTTTTGTCAGGTTATGTTGTTCATCAGTGTGATGGCCTGTGGAAAGAAACTGTTCCTGTGTCTGGTTGTTTTGTTGTACAGAGCTCTGTGACGTCGACCAGAGGGGAGGATTTTAAACAGTGTGTGTCCAGGGTGTGAGGGGTCTGCAGAGATGTTACTAGCTCGCTTCCTGGTCCTGGACCAGTATAAGTCCTGGATGGAGGGCAGGCTGGCTCCGATGATTTTTTCTGCAGACCTGACAATTCGCTGAAGTCTGCACCTGTCGTGTTTGGAAGCAGAGGGAAACCAAACAGAGATGGAGATGCACAGGACAGACTGGATGATGGATGTGTGGAAGATGATGAGCAGTTCCTGGGGCAGGTTGAACTTCCTGAGCTATCTGAGGAAGTTCATCCTCTGCTGTGCCTTTTTCCTGATGGAGTCTATGTGGAAGGTCCACTTCAGATTCTGGGATATGTGGATCACAGGAACCACAGTAGACAGTGTTTGTTGAGGATGGGGGGTTTCTTCTGAAGTCCACTATGATCTCCACAGTCTTGAGCGGGTTCAACTCCAGTTTGTTCTGACCACACCACACGACCAATTCTTCCACCTTCTATCTGTATGTAGCCTCATCACCATCCTGGATGAGACCAATGATGGTGGTATTGTCTGCAAACTTCGGGAGTTTAAGAGAGGGGTTCCCTGAGGTACAATTGTTTGTATAGAGGGAGAAGAGCAGTGGGGAGAGCACACACCCTTGAGGCGCTCCAGTGCTGATTGTCCGTGTGCTGGATGTGATGGTCCCCAGCCTCACCTGCTGTGTCTTGTCCATCAGGAAGTTGGAGAGCCACTGAGAAGTGGTAGCTTGTGGAGAGTTTTTGTAGAGAATGTTGGGGATGATGGTGTTGAACGCTGAGTTGAAGTCCACAAACAGGATCCTCATGTACGTCCCTTCAGAGTCCAGGTGCTGCAGGATGTAATACAGTCCCATGTTGACTGCATCCTCAACTGACCTGTTTGCCCGGTAGGCAAACTGCAGGGGGTCCAGTAGAGGTCCTGTGATGTTTTTCAAGTGGCTCAACAACCAGCTGTTCAAAAAACTTCATGACTACAGATGTCAGGGTGAAGGGCCTGTAGTCATTTAGTCCTGTTATGGAGGGTTTATTTGGGCCTGGGATAATAGTGGAGCATTTGAAGCAGGAGGGCACCTTGCACAGCTCCAGAGATCTGTTGAAAATCCAGGTGAAGAAAAGAGCCAACTGATCAGCACATGCTATCAGACATGAGGGAGAGACACCATCAGGTCCTAACCTTTCAGGTCCTTGGCCTTCTTGAAATACTAGAGCACAGGTTTCTTGGGTCGTCCACCTCACAGCCAGCCATATTATCTGAGATATTTGTACAACCTCAAACCAGAAAAAGTTTTGCAGTATGCGAAAACATTTCAGGTTTTGGGTGAACTTCATTTAGTTTGTTAATATGCATCCATTCCTGCAGTTAAGGTCTACAACACATTCCAAAAAAGTAGGGATGATAAAGCACTTTGTAAGGTTGGCATATACAACACTTAAATGACATTTTGGCACTCAGAATGCCAAGCAGTGGAGCATTTCATATGTTATTTTGTTCAGTTCTTCTTGCAAACATGTTTTAAGGCCCAAACAAGTTGAGACTGTGGCCTGCTTCTGTAGTCGTGTCCATAAAAATCATAGAGGGATATGCTTCCAAACTTAATACCCATTACTATATTGGATGATGTTGAAATTGAGGATGGCCCAGTGGTTGTTCCAGCAATAGCAAAGATTTCATGTCTGCTACCTACAACGCGTGTGGAATGTCTTAAACCCAAACCTACTTCTAGGCATCTTATATATGCTACTCTGGAACCACCCCTAAACCCAAACAGTTCAACTGTCAACCCCACTGAGGTGCTTAGACTGGGTCTCATTAACATAAGATCACTGTCCTCAAAATCATTGTCGATCAATGATCTAATTATAGATCATCACTTAGATATGATTGGGCTATGTGAAACCTGGCTTAAACCTACAGCTGTCCTCCCCTTAAATGAGGCCTGCCCACCAGCATATACATTTAGTCACATCCCTCGTGATGCGAAGCAAGGCGGGGGTGTTGCTCTTATTTATGAATCTAGGTTTAGCTTATTAGCTGTTGGGGGTTACAAATATCACTCATTTGAGCATCTGATTCTCCGCTCTCCTCAGGATATTACACATTGCCAAGGTCAGAAGAATAAAAATCAGTCGTATTACTTTGTCACTGTATATAGGCCTCCTGGCCCATATTCTGAATTCTTAGATGAATTTGGTGCGTTCATCTCTAACTTGTCAACTAGTGTAGATAACATTCTGGTCATTGGTGACTTTAACATTCATATAAATAAGCCTTCTGATCCCCTCTGCAAATCATTTATGGAAATTGTGGATGCATTAGGATTTCGGCAATGCATTCGGAATTCGACGCACATTAGTGGAAATACCCTGGATCTGGTTCTCGCACGTGGTATTGCTGTCACAAATACTGACATCATGCCTCTTACATCAGTGGTGTCTGATCACTCACTTATTAAGTTTACAGTTTCGCTGCCGTGTTTAGTGGAACAACAAAATTATATATCTTTACGGCAATGCATCAACTCCTCAACTAAGACTGAACTCGAAGCTAGACTGCCTGATGTCTTAGCTTCACATTTGACAAATACCCAGTCAGTAGACAGACTTGTGGATAGTTTAAACTCAGTGCTCAAAACTACACTCAACATAATTGCACCACCTGTGTTAAAACCGCGCTCCCCCAAATCACAGTCACCTTGGTTCAATGATTATCTGCGTGACCTCAAGCATAAAGCAAGAGGTCTAGAACGGAAATGGCGTCGTTCAAAATTAGAAGTATTTCAACTTGCGTGGCGTGATGCTATCTTAGACTATAAGCATGCATTATTGGCTACAAAGCGGACTTACTACTCTGATTTGATCAACAAAAACAATCATAACTAAAAGTTCTTGTTCGACACAGTGGCAACACTTTTGCATGGACAACCACCTGTAGTTCGCTCTCCTTTTACAGCACAAGATTTCCTGGATTACTTTGGGAAGAAAATAGAAGACATCAGGTTAAACATATCCCCTCATGCCTTAATCCAGCCACTACACCCTGCTATTGATGTGGGCGCCACTACTGAGGTATTACCTAGATTTATAGAATTTGACAGTATCTCACTAGGCATGCTGACAAAACTTGTAATGTCAACAAAAAGCATAACCTGTTTATTTGATCCTTTACCAACAAAACTGTTTAAGGACCTGTGGCCCACTCTTGGGCCGACTGTGCTGGAAATTATTAATCTTTCTTTAACTTCTGGATCATTCTCACTGTGTTTTGTACAGTAACACTACTTCTAACCTTAGTGACATGAAATTTGGGGTTCCTCAGGGTTCTGTCTTAGGCCCCCTGCTTTTCTCCCTTTATATAGCACCCCTTGGGCACATATTGCAGCGTTTTGGGATTACCTTTCACTACTATGCAGATGATACTCAGTCATACATGCCAATAACTGCTGGTAATCTCGTTCACATAAAACCCTTAGAAGATTTCCTTGCAGCAGTGAGAAGTTGGATGTCTAGAAACGTCCTACTTTTAAACTCTGATAAGACTGAAATGATGGTTCTTGGTCCAGTGAGACATCGGCATCAATTTGACCAGTTAACGCTCAGCCTCGGCTCGTGTGTCAGAGCTTTCTCTTATTGTGCCCCTGTTCTGTGGAATGATCTCCCTGCGTCAATAAAACAGTCAGATTCTGTGGAGACTTTCAAGTCCAGACTTAAGACACACTTATTTTCCCTTTCATATGGCTAGCATACTGGTACAGTTTTGTTTTACACTTTTTACTCTTTTAATTAATTTGATTAGTAATTGGAGCGGGCCGCGGCCTCAACTTTACCTAAATTCTGGGTCTTTTAGTGAAGTTTAGGGCTTGTGGCCGGTGATCACCTTAGTATTTCTCTGTTTTTCTGGTTGTTTAATGCTGACAAATTATACAGTATTTCTTGTCTTTCTGATGCCTGATTCTGTTTTTTGTCTCTGTTTAAGGTGCAGCTCCATCCAGAGATGGGAGTTGTGTTTGTGTTGGCGATCCTCCTGTCCTGTGCACCAATTGCATTTCTTGTATATTCATCCGTGAATTGTTCTGGAATTTATGTTTTGTAGCATGGCCCAAGCAGAGGGTCACCCCTTTGAGTCTGGTCTGCTTGAGGTTTCTTCCTCAGATGGAGTTTTTCCTTACCACTGTTGCTCTGGAGGTTGGTAAGGTTAGACCTTACCTGTGTGAAGCGCTTTGAGGCAACTCTGTTGTGATTTGGCGCTATATAAATGAAATAAATTAATTAACTTGATTTGATGGCAGCATGTGGTGCTCTAAAATCTCAGTTTACACTTCTGTATTCATGCTACCATCACAGAAGTATAAATTATCTTGACACAACCCCATACCACAACAGAGTCTGGGTTTTGAAGTTGTTGCTGATGACAATCTGAGTGGTCCTTTTTACCTTTAGTCCTTAGACTCACAGTTTATAAACTCCAGAGAGTTCATTTGCTTTTTCAGATCATTCCTACTGTTTTGATTTGGAGCTGTAAAACATACCCCCAAAACCTGAGTCCAATGGCAGATCATGAAACTTCAGGAGATACACTGGGCTGTGCAGCATTCTCCATGTTTCACAACCACACCCAAAATACTGATATATTATTGGCATTTGACATCCATCACTATGTGCCAAAAAAAGTGCACTTTTGATTTAAATTAACACTGTGTGTTATGATGAAAGAGAAAAAGCACAGCATTGGGTTTCAGATGATACTGTCTTCAAATATACTGCCAACTGTTCCCTGTGTGGGGAGAAAGGAAATAACAGGATAACGTCCAAAATGAAAAACTACTCTGGTTCCTCTTTATGATGAATCTTTTGTCGCTATATGACTGAAAACACCCATATTATGCCACAAAAAAAGTTTGTAGCAGAGAAATATTTTGGCTAAATGAAAATGAGGCGCTTTTCATGACATTTATCACCTTTATTTGGGGAGAATAGTTAAATTCTGCAGGCATTCTCTCATCTGTCCTCATCCAAACTCTTTCCTCCAAGATTCATTTGGAACCTGTCAGCTGTGATAAAACTAATTTTGTTGGCTCTGTGATGCAAAGCTGCTCAGACAGAGGCTTCAAATCTCCACCACCTGATGCAGGAGGGTAGAGTCGCCTCACCACACCTCCACAGGATGAACAGAGGTTCTGTCATCACACCTGTCTGTTTATTTGACTATTTTTCAATATACAACACAGATATCTATATTAATGTGTCAGATGAAATCAAGCAACTGCAACCTAAAAACATCAACACCAACAACAAATTTCCACAATGCATATGTACATATTTGACTCTGAAGACATGATGTCAAAAATGGTTTTCTGTAGTGATTCCAGGTACATACAGTCAGGTCTACAAGTATTTGGGCAGTGATTCAGTATATTTACATTTTTTTACTTTTGCCTCTGAAAGCCACAGTGGTGACAAAATGAAATATTGAACATGTGTTTGTGTAGACTTCAAGGGATTCAATCTATATACTAAGAGACAACTGTGTGTGTGTGTGTGTGTGTGTGTGTGTGTGTGTGTGTGTGTGTGTGTGTGTGTGTGTGTGTGTGTGTGGTGGGTGTGTGTGTGTGTGTGTGTGTGTGTGTGTGTGGTGTGTCCCTCTCCTGTCCAAATGGCACCTTGGAATTGATCCAAACGTGGCACACATATGGTTTGAAATATGGGAAGTGACACAGACTATTGAACACTTTAGCAGTAGTCAAAGTAGTAGTAGTTAAGGGGAGAGACACTATTGTGCTTCATCATCATTGGCAAGTGTATTAAAAGGTTGGTATCAAACTTTTCTGTTCTCTTCTTTTTCCTTTAAATGTTTCATCTCTTTGTTTTTGCAATTAACAGTAGCAGTAGCATTGTAATAGTAGTAGATACAATTTTAGATTAGATAGAACTTTATTGATCCCTTGGGAAGACTCCCTCAGGGAAACTGAGGTTCCAGCAGCATTGTATAGCAGCATACAGGGTAAGAATCACACACAGTATCAAAAGTGAAAGTAAAAAAATACCAGACATACTGATCAATACTGGTTTACTGGCTACTACTGTTCCTCTCCTTCCCATCCTCTGTCTTCCTGTTACTCCTCCTCCCCCTGAGTGAGGAGTTGTACAGTCTGATAGCCTGAGGAACAAAGGAGTTTTTCAGTCTGTTGGTTCTGCACTTGGGAAGGAGCAGTCTGTGGCTGAAGAGGCTCCTCTGGTTGTTAATGACGGTGTGCAGTATCAGGCTCGATAGGCAGGATGGGCTGGACGCAAATGCACAACGATGGAACACAGTTTAGAGGAGGCGAAAAGTTCCAATGGAGGTGTTTTCCTGTGGCGACCCCCAGCGGTCGGGTCCAGCCCGACATGCGAATCTGCCCGCACGTTCTTTCATTACAAAATCTCCTTTAACAGTGGAATGTCCGCATAAACTCCTCATGCCGACCTCTTCTGAAACTTCTCTGTTCTCTGACGACGACCTGGGTGAACAGAGCCTGAAATGTGGAAGTTTTCAGCTTGAAACAGCGAGACGACGCCGCCTCGGAGCGCAGATCGCCATCAGGCGCCGTGGGCCATCCTTAAAGCAACACTTACAGACCAAAATCTCTCATCAGCCGTTAAAATTTTTACCGAAAACCAGCTGAATTTATCGAAATGGTGTCCACTCAGTTGTGCCTTACAGTTTTTGAAAAAATTTTGATCAAACAAAGCAGCAGTCTCTGAGCCATTCCTAAACAATGAAAAAATCGACGAAAGGGTGGGCCACTCCTCACTCAAAGACTGCCCACAGGCGAATGACGTAACCGACAGGCGTGAAAAAACTCTTGCATGCCCACGAGGGTTCAAGCATGTCCTGATGTAATCACACGTGATTCAAATCCATATGGTTTTTGAAAAAAATAATAAGGTTGGATACTTTTCTAACAGACCTCGTATAAGAGGATGCTGGCTACTATAGACTGGTAGCTTATCCACAGGAGTTTCCTGCAGATGTTAAACAACCACAACCTCCTCAGAAAGTATAGTAGTAACATTAGTAGTAGTAGTAGTAGTTGTAGTAGTAGTAGTAGTAGCAGCTGTCTCTTCTTAAGGCAGCTTGAGTTGCACCCTAACAGTTCTCTGGAATCCGGGATAGGTGGGAGGTGATAGCTTTGTTGGTGAAGATAAAGTTTTCATTTCAGTCTCTGAATCAAACCCGCCCTGGGGCAGGTAATCGGCTCATAAAAATATCAGATTAACCATTAAGGAAATGCAGCCATTTTTATACAGTCCGTCCAGGTTCAGAGGCCATAAGTACTTGGATAAATGAACATAATTGTAATATTGAAATTAAATATCATTTTAGTTAATTTTCTTTCAGTATTCAGGGATGGATACTTAATGAACATTTTCATGGTTTCATATTTACCACACAGTAACACACTGGTTTATTAATGAGTGATGAAATTAATTGTAGACATATTCAGTGATTTGGAAATGTTGAAATATCCATCTGCTGACTTGTAGAAACTGTGATGATTTAAACCTGAAATTACGAGTGTATGTTTGTGTAAGTATTTTATAAAGCTCTCAACCAATAGAGAGGGTCTAAAAATGGCTGTAAATTCCAAATGGTTAATGTGATATTTTTGAATTCAAGCTGAAAGTCCACACTGCAAGCACATACTTATGGACGTATGGACTGTATGTCAGGATTCACATTGTTGTTGCTAATCTTGGATGGCTATTTTATTTTTTTAATTTATTTATTTTTCTACACATTTAGATGTCAGAGCATCCAAATACAGTTTTATATTTTGGGACTTTATATTTACTGCAGGCTTCCCAGCTGTCGTGATGGATTTTTGATAAATTAAAAGGTGTACAATTAGGTACACATTCCTGTTAACTGTATTTTTTAAGACATCAAATTATTTGTGAGTTTGCACAATGTCAGTGATAATTTCACCTTTCATATTTTAATTCAGATGAGCATTTTCTCACTAGAGTCATGATTTCTAAGTGTGCTGATATGTTTCCTAAATAAACCACCGGATCAGAAATGAACTGCAATAAGCCGATTGCCCTTCTTAAATCATTCACCTTGTTCATTTCTTAATTTTTCTTTTCAAATGAGGTAATTTTCTATTCATTTGGTGAAAACTATCACAAAGCAAGGCCTCTGTTTTTTATTGGCATGTTAAAAACATTATTTATCAATGCTAAACATGACTGTTTTAATTAGACCAAAAAATCTGTGTAGTGCATTGGGAAAGTATTCACAGCACTTCTACAGCACAGGAATCTACAGCAGGCCATGGAGCAGGTGATTAGAGACCCTGCAAGGCTTATGACAAATGTGGGTGTGGAATCCATTAGCTTAGCAAGGAATTTAGTGCAGAGAATCCACTATGGTGATAGTGCAGTTTATTTGCCAGGGAGGGAATTTCAACAAGTTGAGACTGTGGCCTGCTTCCATAATCGTGTCCATAAAAATCATAGAGAGATATGCTTTCCCAACTTAATACCCATTACTATATTGGATGATGTTGAAATTGATGATGGCCCAGTGGTTGTTCCAGCAATAGTAAAGATTCCGTGTCTGCTACCTACAACGCGCTTGGAATGTCTCAAACCTAAACCTACTTCTAGGCATCTTCTGGAACCACCCCCAAACCCAAACAGTTCAACTGTCAACCCCACTGAGGTCCTTAGACTGGGTCTCATTAACATAATCAATCAATCAATCAATTTTTTTTTATATAGCGCCAAATCACAACAAACAGTTGCCCCAAGGCGCTTTATATTGTAAGGCAAGGCCATACAATAATTATGTAAAACCCCAACGGTCAAAACGACCCCCTGTGAGCAAGCACTTGGCTACAGTGGGAAGGAAAAACTCCCTTTTAACAGGAAGAAACCTCCAGCAGAACCAGGCTCAGGGAGGGGCAGTCTTCTGCTGGGACTGGTTGGGGCTGAGGGAGAGAACCAGGAAAAAGACATGCTGTGGAGGGGAGCAGAGATCGATCACTAATGATTACATGCAGAGTGGTGCATACAGAGCAAAAACAGAAAGAAACAGTGCATCATGGGAACCCCCCAGCAGTCTACGTCTATAGCAGCATAACTAAGGGATGGTTCAGGGTCACCTGATCCAGCCCTAACTATAAGCTTTAGCAAAAAGGAAAGTTTTAAGCCTAATCTTAAAAGTAGAGAGGGTGTTCTGTCTCCCTGATCTGAATTGGGAGCTGGTTCCACAGGAGAGGAGCCTGAAAGCTGAGGCTCTGCCTCCCATTCTACTCTTACAAACCCTAGGAACTACAAGTAAGCCTGCAGTCTGAGAGCGAAGCGCTCTATTGGGGTGATATGGTACTACGAGGTCCCTAAGATAAGATGGGACCTGATTATTCAAAACCTATAAGTAAGAAGGAGAATTTTAAATTCTATTCTAGAATTAACAGGAAGCCAATGAAGAGAGGCCAATATGGGTGAGATATGCTCTCTCCTTCTAGTCCCCGTTAGTACTCTAGCTGCAGCATTTGGAATTAACTGAAGGCTTTTTAGGGAACTTTTAGGACAACCTGATAATAATGAATTACAATAGTCCAGCCTAGAGGAAATAAATGCATGAATTAGTTTTCAGCATCACTCTGAGACAAGACCTTCTAATTTTAGAGATATTGCGTAAATGCAAAAAAGCAGTCCTACATATTTGTTTAATATGCGCTTTGAATGACATATCCTGATCAAAAATGACTCCAAGATTTCTCACAGTATTACTAGAGGTCAGGGTAATGCCATCCAGAGTAAGGATCTGGTTAGACACCATGTTTCTAAGATTTGTGGGGCCAAGTACAATAACTTCAGTTTTATCTGAGTTTAAAAGCAGGAAATTAGAGGTCATCCATGTCTTTATATCTGTAAGACAATCCTGCAGTTTAGCTAATTGGTGTGTGTCCTCTGGCTTCATGGATAGATAAAGCTGGGTATCATCTGCGTAACAATGAAAATTTAAGCAATACCGTCTAATAATACTGCCTAAGGGAAGCATGTATAAAGTGAATAAAATTGGTCCTAGCACAGAACCTTGTGGAACTCCATAATTAACTTTAGTCTGTGAAGAAGATTCCCCATTTACATGAACAAATTGTAATCTATTAGACAAATATGATTCAAACCACCGCAGCGCAGTGCCTATAATACCTATAGCATGCTCTAATCTCTGTAATAAAATTTTATGGTCAACAGTATCAAAAGCAGCACTGAGGTCTAACAGAACAAGCACAGAGATGAGTCCACTGTCCGAGGCCATAAGAAGATCATTTGTAACCTTCACTAATGCTGTTTCTGTACTATGATGAATTCTAAAACCTGACTGAAACTCTTCAAATAGACCATTCCTCTGCAGATGATCAGTTAGCTGTTTTACAACTACCCTTTCAAGAATTTTTGAGAGAAAAGGAAGGTTGGAGATTGGCCTATAATTAGCTAAGATAGCTGGGTCAAGTGATGGCTTTTTAAGTAATGGTTTAATTACTGCCACCTTAAAAGCCTGTGGTACATAGCCAACTAACAAAGATAGATTGATCATATTTAAGATCAAGCATTAAATAATGGTAGGGCTTCCTTGAGCAGCCTGGTAGGAATGGGGTCTAATAGACATGTTGATGGTTTGGATGAAGTAGTAACTAATGAAATAACTCAGACAGAACAATCGGAGAGAAAGAGTCTAACCAAATACCGGCATCACTGAAAGCAGCCAAAGATAACGATACGTCTTTGGGATGGTATGAGTAATTTTTTCTCTAATAGTTAAAATTTTGTTAGCAAAGAAAGTCATGAAGTCATTACTAGTTAAAGTTAATGGAATACTCAGCTCAATAGAGCTCTGACTCTTTGTCAGCCTGGCTACAGTGCTGAAAAGAAACCTGGGGTTGTTCTTATTTTCTTCAATT
Organism: Thalassophryne amazonica; assembly: GCF_902500255.1. NCBI lineage: Eukaryota > Metazoa > Chordata > Actinopteri > Batrachoidiformes > Batrachoididae > Thalassophryne > Thalassophryne amazonica. The sequence goes on from NC_047118.1 coordinate 20,925,605, forward strand.
AGTGATGAGTAGAAAGATGTCCTAGCTTTACGGAGGGCTTTTTTATAGAGCAACAGACTCTTTTTCCAGGCTAAGTGAAGATCTTCTAAATTAGTAAGACGCCATTTCCTCTCCAACTTACGGGTTATCTGCTTTAAGCTACGAGTTTGTGAGTTATACCACGGAGTCAGGCACTTCTGATTTAAAGCTCTCTTTTTCAGAGGAGCTACAGCATCCAAGTTGTCTTCAATGAGGATGTAAAACTATTGATGAGATACTCTATCTCACTTACAGAGTTTAGGTAGCTACTCTGCACTGTGTTGGTATATGGCATTAGAGAACATAAAGAAGGAATCATATCCTTAAACCTAGTTACAGCGCTTTCTGAAAGACTTCTAGTGTAATGAAACTTATTCCCCACTGCTGGGTAGTCCATCAGAGTAAATGTAAATGTTATTAAGAAATGATCAGACAGAAGGGAGTTTTCAGGGAATACTGTTAAGTCTTCTATTTCCATACCATAAGTCAGAACAAGATCTAAGATATGATTAAAGTGGTGGGTGGACTCATTTACATTTTGAGCAAAGCCAATAGAGTCTAATAATAGATTAAATGCAGTGTTGAGGCTGTCATTCTCAGCATCTGTGTGGATGTTAAAATCGCCCACTATAATTATCTTATCTGAGCTAAGCACTAAGTCAGACAAAAGGTCTGAAAATTCACAGAGAAACTCACAGTAACGACCAGGTGGACGATAGATAATAACAAATAAAACTGGTTTTTGGGACTTCCAATTTGGATGGACAAGACTAAGAGTCAAGCTTTCAAATGAATTAAAGCTCTGTCTGGGTTTTTGATTAATTAATAAGCTGGAATGGAAGATTGCTGCTAATCCTCCGCCTCGGCCCATGCTACGAGCATTCTGACAGTTAGTGTGACTCGGGGGTGTTGACTCATTTAAACTAACATATTCATCCTGCTGTAACCAGGTTTCTGTAAGGCAGAATAAATAAATATGTTGATCAATTATTATATCATTTACCAACAGGGACTTAGAAGAGAGAGACCTAATGTTTAATAGACCACATTTAACTGTTTTAGTCTGTGGTGCAGTTGAAGGTGCCATATTATTTTTTCTTTTTGAATTTTTATGCTTAAATAGATTTTTGCTGGTTATTGGTGGTCTGGGAGCAGACACCGTCTCTACGGGGATGGGGTAATGAGGGGATGGCAGGGGGAGAGAAGCTGCAGAGAGGTGTGTAAGACTACAACTCTGCTTCCTGGTCCCAACCCTGGATAGTCACGGTTTGGAGGATTTAAGAAAATTGGCCAGATTTCTAGAAATGAGAGCTGCTCCATCCAAAGTGGGATGGTTGCCGTCTCTCCTAACAAGACCAGGTTTTCCCCAGAAGCTTTGCCAATTATCTATGAAGCCCACCTCATTTTTTGGACACCACTCAGACAGCCAGCAATTCAAGGAGAACATGCGGCTAAACATGTCACTCCCGGTCCGATTGGGGAGGGGCCCAGAGAAAACTACAGAGTCCGACATTGTTTTTGCAAAGTTACACACCGATTCAATGTTAATTTTAGTGACCTCCGATTGGCGTAACCGGGTGTCATTACTGCCGACGTGAATTACAATCTTACCAAATTTACGCTTAGCCTTAGCCAGCAGTTTCAAATTTCCTTCAATGTTGCCTGCTCTGGCCCCCGGAAGACAATTGACTATGGTTGCTGGTGTCGCTAACTTCACATTTCTCAAAACAGAGTCGCCAATAACCAGAATTTGATCCTCGGCGGGTGTGTCGTCGAGTGGGGAAAAACAGTTAGAAATGTGAATGGGTTGGCGGTGTACACGGGGCTTCTGTTTAGGGCTACGCTTCCTCCTCACAGTCACCCAGTCGGCCTGCTTTCCCGGCTGCTCGGGATCTGCCAGAGGGGAACTAACGGCGGCTAAGCTACGTTGGTCCGCACCGACTACATGGGCCTGGCTAGCTGTAGAATTTTCCATGGTGCGAAGCCGAGTCTCCATTTCGCCCAGCCTGGCCTCCAAAGCTATGAATAAGCTGCACTTATTACAAGTACCGTTACTGCTAAAGGAGGCCGAGGAATAACTAAACATTTCACACCCAGAGCAGAAAAGTGCGGGAGAGACAGGAGAAGCCGCCATGCTAAATCGGCTAAGAGCTAGTAGCTGCGCTAAGCTAGCAGATTCCTAAAAACACGCAAAGTGAATAATGTGTAAATAATTTAGAGGTGATTCAGCAGAAGGAGTGCTTTAGTTAAGGCACGTGAAGATTACACTGGGAAACAAATCGTTATCTAGATAACTAGATCAATCTAACTGCGCAGATTAAACAGCTAACAGATACAGCAAAACACTGCTGTGCTCCGGAACAGGAAGTGATACAATACCGCAGTGAGAGCCAACCACCAGTAGATGATCACTATAAGATCACTGTCCTCAAAATCATTGTTGATCAATGATCTAATTATTGATCATCACTTAGATATGATTGGGCTATGTGAAACCTGGCTTAAACCTACAGCTGCCCTCCCCTTAAATGAGGCCTGCCCACCAGCATATACATTTAGTCACATCCCTCGTGATGTGAAGCAAGGCAGGGGTGTTGCTCTTATTTATAAATCTAGGTTTAGCTTATTAGCTCAGGATATTACACTTTGCCAAGGTCAGAAGAATAAAAATCAGTTGTATTACTTTGTCACTGTATATAGGCCTCCTGGACCATATTCTGAATTCTTAGATGAATTTGGTGCATTCATCTCTAACTTGTCAACTAGTGTAGATAACATTCTGATCATTGGTGACTTTAACATTCATATAAATAAGCCTTCTGATCCCCTTTGCAAATCATTTATGAAAATTGTGGATGCATTAAGATTTCGGCAATGCATTCGGGATTCGACGTACATTAGTGGAAATACCCTGGATCTAGTTCTCGCACATGGTATTGCTGTCACGAATATTGACATCATGCCTCTTACATCAGTGGTCTCTGATCACTCAATTATTAAGTTTACAGTTTTGCTGCTGTGTTTAGTGGAACAACAACCTTATATATCATTATGATGATGCATCAACTTCTCAACTAAGACTAAACTCAAAGCTAGACTGCCTGATGTCTTAGCTTCACATCTGACAAATACCCAGTCAGTAGACAGACTTGTGGATAGTTTAAACTCAGTGCTCAAAACTACACTGTTAAATTGGCGCTCCCCCAAATCACAGTCACCTTGATTCAATGATTATCTGCGTGACCTCAAGCATAAAGCAAGCGGTCTAGAATGTAAATGGCGTCGTTCAAAATTAGAAGTATTTCACCTTGCGTGGCGTGATGCTATCTTAGACTATAAGCATGCATTATTGGCTACAAAACGACCTACTACTCTGATTTGATCACCAAAAAAAACCATAACTTAAAGTTCTTGTTCGACACAGTGGCAACACTTATGCATGGACATCCATCTGTAGTTCGCTCTCCTTTTACAGCACAATATTCCCTGGATTACTTTGGGAAGAAAGTAGAAGACATCAGGTTAAACATATCCCGGCATGCCTTAACCCAGCCACTACACCCTGCTATTGACGTAGGTGCCACTACTGAGGTATTACCTAGATTTACAGAATTTGATAGTATCTCACTAGGCATGCTGACAAAACTTGTAATGTCAACAAAAAGCACAACCTGTTTATTTGATCCTATGCCAACAAAACTGTTTAAGGACCTGTGGCCCACTCTTGGGCAGACTGTGCTGGAAATTATTAATCTTTCTTTAACTTCTGGATCTGTTCCTAAATGTTTCAAATCTGCAGTGATTAAACCATTACTTAAGAAATCTAATCTTGACCCTAGTGTATTGAAAAACTATCGGCCGATATCAAATCTATTATTTTTCTCTAAAATTCTGGAAAAAGTGGTGTCACGGCAGCTCGTAGACTATCTTACTGAGAATAATCTCTTTGAACCACTGCAGTCTGCTTTTAGAAAATATCATTCCACAGAGATGGCTCTCAATAAAGTGATGAATGATCTTCTGCTTACAATGGATTCGGACACCACTATGGTTCTGTTGCTGTTAGATCTCAGTGCTGCATTTGATACAGTGGATCATCATATTCTACTTGATAGGCTGGAAAATCATTTTGGGATTACTGGGAGTGCCCTTGCATGGCTGACGTCATACTTGAACAGTCGTTCTCACTGTGTTTTGTACAGTAACACTACCTCTAACCTTAGTGACATGAAATTTGGGGTTCCACAGGGGTCTGTCTTAGGCCCCTTGCTTTTCTCCCTTTATATAGCACCCCTTGGGCACATATTGCAGCGTTTTGGGATTACTTTTCACTGCTATGCAGATGATACTCAGTTATACATGCCGATAACTGCTGGTAATCTTGTTCAAATAAAATCCTTAGAAGACTGCCTTGCAGCAGTGAGAAGTTGGATGTCTAGAAACTTCCTACTTTTAAACTCTGATAAGACTGAAATGATGGTTCTTGGTCCAGTGAGACATCGGCATCAATTTGACCAGTTAACGCTCAGCCTTGGCTCGTGTGTCATACATCACACTGACTAAGTGAGGAATCTTGGGGTAATTTTTGATCCTTCGTTCCAGTGAGATCAGATTTTAAGGTTCTGTTACTAACCTATAAAATTATTCATGGACTGGCACCTCTCTACCAAGCTGACCTAATTAAACCTTACGTACCGGCCCGGGCTTTACATTCTCAGGGAGCAGGACTACTTTATGTCCCTAGGGTGAATAAGAAGTCTGCGGGTCACAGAGCTTTCTCTTATTGTGCCCCTTTTCTGTGGAATGATCTCCCTGCATCAATAAAACAGTCAGATTCTGTAGAGATTTTCAAGTCCAAACTTAAGACGCACTTCTTTTCCCTTTCATATGGCTAGCATACTGGTACAGTTTTGTTTTACGCTTTTTACTCTTTTAATTCATTTATTAGTAATTGCAGCGGGCTGCGGCCTCAACTTTACCTAAATTCTGGGTCTTTTAGTGAAGTTTAGGGCTAGTGGCCAGCATTCACCTTAGTATTTCTCTGTTTTTCTTGTTGTTTAATGCTGGCAAATTATACAGTATTTTTTTGTCTTTCTAATGCCTGATTCTGTTTTTTCTCTGTTTAAGGTGCAGCTCCATCCAGAGATGGGAGTTGTATTCATGTTGGCGATCCTCCTGTCCTGTGCGCCAATAGCATTTCTTGTATATTCGTCCATGAATTGTTCTGTGAATTGTTCTGTAATTTATGTTTGTAGCATGGCCCAAGCAGAGGGTCACCCCTTTGAGTCTGGTCTGCTTGAGGTTTCTTCCTCAGAGGTAGTTTTTCCTTACCACTGTTGCTCTGGGGGTTGGTAAGGTTAAACCTTACCCGTGTGAAGTGCTTTGAGGCAACTCTGTTGTGATTTGGTGCTATATAAATGAAAATAAATTGAATTGAATTGAAATCCCTTCACTTTTTCCACATTTTGTTATGTTACAGCGTTATTCCAAAATGGAGTAAATTCATTTTTCCCCTCAAAATTCTACTCACAACACCCCATAATGACAACATGAAAAAAAGGGTTTTTTAAATTTTTTGGCAAATTTATTAAAAATATAAAACAAAGAAATCACATGCATGTAAATATTCACACCTGTTGCCCAATTAATCTGTACCCATTGCTTTGTTGATGCACCTTTGATAGCAATTACAGCCTCAAGTCTTCTTGAATATGATGCCACAAACTTGGTGCACATATCTTTGTGCAGTTTTGTCCATTCCTCTTTATTCCTCATGGTCTGAAAGTCCTTCAGGTGCCATTTTGCAAGCTCCAGGTGAGCTGCCATGTGCCTTTTACTGAGGAGTGGCTTCTGTCTGGTCACTCTACCATACAGGGCTGATTGGTGGATTGTTGCAGAGGTGGTTGTCCTTCTGGAAGGTTCTCCTCTCTCCACAGAGGAATGCTGGAGCTCTTACAGAGTGACCACCAGGTTCTTGATCACCTCCCTGACTAAGACCCTGCTCCCCCGATTGCTCAGTTTAGACAGTCGGCCAGCTCTCGGAAGAGTGCTGGTGGATCCAAACTTCTTCCATTTATGGATGATGGAGGCCACTGTGCTCACTGGGACCTCCAAAGCAGCAGAAATGTTTCTGTATGCTTCCCCAGATTTGTGCCTCGAGACAATCCTGTCTCGGAGGACGACAGACAATTCCTTTGACTTCATGCTTGGTTTGTGCTGTGATATGCACTGTTATGTGGGACCGTATATGTAGACAGGTGTGTGCTTTTCCAAATCATGTCTAATCAACTGAAGTTACCCCAGGTGTACTCCAATTAAGCTGTAGAAACATCTCAAGGATGATCAGTGGAAACAGGATGCACCTGAGCTCAATTTTGAGCTTCATGGCAAAGGCTGTGAATACTTATGTACATGTAATGTCTTAGTTGTTTTCTGATTATTTTTAAAAATTTGCTGAAATCTAAGAAAAAAAACTTTTTCACATTGTCATTATGGGGTATTGTGTACAGAATTTTGAGAGGAAAAAATGAATTTCATCCATTTTAGGAATAATGCTGTAAAAAAAAAACAAAAAAAAAACAATGTGGGAAAAGTGCAGTGGTGTGAATACTTTCTAGATGCACGAATATCCAAATCAGTATCACATAAAACTGCTACACATCGCAATCCATATTTTTCAATTAAACTTTCTGCACTCAAAGTAAACAAATATGTATTTTTTTGGAATTACATATTAAAAATGTTCATCCCTTAAAATACAGGGAAAAGATTGTTTGTTGGCAAGAAGAAAAATAAATATTTGTAGTTTCTTCTTTACTGACCAAAATTCAAGATTTTGTTTTATTTTTTAATTAAAAAAAAAAAAAATTCCCAAGTGGGTGATGCTGTGTTGCCCTCTAGGGGACAGCAAGTGCTGCCTGCTCCTCTCCACTTTGGCAGTTTAAACTACTTGATCTTTCAGTCGTTTTGTCAGTGGGATATCAGAAATGTGTACAATCATGTGTAAATATGTTTCTGCCTCCTGCAGCAGCAGCTCATGTTGCAGGCGTGTTGACCCACAGTGTGAGTGGATTCAGCCTGATCACTCCTGATGGCTCCCTTCAGTTTTTTTTACGCTCCTTTTGGCTCTGAGTGTGGTTCTAATTGCCGGCCAGCTGTACGCTGCTGTGTACTTACACCACAGGGTAGTTAAAAGTACAGGGCCACACACTGACACGACACATTGTAATCCCACTGTAACACCAGGTCTGTGTGTACGTGTGTCTGTGTGAGCGCATGCAGTGGTCCATGCTCGCGTGCTCGACTGTGCACGTGCACGCCTGCGTGCCTCGATGCTAATTTGCTGGGGTGGACGATTTTTTTTTTACTTCTTATTCTTCTTTTTTGCATTTGCAGACTTGTTTGTCTGGCCTGGCCTGCTGTTTGCATATCTGCGTGCTTTAATTAGTGTGCACTTTTGCAACTAAGGCCTTTGTGATTTGGCACTGGTGTTGCATGCTGGCGAGGTATAAAAGATTGGAAGTCGGTCCGCGCTCGTTGTTCAGCTGGCTGACAAAAAAAAAGAAGGCAAAAATAATAAAAATCTGAGCGAGTTGGACGTCAGTGACTCGTGTTTCCGCTCCAGCTGATGTCTGCGATGACTGATGCTGACACCGGTGGGTGCTGTAGGATGGACGGCACCTGAAACCTGAGCAGGGAAATGGGAGATTAGTGCTCTGAGGGTTTGAGAAAGAGGAGCAGCGGGACAGAAGGCTGACTCAGAGACTTTGCCTGTTTGACAGAGAGGCGCTGTGTAGGTAGAACCTCCCTTTTTGAAAGAACTTCCAAACTCCAGGCTGCCTCGGTGAAACCGGTTTGACAGAATGTCCAACATCAGCTCAGTCAATCAGACGTCTGTGCTCCTTCAGGACAGCGGACAGCTTGACGTTCAGCTCAGCCGTCTGTGATGGTGCTCCGGCATTTTGGGGCGTTATTTTCCCAAAAGAAGTCCTGTCATTCCTGCACGACAGACAGCGGCACTCGTCTCTCCCAGTAGCTGGCAAAGCTTTCAGCACAGGGAAGCTCTGGCTGTCCTTCATCGAGACGGAAAACTTCGCTGCCAGATCTCTCGCTGTTTCTGTTCTACTCCTCTACCTGCTTCCACCTGTGCTGCCAAAGCAGCCAGCAGCCATTTTTGGTGTGTGTGTGTGAGAGTGAGACTGAATGTTGCTGGAAAGTGATGCTGTCATGGAGAGAGCAGGAGAGACGGAAGTGTTTCTCTCTAGATCTCTTGCAGCCCACTTTCCTGCCTCTCAGCCTGGCTCAGCGATTAACCCAAACTAACCCGCTGTCCCCGGTGACCCCGGTCTGTGCCAAACCTCGCCGCCGCTCACACTACCCTGACATGCCTCTCAGACAGCCGGTTAACAGTGGTGGGTGTATGGATCACGTGCACAGACACTATATATCTCGTTCCTTCCACTCAAACTGAAACCTAAGGTGCTGCTCCAACGCCTCGTTCAGGCGGAAGAGACAAAAGGATGCTGGGAAGGACAAATACAGTTCATGTCTTGTGTGGGTATCAAAAGCTGCTGCTTGCATGCGTGTAGGAGTGAGTTAACATTTGAAGGTCTCGCAATTTGTCTCACATCGGAGATGCCAGTGCGGCAGCAAAGTGTGTGATGTGAGAAGTGGATTCGCTGAAAGATCACCGCTGAGAGCAGCCAGTCAATATGAGCTTATTTGCATGAGGACAATAGAAGCAGCTTCCATCCAGCTTGCTATTGATGAATGCGACACATCATATTTATAGTGTGGTTGAATAAAAAAAAGTACCGTCACAGACCGTATGTATTCGGACAATGATTTTTGTTGTTTTTTTGCCTGAATAGACCACCAAAATTGAGGTGAAATGAAACAATATGCACATGTTAGGTAGACGACAAAACAAACCCCAGGACGATATATATATATATATATATATATATATATATATATATATAATATATATATATATATATATATATATATATATATATATATATATATATATTCCTTATTTATTTATTTATTAAAGACGGCCCACAGCGGCTGAAGGCGCGCCACACTTCGAGCGGCCATCGACAAGCTGAAATGACCAGATCATTTCCAAAGTGAAGGCTGTGTTGATCCGGGACGTCGTGACTACCAGAGAAATGGCAGAAAAGGTGGACATCAGCCATTTTTCTTCAGCTTCCACTGTTACAGGAGATTTTGTAATGAAAGACGTGCAGAGGCATTCTCGCGTCGGGATGAAGCCGCGATGGTGTTAGGTCTTTCACCATTCAGAAGATTCAGATGGCTTTCGGTGGCTTTTTAGTCGAGTGAGTATCCGAGAAATTGTGGAGAGCTGGGCATGTCACAACATGTCCCGTGAGACTTCCAACATGGACTTGCTTTTGTTCTCTGCCATTGCGGCTTCGTCTCGATGCGCAAATGCCTCCGCACGTATTTAATCCGGTTGTAATGCTCCTTAATCTGTGTGATGCCCATAGGATTTTCACCGAAAGCCATCTGAATTTTCCGAATGGTTTCCACCTGGCTGTCTCACACAGTTTCTTGAGAAATTTGATGCAGCGCTGCTCCAGCCGTTCAGACATTTTCCTGACAATGAAAATCCGATGAGAGGGGTGGACCAGTGCTCACTCAAAGCCTGCCCACAGGCGAATGACGCAACCGACAAGCGTGAAAAAACTCACGCATGCGCACGACGGTTCAAGCTTGGCTGATGCAAGCGCATGATTCAAATCCATATAGTTTTTGCAAAAAATAAAAAGGTCCGATACTTTTCTAACAGACCTCATATATATACAGTATATATATATATATATATATATATATATATATATATATAAAACTAAAAACTTAGCTTAAATACCCGCTAATCTGCTAAGTGAAAAGTTAACTTTTGTAACACTAAACCGATAAGCTACTAAAAAATTTAGCAGAAGCTACAGCTAATCGCTAACCACTAACTTTCAGTATTGTCCCCATATACTCTCAGCTACTGATAACCTGGTTTTGAGTTTAAGCACCGCCAACGCTTCTGATTAGAATCTAAGACAATCACAAACCCAACACAACCAATGAGTGAGCGCTTGTGTCTTTGTGCACCCTGTCCACTGCTGTAAGAAAGCATCATGGTCTGTTAACAGTGCCAACAGTTTTTCAAGGTTTGAAAAGAGTCCTATAGTCTGTCCTCTTTCCACTTCTGCTCAGCTTGGCGACATTTCCTCCTGGCTTCACGGGTTCTGTCATTTAACCATGGCTCAAAATTAGCCGTGGGTCGCCGAGTCTTAAATGGAGCCACTGAATCCAAAGTGTACAACCAGGAGAAAAGTTCTATTATGTCACAAAGAGAAACTTCAAAGGAAATGCATAACTGCTGAAAATCAGCAGTAGAGGGGTTTATAACCTGACAATCCTGAGGGCGGGCACAGGGCTTGGCTGTAGTCTGTACCAAATCAATAGAAAATAAAACAGGAAAGTGATCCGAAAGTCCAACATCACTAATTTCCAGGTCAGTTACAGACAGACCGCAGGAAAGAACCAGATCCAGCGTGTGGCCACAATCATCTGTGGGACCAATTACAGACTGAACCAAATTAAAAGAATCAAGAAGGCTTAAAAGTCTCTTACCTGCAGCCTGTCAGGACAACACACATGAATATTAAAATTTCCCATAATTAAAACATGATCATAATTAGGCATGATCTCAGCTAAAAAGACAGAAAAGTCATTGATAAAATCCTTATTATATTTGGGCGATAGACAACAGCACAGAGAACGGAATTAGTCTGACCCATCTCAAATGAAATACATTCAGAGCTGGGAAAAGAGGACTGTGACAAACACTGCTTGCATTTAAAGTCCTTTTTAACCACAGCCGCTGTGCCTCCACCTCTCCCAGAGGTCCGGGGAGAGTTAAAATAACAACAATCCATTGGGAAAAGCTCAACGAGAGCACCAGAGTCTCCAGCACTTAGCCATGTCTCAGTTACACATAACAAATCCAGATCAAGGGAACTAAAAAAGTCCCAAAGAATAAAAGTTTTGTTAGCCAGTGATCTGGCATTTACCTGGTCAACCCTGGACAAAGCTGGGACTGGAACTGGACCGTGGACTTCAACCTGCCGAGGAACCTGGCAAAGCAGATCCAGCCTCCGAGAGCGCCGCTGGCATGAATCAATCTGACAGACGTGGCCGTCAGTCATCTGAGTCGACCACAGGCACCACGCAGGGTTCGATCGGATCTACAAGGCGCCAGGGCAGCACACATCCAGCCAGAATTCTGCGCACAGATCGTCCAGATGCCAAACAGCGAGCCAAATGAAAGTTCAGCTTCACCAGCAGGCCACTTCGTCTCGGCGGCAACTGCACTTTCGGCCAATAGGCAGCACAGGAGCCCGGCACAGAAAATCTGGAACCTCCAATAAGAATGGGGGCAGAGACTTCTGTCCACCCGCCAACGGATAAACCGCACCCTGGACCGAGGGCTGGAGTTCCAGCAACGTTTGCCAATCATACATCAGCAGAGATTCAGTTTCATAAATAGCATAAGTTAAAAATAATAAGATAACAAACAAACTGGAAGCAACAGACGAGAAGCCACACACAACGGCACCATCTTGGCACTCAACCCCAACAGAAAAAATACATCCCACCCTTGAATGTCAGCTACCTATTTTAAAAACACTACCCAACCTAGAGCTGTGGATCCCCACGGGCAACACGCTAGTTTACAGTTATTTACATAAAAATTTGTGCAAACAGCTCGAAAATTGTGCAAAGTCTTGTTCTTGCAGAGTTGCTCAGTTTTATCAAAATAGTTTCACTGTCCAAATACTCGTGACCCTAACTACATCGATTGACTTTCCAGTAACCTTGGTCTCTTTCCCTGTGTCCATCTGCAGCTCTGAGCCGGTCAATGATGCCCTTCGGTTTGATACGTCGAGAGCTGGCATGCGAAGGCTACCCGATTGAGCTGCGCTGCCCCGGAAGCGATGTCATCATGATTGAGACGGCCAACTACGGCCGCACCGATGACAAGATCTGTGACGCAGACCCCTTCCAGATGGAGAATGTGCAGTGCTACCTGCCCGACGCCTTCAAGATAATGTCACAGAGGTAACTATTGATCTGTGTGTTTGCAGAGTGTCAGCGCCTGTTATTGGCCACAGAAACAAGATACTGTGGCACATTATTATTCCTCCGGTGTCTCCTGCTTTTCTTGTGGTGTTGCTGTTTCTTGTGGAACACTGAAGTCAGTTCCCTTGTTGTGCCCTAAGCTCACTGGTGAAAAGCGCGCTTTTGTGTGCATGTCTCAAGCGACTGCAGGGGTATTTGTTGGGTTTCTGCAGCAGCTTTCTCTCAGCATCTGATTCCTCTGAGCTCAGATCAATGGAAGCCCTCTCCCAGCTATCCATCACGCATGTAATGGCGGCATAGGGCGCTAGCTGAGGTACACAGCAGGAGAGGGGAAGGAAACAGAAAACGTGTGTGGGTTGGGGAGGTGAAGAAAGACAGAAGGGGGCGCAGCAGAGATTTCAGCACGAGACAGAAACAGAAATGCTGGATGGAGAAGGATGATGTGAGGACGGTAAGGGAGTGCGCGTGTGTGTGTGTGTGTTCTGTTTTTGGGTGAACTAACGTGGCGCAGCGTGCATCGATGAGCTTCACGTGTGCACACGCGGCGTTTGCAGACTGTTTGCCTAAACTTCCGTTGTCCTTCCCCGTTCTCTCACCTCTAATTGCTCCCACTCACAATCCCCCAAGAGAGGAGGCTTTTATGTTACTCGCCCTTTCTTTGCCTCTCTTCCCTCCCCCCTGCCTGCCCTTCCCCTCCCCTCCTCCATTTCCCACCTCCTCTTGGGTGGAGCTGTCACATGATCTAGTCTTGTGTGAAATTACTCCTTTCCAAGCAGTTCTTTTTCTCTTTCAGAGCCTAGCCTGAAGATGTTTTTTTTTTTCTTTTTTCCTCTCGCACCTACTTCTCTTTGTCTTTCTTGTCATGGCAAACTTCATTTTTTTAATCTCCTCCTCTCTCTGTTTGTTGTCTCTTCTCGTAGGTGTAATAACCGCACCCAGTGTGTGGTGGTGGCGGGGTCGGACGTCTTCCCGGATCCCTGCCCCGGCACATATAAGTACTTGGAGATCCAGTACGAGTGTGTCCCCTACAGTGAGTACCCAGAGCCCAGCCGCTTGCACCTGCACCCCCCATGTGCCCCCCCACCCCGCCCGCCCTCTCCCCGACCCATTCACCACCCCCTCATCCCTCCCTCCTCCCCTCTCCTGCTGTACCTCTTCAACCCTGTGAAAAACCTTTGTTCAGCGACATTCACACGTGCACAGACTCTCTTTCTCTCTCTCTCTCTCTCTTGTGTTTTTAACACAAGCAAACAAAGACACTCACCCTCGTGGTCTCTTTCTCTCTGTTTCTCTCACACACACACTGACACCGCACAGACACACACACACACAGCGTTCTAAACCTGTTTTCTTCATTGACAGAGCGAAGCACCAGTACCTGAGAGGGATTTTCACATCGGCGAAGGCGCGCTATAAACTCCGATAAGCACATTCGCCACGCGCACATGGGGTCAGCTCCTATTGGCAGTCAGGGCGGTGTAATACACTCGTGCACCAGCTGACCGCCGGGCCACACCGCCGCCTTTATCTGGCACCAAACACCTTTGCTGTCCCCGTGGTTTCCAATAAAGTTTAAAATTGGGTGCAGTGAATACGGGAGGCGGGAGGCGTTGCTGTGTTTGTGTCACACCTCACAATAGGAACCCTACTGCAAACAGCACACGGCTTATTTTAGAGCGTGCAACCTGTACTTTTTCAAAACGTCCCCATGGTAACAGTTACCTGCTTGGCGGTATACCGCTGCAGGTGTGACATACGCACTGCAACCTACTTTAAAAATAAAGAGGGATGTGCAGTTGCTCTCACTCACTTTGACTTTGCCCCGTGGGCGAGCACACACACTCAAACAAACAAAAGCTCCCACAGCAAGAAAGAGCAGACACAGCAAGGAGATTACGGCATCGCTCATGTGAAAATCTTTCCTCAGTCTCACCCCCCCACCTCGCCCCCCGCTCCCTCTCATGTGTTTTATTACTCTCAGCATTGATCCCTTCACCTGTGCAGGTGAGCCAGGCCAGGAGGGAGGGGCATTGTTGCTCCGCCTCCTCCAAATAGAAGCAGAAGCAGGGTCCGAGACCAGGTCGGGGTGGGATGACATTTGAAGGGGTTGGGGTGGGGGGGTGCGGTAAGTTTTCATGGGGTTTGATTGATTCTGGGAGCATGGTTAAAGACATGAGGTGAACCTCTCTGTTTTTTTCCTCAGGGCCAGATCTTATGGTGAGCCGTCAGGATCAAGCAGATGCCAAAGCGCTAACACTCTTTGCTCTCCTGTCTGAGGTCTCACTTGTCCTCTCTTTGCTTATGAGTTATCATCTCTCTCATCTCTTTTAAATCCTCTCTCCGTCTCTCTCTCTGCATCCAGGCTTGTTCACTGTCCATCTGCGCTCAGAGATCTTTGTAGATTTTATTTTATATTGGTCTCGTTTTTCCACCAGTTTTCTTTTATTTGCTCTGTGATCATGAATCAGCAACAGAATTTAACCATTCCATTCTCTGTCTTGTGCTGTCTCTTTCGTTTTTTTTCTATTACAGGTGGGATAAATAATTAAAGATCCAACAGTGAAGCTCTGACCGAGCGGCGCCCCCTTCAGTCTGCTCAGTGCTATTCTACCATGAGATGCGAGACCTTGTTGAGGCCAGCAGTAGATCCACTGGTGGGGCACTGGTCCCAGATGAAATCTGATAAGACTCCAAAGACCCCCTGCAATCTCAAAATGACAACAAGTTCATATCCATAGCCAAGGCAACACTCTTGGCACTGGGGCTCCCAGGAAGCATAAACTGCCACCTCATGCCTCACTCCTTAGATAATCCATTAGGCCAATTAGCCGTACAACAAGCCATATTATAACAGATATTTGTAATAAAATGACCACAAACGAGCCATTTGGTAACACTACCATTAACAGTTAGCGTTGCACTACATGATGCTGATGTGTCATATCATCAACCACAGCCTTAAAATAAACTTAACACTTGTAAATTACTGACAAATAAACTTCTAATTCTTTGTATTTCTAAGTGGATTACAAGATAGCTTTAAAAATGCCTAACACCACCAACTGCATCAGAGTGTGTGGAATCATGGCATTAATTAAGTCAATACAATACAGAACATGCAACAATAAAATTAAAAATAAAACAATCAAATGTACAATAAATATTTTGATACAATTAGGAAAAAGCACATGTTGCATAGTTGCTGAAAAATCATACAGCACTTTTCAAACACTGAACAAGACAACTCTGTGAGTTCTGTAATCTGTTTATAGCCTTAAATCCCATCGTTGATGTGCTGATTCCAACGGTGTGCTTAGTTTTGATTTATTTATTTGTTTTTGTTTTCTTTTTACAAAAACATTAACAACTTGGTGACTGAATAGTCACCAAGTTGTTGTAAACTTACCTGTGTTCACCTGGGTGAACACAGGTAAGTTTACTGTGTGATTCCCACTCCAGAGCAGCAGGTGGGGGTAACGGACCATTAAGATGAAGGCCAACCACAGTAAAACAAGGAGAAGAAAAACTCCTAATATAAATAACAACAGAAGAAGACTTGACCAAAAGTCATACTTTACATTTGACTAAACTGTTTTCTAAAAATACGCACAGCATTTGAACAAGGAACAATTTGAAAAATCTATTCAATAACGTAACATTCCTCAAATTTGAAATTGGAGACATTGGATCCAATGGATCCATGCACACGTCTACCACAGCAGCTTGTGCGTAGATGTTGGCTCCTTAATGGCCTCTGACTTTGAAAAATCCTAGCTCCGCCACTGATTGAGGGAGGGTGCAACCAGAGTTACAAATTTAAAAAACCTTAGCTGGGTTTCGTGTCTCCGGGGATTATTCTCTTGAGCCAACCTCTTCTCCTCTGCCCTCCATTCACCCAACTTTGCGCGGTAAGACTGACCCTCTGCAGTGTTGCGACCTTGATTGTTGCTCTCTCTGCTGTAGCGATGCATCTGCCGTTGCCAGTAGTTTGTCAAAGTCGCTGTTTTGTTATCCCTCACTCGTGCATTCACGCCTTGTCTTTTACCCTCTGACTGCACCAACAAGCTCGCCGTGAGAGGCAATCAAAGAGATGATTAAATAGCTGCTGACTTGCATTTTTAAACCCCTTGTTTTAGGAACAACAACAACAACAAAAAAAAAAAACACGGTTGATTGTGTCTGAAGTGCAGCGTGGCTTAGAAAACTGGAAGCTGATCCCTTTGTGATGAAATCCGCCCCTGCGCCTGTCTGAGGTGACAAAGAAGAGACAATTACACCTGTCCTCTACCACAGTCTTCTCGCGCAACCCAGGCTGATGGAAATAGAAACAAGCATGCACAAACACGCATGCACGTGTGACAAACTAAATATGACCTGACACATTCTGACTCAGCTCCAAACAAAAAAAAAAATGTCACCTAGTCACCATGGCGCTGCATGCCACTCAACTTGGCCAGTTTTAATTACCACGAGTAGGGGAGGGGGGAGTGTCACTCTCCTCATTTCTTCCTCAATAGAGATTTGTCAAGATTAATTGAATTTGCTGCTGCTAATCGCTCTGGTAATGCCCCATCATTCATGTCTGGCTCGGAACACTGGGCACTCCGGCACCATCTGAGTCGTGCTTTTTTTTTTCTCTTTTTTTTTTTTGCTGGTGATTTTGACATAAGGTGTGCAATATAGAGATGATATAGGTCGCACGGCGTGGCAGTTGCCACGGCGTGTGACAGGTGATGTTTGCATCTGACAGGCTTCTCTATATGCGTGTCGCACGCCCACCGTGTTACCAGTCACCTGAAACGGCGAGGTGACAGTCAGAACTCAGCTGAAACACACCTCTGAGTGTGTGTGTGTGTGGCCGCGTGCGTGGGATCGCCTCAGCGAAATACTTCAACTCATATCTCATCGAGCCAAAAAAAATGCCCTGCAAGGCCTGACCCACCACAGTTTTCGCCAACCGGAACAGAGTAAGACAAAACAGCTCAAGTGAACTCTCATGTCACACTGTCACAGGCCGCTAGACCGCTGGATTCATTTAGACATCACGACCCGTGCACGTAGTTACTGCAGCGGAAACACAACACTGCAGACTTACAACAGATGTACACAAAGTAAATCTACCCCGCTAGAGAACCCTACCTGTCCTCCCCTCCTTGAAGACTCGGTGTTACATCATTATTGATTCCTAACGCATGCCGTCGGGGCTATCTGTGCTAGCCATGGCAGCGCTATTAAACTTAGCCTTGTGCCTCTGCTATTTCATCAGCAGTGATTTATCTTGTTAATATGCACCGTGAGGTTAGCATTAAAAGCGCCTACTCAGGCTGCAGCATCCACATTCTGCAGAGCTTCTTCTGGGTTTTTTTTTAATGCTCATACTCTGCGGCTTTGCCACTGTTTCACTAAAATTGATTCTCCACCGCAAATGTATTCAGCCCTGCCTATTCATTACGGGACATCACTCTTTGAACACAAAGCTGCTGGAAATGACAGTTGACGTGTCGGCAAGAGTTAATCAGTCGACGGGTTTAATGGTGTTGTAATACAAGTTTGCAAGGGGAGGTGACTGAGGAAACGCTTTGATGTAGCAGAAAATGAATTGTTATTAATATGCACAGGGGCACCAGACTTTGAGCTTATAAGCGGGACGTGTCGCTCTGGCAGCGGAGAGCGGGGTGACTCTTTACTGTTAGAGGAGAAACAGGAGGGGGAGAGGATGGAAGAAGCCGTGAGACTGCAGAGGACGTGTTATCTCTCAGCAGACAGAGGAGGATAAGTTGTCCTGCAGTACAATGTGTTTCTGGCTGCACTCATTAGTGTGGGAGTAATTGATAGGGTTGTGGAGAGCGCTGAGCAGAGTGATTAAGGGAAGAGAGGCCAGTGTGTTATTTCTCAAAAAGGCCCTGAAAGTGAAATGCTGAATGAATCAGGCAAACAACTGAGGCGGCCTTCAAATAGTCGCCTGTGAGGACAGACTGACGAGAGTCTGTCTCTTTCCTTTGTGTGCGATTATGACGACTTCATACATGTCTGTGTGCAATTTTTATTTTCCAGGACAATCCGGAGGAGCATGTGGTCTCAACCGAAACATTACATTTCTCTCTTTCCGCAGCTCTGGAGATCAACCACTCTCTCTTTCTCTCTCTCTTTTGTGCATCACTCATGACGCTTTCTTTTTATAGGAAAACAGCGATGCATTAATAACTCTGCATTTTGAGCTGCGCCCTGTAAGGTTTTGGGACCTCGCGCTGTCACGGCAAATGGAACGAAGCCACTGTCCTGAGGCTGCTTGTGTTCGCACCCTCTGGTTTCTTCGTGACGCACTGTGCCGTGCAGTTGTTCCAATAAGGCTCTGGATGCTCTCTCTGCACTAACCTTGGAGCTAACACCTGCACTCACAGTTGATGGTGGAGTTGTAATTCTTTATTTCCCCCAGATGCAGCTTCATGGAGCTCGCACAGCCATGTTTACCCCTCCAGATTGGAAACAGTGACCATTCCCTAGGTCTTTATGGAGGTTGTTTGTCAAGTCTGACCTTGGAATAGCGTGATAAACAAGAAGTACTCCGAGAGCACATATCGTTGCCAATACGTATGTGCATATTTCAAGCACAGCTACCATAAAGATATGCTAATAGTTTCCTTGGTGTAAGGAGAATGATGATCTGAAATCTGGCTTCCTCACTTACACTAGAGTGTAAAGCCGGTCTCCCATTGCAGATTTTGATGTTGTGCCCAATTGTGAAGGTTTTCTTCACATTGGGATGACTCTTCATCCACAGAAGTGAATATTCTGATATAATTGTGCAGTTAGGGAATAACATCCATATTTGTGGGTTTGACTGCTCAGTTATTTTGATACCAGGCTTCAGATTGTGTTATTTGTAAAGCAAGTGGTGGGCAATTTCCTATCTAATATCGTTTATAATTAATCAGCAATAACCTGATGTATAATAATAAGATGCACAACTAGACTGTTGTTGAGATGAATCTGTCCCTATTTACATATTCTTGAAATCAGGTCAGGACACAAACTGCCAGTGGAAGACCAGCTTAATTTAACAAAGTGGTCTATAAATCTGCAGCTCCATAATTCACAGATATTCTTTAAGCATACAAACATATTTATTTTTATAGAATTGTTAAGCTTGTACAGTACAGTTAATCATGCTGTTTGGTTCACGCTATCAAAAATAAACATGATGTTTTTATGCTACAGAATGTCTAGAAATATGGAGATAGAGTTTTCTTACCAATTTGTTGACAGGCTGGTCTCCTATTGCAGATTTATGATGCCTAACTGGCTATAGTTTGTGAAGCAAAACATAAAAGATACCCAATCCTGGACTGATATCAAGTTTAAGCAGTGGTAATGGTAGTGTTGTAGAACATTGTTAGCAATCGAAATATTTTTGAACATGTTTAAAATTTGCCATCAGGATCAGTGTGGTCCAAAACAGCGAGTAGTCCAAATTAATTTGTGCAGAGAGGGGGTTATATTTAGCATAAAGACAGATATACAGAGGTATGATATCTATATGTGGCAAAAAGTAGAACATGCATTGCCACAATGCATACATCCATTTTCTGTGGAAAAGCCTCCTTGTGGTTCTCCTCTGCAACATAAATCCCATGAAAAGCATGACGTGCTCTTCAACAGAAGACAGTTTTGAGATGTTAACAGACACATTTTAGCCTTGCAGAAAAGTGTGCTAATAACCACTGGCAGTAACTTGGAAGGACTGCATATGCTGTATGGAATAGCAGTGTGCACATGTGCGCAAACAATGGTGTAATGGGACTCGTTCGAGTGTATTTGGCAACAAATGGCAATACTTGGCAATCATCAATTACACTCATTAGCAAGTCATATTATGTTAGGGAATACAAATCTGGCCTCCTATTTTCATAAATCTGGCCCATTTTCCTCAGTTTTGGAATCTAGATATACTGGGGTCAAAATCTGCAATGGGAGACTGATCTTAAACTCACCAAGTATAACTGGCAGCATGGTGGCTCAGTGGTTAGCACTGTTGCCTCGGGATGGGTATCGAGAACCGGTTCTTTTTGAGAATCATTAAGAAATGATTTGATCCACCGACATCAATAGCCTTTTTGCTTAACGATTCCCTTATCAGTCCTTCAGAGCGCTGTTGTTTTTGAGGGTGTTTGTTGGGAAAATGATCATTTCTCTATGTTGATTGCAGACCTTGCGGCAGTTTTGTAATCAACCGCTTCTGTAACGGCTCCACTTTGAAGCTTGAACCAATGAAGTAGTGCTCCAATCCGCTGCTTCGTTGGTTCTTTGCTTCTCTGCTTTTCAGAAGTGGCAAATCCACTTCTTAACCCCTCTCATTTAAAAATGTCAATCCGGAGCCCTTTTGTGTGGATTAAAGTCACTAATTGGGACTCTTGTCTTGTTGCAGGAAAGAAGCACAAATTGTCCTCCGTTCCGTTCGCACAGCTCCAAACGCTGCGCCGCTCTCTGCCGAGTCGATTTAGAGTCCAGTCAAAATTAATAACTTCAAAGTGAATCGCTGTTTTAAATCAAATGACACCTCTTTCCAAATGTAATACAAACAATAAGCTACAATCGACTAAAACTTTTTTCCTCCCAAAATGAGATGTCCTGGGTTTTTTATGAATTACATTGATGATGGCACTCAGCGCAGAAGCCTGAGCTCAGCTCAGAGGTATGGAGTGAGATTCATGCCAATAATGTCTGAAAGGAAATGCTTTTGACAAAAACTACAGATTTTCTTTCTACCATGTAGAGTTTATTATGTCCAGAGATCAAGGATCCAGTGAACAAATTTCATATTTATTTAGTTTAAGACTCAATAAAATGTTGTTGAAAACGTGTAAAGCCTACTTTTAGTACACAGAAAATTCACAAGAGGTATCGATAAGGGATTCGATAACGAATCGGATCGAAAAGTGGGATCGATAATGGCGCTGATATTGATAAAATCTTATCAATACCCATCCCTACTGTTGCCTCACAGCAAGAAGGTCATAAGATCGAATCCCACCTGTGGCCTTTCTGTGTGGAGTTTGCATGTTCTCCACGTGTTTGCGTGGGTTTCTGCCGGGTGCTCCAGCTTCCTCCCACATCTAAAGACATGCGGGTTAGGTGAACTGTAAACTTTATAATTGTCCAGGCCTCCCTTGCAAAAGAGATCTCAATCTCAATGGGACTAACTTGGTTAAATAAAGGTTAAATTAAACTGCAGCCCCTTGAAAATTATTTTTTGATCCATAAAATCTGGATCTTCTTAGAGCTCTGCCCCAATTAAATATATGATGGTCTATGTATTAATTTTTGAGAAACTCATAAGAAATTGCAATAATTTAATTTATTTAATTTATATAGCACCAAATCACACAAGTAAGGTTCTAAATTCCAGTATTGTCCTATCTCACAATGATAAAGAAATAAAAATAATAATAAAAAAATCCTTCTTTGCTCATAACCCACCTTTTCCTCAAGTTTCATCCCACTGAAAACTACTTCCTCATTGGAGGTAATGTTGCTGCCTCTGCTGTACCACTGCAAGATACGATGCCACCCATCCCTCTTAAAAGATCAGGCTATTTCGCTATTTTGCCTCGTCTTTGTTTTCATTGTTTTCTTTATATTTCTCACTCACTCAGTCTCTGGCAGTCACCATCTCAACTACAGGCAACCCCGCGAGGTGTCATGATGATTTCACGGAGCTCCCTGTTGGATCGCAGACTTCCCGTGACACACACGACAATCATGGCAACAGCAGGGATCTGCTAGGCACGTGTCATTTGACACGTCTGTTCCGAGAGACATGGCAAGCCATTCGGGAATCGCATAGGAATGTCGGATGCCGTAATGCGAAAGGCGGAGCTGAGATCCTTCCCACCCGGACACAACCACATGAAGAGCCACACCTTATACATCCTCATGTGATTCGGCACACCGAGCCTTCTGGTCTCTTTAGCTCCCCACACCCATGCACACACACACAAACAAGCCCAGTGGGGGGGGGGTTCTCTCTGTAAGGCGTTCCACTCTCTTCTTCTTCCTTTTTTCCCCCCAGTCATTTGCTGTCTTGTTCTTTGATGAAGCTGCCTCGGCAGCGGTCTCCCCATTGATTGGAGAGCCGAGTGTTTGCGTTGGCTTGTTTAGCGAACACCACAACTCTGTAAATTGAGCGAAAGCCAAAAGCGGCGTTTCCTTCAGATCAAGGGACCGCTTTAGTGTCAACACTACACCGTACTCCGAGAGAGGGAACAGAGAGGGATAGCAGCCTCTCCAAAGGCAGAACACCGCAGTCACCATCATCATCACCTCCACCTTCTCTTTATTATCTCTTCTTCTCCACCTCTATCATTCATGTTTGTACTTCCACAGCTGAAGAGGACGATGGCAAAGATGCTCTCTTTCTATCTCCCCCGAACAGGTTCCCGGAGCTGCCATTGTGGGTGTAAAAGAGAGAGAAGGGGAGGGAGGGAGGGTGGGATTGGGCAGTAGGAAGGGTGGAGATGGGGTCGAGAGTGTGTGGTTGGGGATGAATTGTGTTGTTGGGGATTATCGATAAAGCTGAAATGAAATGGAAATGGATTTAAACCCAGGTCAGGCCATTTTCCCCACCTCATTTTCCATTTGAGCCATCCTTTCTCTGAGTAGCCAACCATAACACAGACAGATAAGCTTGCTTTAAAAAAAAGAAAGAAAAAAAAAAACAGAGAGAGAAAGGACAGCATTTTATTTAATCTCAATTTTCTCTTTTTTCCTGCACCTGTTTTTCTTTCGTTCTCTTTGCTTTCCTTCTGTCTCTCTTCCTTGCTGTCTTTCTCTGTTATCTATCTCCTTTTTTTCCGATGCTTGAATAGAAGTGGATCAAAAAGGTAAAGACCACAATGAACATAACAACCACAGCTCGCCCCTTCCTCCCTCCTCCTCCCTCCCTTGTCTTCCTCCCTCCCTCCCAAAATCCCGCCCTAACCCAGCACCTTGTGTAGTGGTCATGTTTGATGTCGATATCCTTCCCTTTTTCTTTCTCGATCTCTAATCAGCTCTTCTATCCGTCTCTTTTGATCTGTCTCCGACTTATAACCAAAACTCTAAAATCCTTCTAGATGTCCTCACGGCTTCTGATGACACCAGCCTGACCTGCACGCACGCACACACCAACACAGAAGCCCACGTATGCAATCAAACATCATCACGGGAGGTCAGCTCTGTATCTTTGAGAGATAAACGAGATTAACTTCATTTCTTTCTTCTGTGAAGTGTCTAATTCTAAACCTACAGACGACATGCATTCTTGACATCTCCTGGATGATTTTTTTTCTCTCTCTCATCCCTTTTACCATCTTCCTCATGTTGAGTCACATTTCTCATCAGTTTTGGTCATTTCTCAATGGAGTTTTTTTTTTTTTTTTTATGTATTTTTATCCTTTTCTACTTAAAGTCTTTAAAGTTTCCCTCCAGATCTGGATATTTCCTATTCTCAGCTCCATTTATACCCCCCCCCCCCCCCCCCCCCCCCCCCCCCCCCCCCCCCACTTTACTTTGAGTTTCTCAGGACATCTCAAAGTTTGCTGTCATAATCCTTAAAGCAGAAGTTTTTTTTTTTGTTTTTTTTTTCCCCAAGCCAGAAAAGTAAAACCAAAGTTGCTTTCACATCATTTTTCCAGTATCCCATTTCCAGGTGTTTCAGTGTCTTCCTGCTCTCATTCTGTCTTTCTACTTCTATCAAATAATCACACACCCATTTAACTCTTTTTTTTCTGCCTCTTTCTCTCTCTCTCTCTCTCTCATGGTGCCCTCCCTTTCCCTTGTTTTGTCACGTTTCTCTGATTGGTTTATCTCTCAGATCACATCTGGCCATCACAAGCAGCCGCAGGCTCTTTTGAGCATCTCTTACACTCTTCTCCCTCCACCTTTTCTCTTCCCTCTGTACTTATTTTTGCAGTCTGCCACTGCCATCTCTCCTTCCTTTATTGCACATCCATTGTGAATGTGTGACTCCCCCCGTCTTCCCATCACCCTCTCCCCCCTCCCCACTACACACACACACACACACACACACACACACACACACACACTCCCCGTCCTCATCATCCAGCCACTCCTGGATCCTTATGTGTTCAACGAGGCTCTGGAAGAGGGAGGAGAGGGCAGGGGAGGGGATGGGGAGGAGGTATATCCCCTAGTTTGGAGCGCTCCGGCTCTTTGTAATGGCCTCTCTGATGCAGCGGGGCTCCGGCGTAAGCACTCGTAACTCGCCCCAATCAGCCCGGACATGCACCTCAATCATAAGCTTCTCAAAGAGCCAAGGTCACAGTGAGAGTAGTGACCATCATCCCAATGAGCCATAACTCCCCTCTCAGGTCCCCAGCTTCCTCACCTCTCTCTGAACTCTCCCCCCCCCCCCCCCCCCCCCCCCCCCTCCCCCCCCCCCCCCCCCCCCCCCACCCCGATCTCGACCCCAGAAACCTCCCTGTCTGGCTCCGTTGCTGGATCCATATGTCTGAGGGTTTAAGTCCTGCAGAGGCTCCCATTAAATGGTTTATGGACCCCTTTGTGCATCATTGTGTCCATGCTTTTTCATTAACATTTGCCTCACATTTTTTCCCTCGTCATGAGCAGCCATTCCAGCTCTCTCCCTGCTTACAGTGGAATAGCAAGCTTCAAAACCCTCCTCCTGCTTCAGCTTCGCCCACTTTATTATTTTTATTTATTACTGTTCCTCCCACTAACACTAAAGCCAACACCCCTCTCTTTCTGTCCGCCCTCCTGCCCTCTTTGATCCATCACTCCACTGCTGCTGAATGTGTTTCTTCTCTGTTTTATGGCTGTATTAACATTCCAGATTGTCTTTTGCCTGTCTGTCAAATTAATTCTTACCGGCTGATCAGATGGTGGACTGATTCGGATTGGGGTGACGTGCAGCGGGCTGTAATGACATCACACATATTATCCACCTATCTGCTGGACTATTTTCCCTCCTGCCTCCAGCTCTGTCCCTTTTCTCACCTTTTTTTTGCTGACAGTCTAGCAGCACACTACAACATTGGTGCATTTTTTTTTTTTTTTTGTGGTTTATTGCTGCTGACAGCACCAAAGCAGACATCCACAATGTTTTTTTTTTTTTCACACCTCCCGCCTGTTTCTGCTTGTGAATGAAAACAGGCAAAGAAAAGAAAGTAATGTGAGGGTACCGTGCATCTAGAATGTATTTACAGTTGCAACCTTATTCCAAAATAGATGAAATTCTTTTTTTCTCAGACTTCTATACACAATACCCCATAATGACATGTGAAAAGGTTTTTTAAGATTTTTGCAAACGTATTAAAAATAATAAAACTACGAAGACGCGTGTACATAAGTATTCACAGCCTTTGTCATGAAGCACAAAAATGAGCTCAGGTGCATCCTGTTTCCACTGATCATCCTTGAGATGTTTCTACAGCTTAGTTGGAGTCCACCTGGGGTAAATTGAGTTGATTGGACATAATTTGGAAAGGCCTATCTACATATAAGGCCGCACAGTTGACAGTGCATGTCCAAGCATGAAGGTAAAGAATTGTCTGTGGACCTCCGAGACAGGATTATCTCAAGATGCAAATCTGGGGAAGGGTACAGAAACATTTCTGCTGTTTTGAAAGTCCCAATGAGACAGTGGCCTCCATTATCTGTAAATAGAAGAAGTTCAGATCCACCAGGACTCTTCCTAGATCTGGCCGCCCGTCAAAACTGAGCGATCGGGGGAGAAGGGCATTAGTCAGGGAGGTGACCAAGAACCCAATGATCACTCTGTCAGAGCTCCAGTATTCCTCTGTGGAGAGAGGAGAGCCTTCCAGAAGGGCAACTATCTCTGCAGCAATCCACCAATCAGACCTGTATGGTAGAGTAGCCAGACAGAAGCCACTCCTCAGTAAAAGGCACATGGCAGCCCACCTGGAGTTTCCCAAAAGACACCTGAAGGACTCTCAGACCATGAGAAACAAAATTCTCTGGTTTGATGAGACAAAAATTGAACTCTTTTGCGTGAATGCCAGCCACCATCCCTACAGTGAAGTGTGGTGGCAGCATCATGCTGTGGGGATGTTTTCAGCAGCAGGAACTGGGAGAGTAGTCAGTATTGAGGGAAAGATGAATGCAGCAATGTACAGAGACATCCTGGATGAAAACCTGCTCCAGAGCGCTCTTGACCTCAGGGTGTGGTGTTGGTTCATCTGTCACCAGGACAATGACCCTAAACACACAGCCAAGATATCAAAGGAGTGGCTTCAGGACAACTCTGTGAATGTCCTTGAGTGGCCCAGCCAGAGCCCAGACCTGAATCCGATTGAACATCTCTGGAGAGATCTGAAAATGGCTGTGCACTGACGCTCACCATCCAACCTGATGGAGCTTGAGAGGTGCTGCAAAGCGAAATGGGCAAAACTGGCTAAAGATAGGTGCACTAAGTTTGTGGCATCATATTCAAGAAGACTTGAGGCTGTAATTGCTGCCAAAGGTGCATCAACAAAGTATTGAGCAAAGGGTGGAAATACTTATGTACATGTGATTTCTTAGTTTTTTTTTATTTTTACTAAATTTGCAAAAAATTTCAAAAAAACTTTTTTCCATGTTGTCATTATGGGGTGTTGTGAGTAGAATTGTGAGAGGAAAACAGGAATTTATAATTCTGGAATAATGCTGT
The DNA here is from genome assembly GCF_902500255.1 of Thalassophryne amazonica. NCBI lineage: Eukaryota > Metazoa > Chordata > Actinopteri > Batrachoidiformes > Batrachoididae > Thalassophryne > Thalassophryne amazonica. The sequence goes on from NC_047118.1 coordinate 20,952,474, forward strand.
AACATAACAAAATGTGGAAAAAGAGAAGCGCTGTAAATACTTTCCAGATGCACTGTAGCTGTACTTATTCCAGGTCTTTCTGGGACCTGTATGCAGGATTTAGAAAAGTGAGAGAGAATGAGAGAGTGCTGTGCTGTGAATACACAACAAGAGAGAGCATGGTCGCTATAGAGACGATTTGTCAGGCAGCATCGGCTCATTACAAATGGACTGACACACAAGCACAGTCATGTGACCAAAGTCGGCCACACACTCTTTAAACCAGCAGAGGGAAGAATGCGAGGTTTGACTCTACACAGAGAAGTCATGGTTAAAACACGAGGAATGGTGACGTCCGTGCAAATAATCATGAATATAAACCCCAGTGGCTGGTTTCAAGAGATGGGTAGCGTGTACTGGGTGTGGACGGGTTATGTTAAGTATTCCATTAGTACTACCTGAAGAGAGTGAATACTTACACTTACAATCTGAACTCATTATGCCATGTTAAAAAAAATCACACAGCGGGCAAAAATGTAAATACTGTAGTGTTGAAATGCATATCATATTGCCTCATCCTTAAGATCTGAGGATTGTGCAGCTAAAATTATGGAATTATGGGTAAAAGACCAAAAATGGTGACAAAGGCCAATTTCAGTTTGTACAGGACTCAAAAATTATAGTTGATCCAATGTTGGGAAAAAGTGATGCTAATTATTGGTGGTGCTAACAGGATTGTAAAACCATATAGTTTAAACTGTTTGAATGCTTATTCTGCAAAAGAACAGATAAACAATTTCAACATCCATTGTATTCTGTTACATACAGTATTACATATGTTGCCACATCACATGATAGTTAAGCATAAGAGATTATGCAAATCATTAATTTTATAAATCGTATTAAAATTGCATGATTTATTGTCAGAAATGGAGTAACTGTAGTTTTTGACTAATTTAAATTGGCCTCCCTTGTCACCCGTTTTTGCTGTTTTTATCCCACAATTCTACATGTTTTGGGTGTCAATAGGGCAAAGTATACTCTTTTGGAATCTTTATGATCAGACAAATAATGTGGCATTACTCAATAAGACTGAAGCAAACACTGACCCATGTATCATCTTTAATTGACACCTACACAGCAAAATCACCAGTGTTAAATTAACACTGCACTCAAAAATGGCTCATTGGATGAACTTAATTCAATTACGTGCAGGATTTCCATATAATAAATATATATATAGCCCCAGCTCAAATAAAGCACATTCGTGCAAGACACTCACACACACACACACACACACACACACACACACACACACACACACACACACACACACACACACACACACACATACACATCTTCAACCGCTTAGTCCAATTAAGGGTCACGGGGGGCTGGAGCCTATCCCAGCAGTCATAGAGCATGAGGACAGGATCAGGTTCACCCTGGACAGGACACCAATCTGTCACAGGGACACATACAGACAAACAAACACAATCACACCTACAGACAATTTAAAGTTTCCAATCCACCTAACCTACGCGTCTTTGGATGTGGGAGGAAATTGGAGAACCTGCAGAGAACCCACGCAAACACGGGGAGAACACGCAAACTCCACACAGAAAGGCCACCGGTGGGAATCAAACCCATGACCTTCTCACTGTGGGGCAACAGTGCTAACCACTAAGGCACCATGCTGCCCCTCATGCAAGACAATGTCATTTAATTTAGTTGGGACTACATATATTTCTTAGATGGAATCCAATCCAGTGAGTCAGTTCTTTGAGTGTATCACACAAACAAATGACTTATTGGATGAACTCAATTCAATTACCAACTAAATTAAATTAAATTATCTTGCATGGATGTGCTTTATTTGAGCTGAGCATCCACCTTGGATGCAGTTGTAGTCCCAACTAAATAAAATTAAATTATCTTGCATGGATGTGCTTTGTTTGAGTTGGGGCTACATATATTTATTAGATGGAAATCCTGCTCATAACTGAATTGAGCTCATCCAATGCATCAGTTTTTTGAGTGCGTCAGTGTCTATATATGCCTCACTGACCCAGTGTGGAGCCATACAGACACTGTCAGTATTAATTTAACATTGGTGAGTTGCTTCAACTTAGGCTAAGTGGTCATTATTTAACTGATGATGACGGCTGGAGTGGGAACAAAACCACTCCACTTGCTTAAATTTTCATTGTTACGCAGATGATACCCAGCTTTATCTATCCATGAAGCCAGAGGACACACACCAATTAGATAAACTGCAGGATTGTCTTACAGACATAAAGACATGGATGACCTCTAATTTCCTGCTTTTAAACTCAGATAAAACTGAAGTTATTGTACTTGGCCCCACAAATCTTAGAAGCATGGTGTCTAACCAGATCGTTACTCTGGATGGCATTTCCCTGATCTCTAGTAATACTGTGAGAAATCTTGGAGTTATTTTTGATCAGGATATGTCATTCAAAGCGCATATTAAACAAATATGTAGGACTGCCTTTTTGCATTTACGCAATATCTCTAAAATCAGAAAGGTCTTGTCTCAGAGTGATGCTGAAAAACTAATTCATGCATTTATTTCCTCTAGGCTGGACTATTGTAATTCATTATTATCAGGTTGTCCTAAAAGTTCCCTAAAAAGCCTTCAGTTGGTTCAGAATGCTGCAGCTAGAGTACTGACGGGGACTAGCAGGAGAGAGTATCTCACCCGTGTTGGCCTCTCTTCATTGGCTTCCTGTTAATTCTAGAATAGAATTTAAAATTCTTCTTCTTACTTATAAGGTTTTGAATAATCAGGTCCCATCTTATCTTAGGGACCTCGTAGTACCATATTACCCCATTAGAGCGCTTCGCTCTCAGACTGCGGGCTTACTTGTAGTTCCTAGGGTTTGTAAGAGTAGAATGGGAGGCAGAGCCTTCAGCTTTTCAGGCTCCTCTCCTGTGGAACCAGCTCCCAATTCAGATCAGGGAGACAGATACCCTCTCTACTTTTAAGATTAGGCTTAAAACTTTCCTTTTCGCTAAGGCTTATAGTTAGGGCTGGATCGGGTGACCCTGGACCATCCCTTGGTTATGTTGCTTTAGACGTAGACTGTGGGGGGGTTCCCATGATGCACTGTTTCTTTCTCTTTTTGCTCCGTATGCATCACTCTGCATTTAATCATTAGTGATCGATCTCTGCCCCCCTTCTCGGCATGTCTTTTTCCTGGTTCTTTCCCTCAGCCCCAACCAGTCTCAGCAGAAGACTGCCCCTCCCTGATCCTGGTTCTGCTGGAGGTTTCTTCCTGTTAAAAGGGAGTTTTTCCTTCCCACTGTGGCCAAGTGCTTGCTCATAGGGGGTCGTTTTGACCGTTGGGGTTTTTCATAATTATTGTATGGCCTTGCCTGCAATATGGAGCGCCTTGGGGCAACTGTTTGTTGTGATTTGGCGCTATATAAGAAAAAAGTTGATTGATTGATTGATCATTCTTTGCTCTATTGGAACTGAACTCTGGTCATTTTTGGGAGGGGAACTCAATCATGCTTCAACAACCACAATGATTATTTAGTTTTTTCAGACAAATGCAAGCTGTACGGTGCATCGACAACTAACAACGCATTGTGCGTCCATTCTTACACACTGTGAAACCTGAGAAATAAGTCCATCAATAAACAGCTCAGTCTCACAGCCAAGTCATCACATTTTTACGGAAAAGGCAAATTCAATATCAATATGTGATGTGTTGGGTACCACTGTTGCAACACTGTGTGACGTGGTGATACACTAACCCTAACTGTAACCATAACCTTAACCATGACCATAACCATAACAATATATTGATGAATGTTCCCTGATGTGCAAAAGTGAGGTGGATAGTTATGTGCTTCGCCATAGAGAAATGATGCAGGTGTCAAAAAATTCATCTTCCCACCCATCACTAAATGATGCTTCAGGTGCCCCTAATGTGACAGAAAGGGGCACTGACTGGGCATAGAAATTTGACGAGTTGTGAATGAGAATGTGTAGCTAAAGCAGTTTGAGGACGATTCCTTTAAACCAATTAAGTTCACACAAATAATTCAAGCATCAATAACTTTTTTAATTAAGTCAAACAAACACGGTTGATTAGTGTTGTATAAAGTTAATGTAGCCTGGTGAAACAAATGCCTCACAGGACACGATAAATGATGGGGACTTCGTTGGAGATTTTAATTTAAAAATAATGTTGAATAAACAGAGCACTGCCACAAATAACTGATATCAAAGTCGCACTCAACACAGAAGTTCAGTGGCCTCTGTGGCAACATTGGTGGAAAAAAATAATGTTCCGTATAATGTGGGCATAAATGGACAATGGGCAACCATGTAATATACAAATAATGAATGTTTATGAATTCAGTGGTACATTCCATCTTTCACCTCATGAAATATTCGTTCCATTGAAAGAATAAAAAAACATCCATTGTTTTATATAATGGCAAAAATAGATCCTTGTCATTTGATATTTGTTCATTTATAAACAACAGACAAGGGAATTACATTTTGGTGTTCGTCACTGGTGCTTTGAAGTCAACAGTCCAGCACAAAGTTTAAACAGTAGTCCAAAATTGCGCTCAGTCAACTTGTAAAAAACAGTTCTGACAATCTAGCCCATGATGCCATTGTTGTGCCAAATTCAGTACAGACTGCCGTCTACTTTCCTCATTCCAGCTTTTCATCCTAACTTCATCCTCTTCATCCTAACAGCTCTTCATGCTAGAGGTGGGTGATACCGGGAATTTTGGTGTTTGTCCCATACCAAGTTAAAAACTCAGCCACATGGGGTGTGCAGCCAGTACATTCTGAGTGCCGGTCCCAAGCCCGGATAATGAGGAGGGTTGCGTCAGGAAGGCATCCGGCGTAAAACAAGCCAACCCAACTATGCAGACTCAGAATTGAATTCCCATACCGGATCGGTCGCGGCCCGGGTTAACAACGTCTGCAACCGGTGCTATTGCCCAACAGGGTGCTGGTGGAAATTGGGCTACTGCTGGGCGAAGACGACGAAGAAGAGGGAGGAAAACATTGCCACGAACAGCGGGAGAAGAAGAAAACTAGAAGGGTGGAAATGAGAGTGGGGACTTTGAATGTTGGTAGTATGACTGGTAAAGGGAGAGAGCTGGCTGATATGATGGAGAGGAGAAAGGTAGACATATTGTGTGTGCAAGAGACCAAGTGGAAGGGAAGTAAGAGCAGGAGCATCGGCGGTGGGTACAAGTTGTACCATGGTGAGGACAGGAAGAGAAATAGTGTTGGGGTCATTTTAAAGGAAGAGTATGGTAAAAGTGTGTTGGAGATTAAGCGAGTGTCTGACAGGGTGATGAGTGTGAAGTTGGAAATTGAAGGGGTGATGATGAATATCATCAGTGCATATGCCCCACAGGTAGGTTGTGAGATGAAGGAGAAAGAAGATTTCTGGAGTGTGTTAGATGAGGTGGTGGAGAGTGTGCCCAAGCATGAAAGAGTGGTGATAGGAGCAGACTTCAATGGGCATGTTGGTGAAGGGAACAGAGGTGATGAGGAAGTAATGGGTAGATATGGTATCAAGAATAGAAATGGGGAAGGACAGATGGTAGTTGATTTTGCAAAAAGGATGGAAATGGCTGTGGTGAATACCTACTTTAAGAAAAGGGAGGAGCACAGGGTAACATATAAGAGTGGAGGAAGGTGCACACAGATGGACTACATTCTTTATAGGAGATGCAAGCTAAAAGAAATCACAGACTGTAAGGTGGTAGCAGGAGAGAGTGTCACTAGACAGCATAGGATGGTTGTTTGTAGGATGACTTTAGAAGTAAAGAAGAAGAAGAGAGTGAGAGCTCAACAAAGGATCAGATGGTGGAAGCTGAAGGAGGAAGACTGTTGTGTGAAATTTAGCGAGCAGGTGAGAGAAGCACTGGTTGGAGGGGAAGCAATTTTGGACTACTGGAAAAGTACTGCAGATGTGGTGAGGGAGACAGCAAGGGCAGTACTGGGTATGACATCTGGACAGTGAAAGGAAGACAAGGAGACTTGGTGGTGGAATGAAGAGGTCCAGGAAAGCATAAGGAGAAAGAGGTTGGCAAAAAAGTTTTGGGATAGTCGGAGAGATGAAGAAAGTAGACAGGAGTACAAGGAGATGCGGCGTAAGGCGAGAAGAGAAGTGGCAAAAGCAAAGGAAAAGGCATATTGCGAGCTGTACAAGAATTTGAATAGTAAGGAAGGAGAAAAGGACTTGTACCGATTGGCCAGACAAAGGGACAGAGCTGGAAAGGATGCGCAGCAGGTTAGGGTGGTAAAAGATGCACATGGTAATGTGCTGACAAGTGAGGAGTGTGTGCTGAGAAGGTGGAGGGAATATTTTGAAGAGTTGATGAATAAAGAAAATGAGAGAAAAGGCTGGATGATGTGGTGAGAGTAAATCAGGAAGTAAAAGAGATTAGCAAGGAAGAGACAGGAAGGACAGAAAGAGTTACATTGTGTGTTTGTGGACTTAGAAAAAGCTTATGATAGGGTGCCAAGAGAAGAGTTGTGGCATTGTATGAGGAAGTCTGGAGTGGCAGAGAAGTATGTTAGGGTAGTGCAAGACATGTACAAGAATAGTGTGACAGCGGTGAGATGCGCAGTCGGAATGACAGACTCATTCAAGGTGGAGGTGGGATTACACCAAGGATCAGCTCTGAGTCCTTTCTTGTTTGCAGTGGTGATGGACAGGTTGACAGATGAGATCAGACAGGAGTCCCCATGGACTATGATGTTTGCAGATGACATTGTGATCTGTAGTGAGAGTAGAGAGCAAGTTGAGTCTAGTCTGGAGAAGTGGAGATATGCTTTGGAGAGAAGGGGAATGAAAGTCAGTAGAAGCAAGACTGAGTACATGTGTTGTGAATGAGAGGGAGCCCAGTGGAATAGTGCAGTGTACAAGGAGTACGAAGTGGTGAAAGTAGATGAGTTTAAATATTTAGGGTCAAACTGTTCAAAGTAATGGAGTAGTGTGGTAGAGAGGTGAAGAAGAGAGTGCAGGCAGGGTGGAGTGGGTGGAGACAGGTGGCAGGAGAGATTTGTGACCGAAGAATATCAGCCGAGTGAAGGGAAAGTTTACAAAACAGTAGTGAGACAGCTATGTTGTATGGTTTAGAGACAGTGGCACTAACAAAAAGACAGGAGGCAGAGCTGAAGATGGTGAGATTCTCTTTGGGAGTGACAAGAATGGACAAGATTAGGAATGAACATATCAGAGGGACAGCTCAGGTGGGACGGTTTGGAGACAAAGTCAGAGAGGCGAGATTGAGATGGTTTGGACATGTGCAGAGGAGGGACCCAGGGTATATAGGGAGAAGGATGCTGAGGATGGAGCCACCAGGCAGGAGGAGAAGAGGGAGACCAAAGAGGAGGTTCATGGATGTGCTGAGAGAGGACATGCAGGTGGTTGGTGTGACAGAGGAAGATACAGAGGACAGGGTGAGATGGAAATGATTGATCTGCTGTGGCGACCCCTAACGGGAACAGTCGAAAGACAAAGAAGAAGTCCCATACCAAGTTAATACAGGCCCAGTATTGCCAATATCGATACCGATACGATACTTTTTCATATTTAACCTTCATAGATCCAAAGGACCCAAAAGACCTAGGATAGAATTTCACCAAACATTGTACGTGGCAACAAAATACTTTATTATCACAATCATTTTTGTTTAAAAAAATATCACTCAACACAACTTAAAACAAAATCTCCTGAGGTAGAGGGCTGACAAACCACAATACAAAGGTGAGCTGCTCCGTGTTGTGTGACACAGTGCAGCGCTGCTCTTACAGAGAGTAGACTTTGATGAATCTGCATGTGCAGCAGTCAGTGCGTGCAGGAGAGAAAAAAAGCTTGAGTATCGATCTTTTTACACGAGGATCGTTCAATATCAATACCAGCGTTGGTATCGATATTATTGATATTAGGATCGAGCCGCCCACCTCTACTTCATACCTCCAGACGGCTTATGGTGTGGTGGATTTGTTTTGTCGTGTTAGAGGAGTTAGCACTGTCAGTTAGCTCCTTCAAATCATCGTCCGCCATCAAAACAAACTCTGCCATGTTTTAAACGTTGCCCCCCGAGAGCATGAGCATGCACAGTGGTCGGGGCATGCAATAGCACATTTCATATAGTACCAAAATTGCACATTAAAAAGAATTATTGCATGGTAATTGAAACACAATGTCAAATGGTATGAATAATCCATGTCACATGACATACAAGCCACCAATCAAATGACAAGGATCCACTCAGCCGTTATATGAAATAAAATAATGGTGATAGCCAGTGCAGGCAGTGCTCAGGTTGGTCTGTCTGGTCTAGACCTGGGTGATTTCTCTCTCCACCTTGGATGCAGTGATGAATGACAGGTTGTAGAAATGCAGGTCATTGGCCAGTAGTTTGAAAGTGCTGAACCCTTATTGTGTTGCGCTTCATCCTGATCACCACTCTGTGAACCATATCAAATGGACAAATGACAAGAGTGTACAAGACAGTGGCCATTTAGAGGTCGTTGACATGCACACTAAATGGACCGCGATGCTAGCATGATTTATTACATGGTCTGTAGTCAGTAAGACAGGATGTAATAAAAACTATTTTTAAATGTATATAAAAATTATATATGGGAAACATTTCAACAGTAATCAGTATTTTCCTTTCTTCTTAGTTCTCAGAGAAAATGTGTTTTTATTGTATGACCCTGCAACAAATGTATAAAACTGATTAGAATTCCATTTACCCTGGGACTTAATATTTTGAAGTGTATCGGAATTATTTATAAAATTCTCTTAGCTCATATATTTGCTTGTGGTACTTCCAACCAAGCACTGTTTCCCCTACAACTATTAGCAGGAACAGAAGTTCAAGCAATTTGCATTGTTTTTTGGGTTTCTGTGTGTGTGTGTGTGTGTGTGTGTGTGTGTGTGTGTGTGTGTGTGTGTGTGTGTGTGTGTGTGTGTGTGTGTGTGTGTGTGTGTGTGTGTGTGTGTGTGTGTGTGTGTGCGTGCGTGCGTGCGCGTGCGCGTGCATGTGTGTGTGTTTCACAATTTGGCATATAGGACTACTTAGGGATTGAACCATTTGTGTTTTCTTTAAGATCAACCTATCTAACCACAGGTCTCAAGTCTGGAACCATGCTTTTTGTACACTAGGTCCTGGATGTCAACCATCAAGGCAGACTTCTTGAAAGTAGCCACCTCTCTGCCTTAGCTTTCTCCAGCCACTGGGGACCTCAAAACCGAGGCACCTGCATGCTGGATCATGCAGAGTAGTACATCACAAGGTCAAAAAGTCATAGTTGATGTTCCCTTATGTCAGTGATTCTCCTCATCTGAGTCTCCCTAAGTAACAATTCATTTGACAAAACATTATTGCAGCAGTACCCAAAGGTCCTTTAAAGAGAACTAGTACGAAAAAGATCCAATCATTGTCTTAGGTTGCTGGTTAGTATCCAAGTCTCAAAAGCATACTTTAAGACAAGAAGTATCAGTACCCTAAAGACTTGGACCTATATCAGCATCGCCAAACACCTTTGTCCGGCGACCTCAAGACTCCTTAAGCTCTTCCCTGAGGCTGAGGAACCACAGACATGAATGTCACTGCCAAGATAACTGAATGTTTCTAGAAGTTCAGCACATTCACCGCATACAGATAACCCTCTGACGGCTGAGTCGAGGAAGTCATCAAAAGCCTGTATCTTAGTCTTGATCCAGGAGAGTCACAAACCCAGACATTCTGGTCTGCACTGATTCTTTGCTCTGCCACCTGCTCCATCATCGCCTGCCAATGTGCTTCCTTTATTCTCATTTTTTGTTGCTGATGTTTAATTTCACCACACGTGTGTGTCTGCCACGGTGATCCAAAAAAAGGAAATAAATACCATTTAATGACCTTGCAGAGTAGAAAAGCCAGCTGGTCTCTATCAAAAACTTTTCCTTGATGGAATAAAATTAAAACTGCACGGGGCATATTGCCACAAAAGTCAGGCCAGTGGAAAAAAATTCTAAACTATTTCTGTTTATGAAACTGCAAAATATTTAAACTTATTGGAACATTACATTTTTGTGCTCATTCAAGTCAATTTAACACGAATTAACCAAGTTCATTTTAGTCATCAAAGTAAGTTTTGATGGATGAATTGGACCAGCTAAAGAAAAAAAAAGTGGTCCACCTTAACTGGCTCCCACCCCATATGTGAGTTGAACTAAGTTGTCTGGTTTTAGAATGTAGTCTTGGAGCAGTTCTTTGGTCTGCACCAGAGTTTTGGAAAAAAACAGAGGAAGAATAGTTTGTATGTGATCTAGTAAACTGTAAATGTAAACCTATGCCCAATTATAAACCGTGCCGCCCAAGTGTGCAAAACTGGGCAGCACGGTGGATTAGTGGTTAGCACTGGTGCCTCACAGCAAGAAGGTCATGGGATCAATTCCCGGCCTTTCTGTGTGGAGTTTGCATGTTCTTCCAGTGTCTGCGTGGGTTTCCTCTGGGCACTCCGCTTTCCTCCCACAATCAAAAACATAATTATTTAGAGTCTGTTCATTTCTCTGCCCTTGACAAAGGCAGGGTCTACATCTGGAGTTGGTCCCTGGAGTCTGAACTGTGGCTGCCCACTGCTTCTAGTTTTTAGATTGTGTCCAACTGTAATTAGGATGGATTAAATGCAGAGGACAAGTTTCATTGTATGTATATATGTGCAATGACAATAACATTTCTGTTCTATTCTATTCCATATATGCTGTTGCTTAGTAACTAGCTTATTACCACATGAGTGGGTTTGATATTGAGGATCTAAAAGGAGATGTGACAGACTTGCAGCCCTAACACATTGAACAATTCTACACAGATATTTCTGTTGAATTTGAATTTATTTGCCTTCTAATTATATGAACATAATTAGTATAGAAGACAACAACATTAAAGGCGTATTTCTTTAAAGTGTATTGTATTGTGGCCATAAAACACCATCGTATGGGCCACACGCAGCCCATGAGGCACCACGTGATGATCTCTGAGTGTACAGTGGGCCTTTCAACTGTACGTGTTGCTGTTACC